>NC_062214.1:1708620-2008620 GCF_902686445.1 Sciurus carolinensis
CAGTTCCTTAACAAACACAGCCAGTTTCCCATGACTTCTGACTTACTGGTGGAGAGTCACCATGGTGCTGTTAAGGACAGGTGTAGCGGTGGAGGCACCTGGTTCGGAAGATCTGCTTGATGTCCTAGGTGGCACGGTTAGACTCCGCACAGAGCCATGGGGCACCCAGACTCCAGAGCTCATTGCCTGGCGCCAGGCATGCTGACCTCCTGCCTCTGCTGCAGTGGCCTTGCAGGGCTCTGGCTGGCTTTAGGTCCAGGGGTGCTTTCCTTGCATGTTGGGACCTTGTGGCAAAGGGCTCTGGGGCTAAGAAGCTCGCAGGACAATGACCGTTCCTGGTGCTGGTGTAGGGATGCTGATGCCCTCTTCCATATTTGGTGTGCTCTGTGGGCAGACTCAACTCCACTTTGGTCTCGGCTCCACTTTGGACTTGGGAATAGTGTCACCTCTGTGCTCTGGAAAGAGCTGCCTATCCCTTGGAACCCAGCCCTGAGAACCCCAGTTTCTGGTCTGGCTGCCACTAGCCTGTCCGTGGCTATAGAGAAAACTGTTCCCAATTTTAGGCCTGATGCCAGGGTGGGAGCATGGCATTGAGAAAGAAGGGAAGTTAGACTTCCTGCAAGATGTAGCCATAGCAGACAGCTTAGGTGCAGTGAACCCATGTGGGAGGTAGAATAGTGGGGCCATGTGCTTGGGCATGGAGTTGGAGTTGTGTGTAGATGTGGAGTGGCATGTGGATATGGAGTGGACATGGGGTGGTGTGGACGTGGAGTGGTGTGGGGACATGGAGTGGCGGGACGTGGAGTGGTGTATGGACGTGGAGTCGTGTGGGGATGTGGAGTGGCAGGGCCGTCTGGGTGCAGTTGGCGGTGTTGTATGTGACTGGAGCAGCGGGTGGTGCCTGGGATCCGGGAGTGCTGGATGTGCATGGACGCTTCCTTGGAAGGCAGAGGTGCTCCGTGGGCTGGTTGTGCGCTCATGCAGCTCTGAGGGTTGCACACCGAGTCCTGCTAGTGGCTGGTTGTGTGTGACATCTGAATCCTGTGGTCCACGCATGTGTGCTTGTTGAGTGTAAAGGCTGTCCGGAGGGTGTGGTCACTTCTTAAAAGTGGTTGCTCCTGGGAGGTGGAGCGTCGGGTGGATGGGACTCTCCAGCTGTAGTGCTTATTTTTCTTAAAGAGACTCAAAGCTGTGTTCACAGTTTGTAACCGTCCTTTTTTCTCAGTGGCTGAATTAGAGTGTGTCTTGTTCTTGTAACTGTGTGTGTAAGGCTGCTTTGGATCAGCCCTCTGTGATCCCTGGCAGGTGATGGTGCAGTGCCTTGCAGAGCAGGGCTGGTGCGGTCCTGGCCACTCAGGAGTGCCATGGCTTCCTGGTGCTCAGTGGTTGGGCCCATCCTCCTCCTGCCTCCAGGGACCCCTCATTTGCTTTCTCCTCTTTGAGGTGTCTGCTTCCCTGGAGGGACCTCTGGGGGGTTCACAACTTTTGCAATGAAGACTAGTTTCCTGACCCCAAAGGGTCATAGTCTGGCTTCCCCCCAGTTTCGGGTCTCATCCTCCTCATGCTGTGGATTAGCCACTCCGCTCAGGATACTACTTGTTCAGGCCTGCCTGCCCCTGCAGAGCTTGGTTGGTATTTTCTGCTTGTGACTCTGGTGGGTATCACTCTGGGCTGGGAGGTTCAGTCTGCAGAGTCCCCGTGGGCCTCAGTTCTGGTGGGCAGCACTGCTCACCTGAAACCCATACTGCTGGGGCTTCCTGTTGGCCACTGACCTCTGCCACAGACTTGTTAGCTGAGCAGAGCACCTTCCGATCTGGCGTGGGACTTGGCATAGCTGGGATGCCAGGGCCTGAGTCAGGGAGTCTCTTGGAGGCAGCGTGGCCTTGCTGTGGCATTTTGGAGGCCATTAATTGGTATGAAAAGCCATGGAGGGGACAGGGTGTGTGCTTTTGGACCTCAAGCATAGGTGTGTGTTAGTCACAGTCCTGGCCCCAGAGTGGCCTGCTTTCATTTATGTGGTTATTTTCACACTTTAATAAGCACCTACACAGCAGGTCAGAGAGCTAGGACTGTGCCAGCCTCCTAGGGGCTGTGTACTACAGCCCCTGCCCCAGCCTGCCAGCCCTGAACCCTCCGCCACACCCCTCCTCCCCTGTGTTCCTGGGTAGGGTTGCTTAGCTAGGATTCTGTGAATGGTCCTTTGCTGGGGATGGTCTCCTGGGACTTCTGCCCCTGACCTGTCTATCACCAGTGTACTTCTTGTCATTGTGGTAGCTGTCCTTTATCTGCATGGTCCTCTGACTTGTCCTTGTTCGAGGACACAGAGGTTTCTTCCCTTATGGGCCCTGGGTGGTTTGCCATCTTGGGAGCCCTACTGCCCTGCAGTCCCTCTCGACGTATGCACAGGAGTTTGCTGGGCATGGTGCGGTGCCCATGTGGCTCCCAGCAGTCGCTGTCTGGCAGGGCAGCTGGCTTTCTGGGATCAGGCTTTCACTTGCTCTTCTGCAGACTCCAAGACTTGATTCCAGATTTGCGTGTTTGGGCTGTTGACCAAATAATCCAGGTGGGTCATGGCTGAAGATCGAGGTCCCTAAAAGATTGGTGACTTTTTAAAACACAGGGATGTGCACTCACCTGGTGTGTGTGGGGGGTGGGAAGGGCAGGCCCAGAGACCTGTTCTGGGATGTTCTGGAGGCAGGCGAGCAGGGGAGCCCTAGGCAGATCCAGGGCATCCTGGCACCAGGATTGTGTGGACGAGGTGGGCGCCTCCCAACAGGTTGGTGCTGGAGGCACAGGACTGCCTTCTGGCCTCAGGGGCAGAGGGATGGGGTGGCTGGAGCTGGCTGGAGCTGGCCAGTCCCGAGTGGAAGATGGAGATGGGCCTGGGTGTTTGAGCAGGGTTGTGGAAGCAGGTCCCTGCAAGTGAGGGTTAGGGTTAGGGTTAGGACAGTTTCCTTTGTTGTGTTTTAGTTTGTTTTTAAGGAGAAGAGATTTTCAAGCAGTATTTATCCCTAGAAATCGAACATGGGGCATATGTATAATTTATAATTTTTAGAAACCAGCAAAACTATTTTTATCAGTACGTTCCCTGTCACCCTGCCCAAGGCATTGCCATTCAACACGGCCCACCCTGAGAGCCGCCGGTGCTTCGCGCTCTGCACTCAGCCTTGGTGTGGCCACGAGGTCCTGCACTGCCTGCCTGCTCTGGACCCGTGTTTCCTGTGCTCAGTAGCCATGTGCTGAGTGCTGACCCTCCACTGAATAGAGGGAGCAATGGGTAGTGTGTGGGGGTTGGCTTGGGAAGGGTGTGGAAGGGCCAAGTGGGAGGAGGTTCTGACCTTTCTGTCACCAGGGTGGCCACAGAAGTTGGGATGTTGGTGGCCAACACAGGGAGGCCAGTGATCTAGACTTGTCCAGGGAGTGGTGGCAGACAACCAGGATGGAACCCATTTCATGAGGGTGCAGGCTCCTCATGGATGGGGTCTCTGTTCCCTGTGTCACCTCGACCCAGAACCTTGTTTAAATACTCCTGGGCCAAGTCAGTGATGGCCATGGGGCTGTGCAGGTGGGAAGAGGAGGGCTACAGGATAGGGGCAGCAGACTCTTAGAGAGCTGGAGAAGGAGGGTGGTGGGTGGTCTGATAGGTGTCTTTTGAGGTGGCCAGGCCCAGGGCTGTGATTGGGTCTGGGGACTGATGGCTGTGTAGGTCACTGAGTGCTTGGGAAGGGAGACTGAGCCAGAGAGGGAGATGGCGATGTGACCCCATCCCACATCTTGGGGTGGTGAGAAAGCAAGCCGGCCCAGGCCAGGGTGGCCATGTGCCTGTCACAGCTGCAGTGCCTTGCGTGTAGGTGGCAGGAGGTTGGCCCGTGGGCTCATCAGGGTTGGACAGCATGTGTGGCTCATCAGGATGGGAGACCTGGGAAACAGTGGGCCCCTGGCTCCCGAGTGCCCTGCCTCCATCCTGCAGGCTTCGTGTGGAGGTGCCTCGTGGCAGCATCAAGAGAAATCAATGTCCTGGGCCAAGCCAGAGAGGACAGTTCTCTTAGCAGGTGCACCTGAGGGACAGTCGGCAAGAGCCATCCACCCAGGAGTCCCTCTCTACTGCATTCTGGTGGGAGGTGGATGGTCTGCTGCCAGCAGGAGCATTTTGAACATGAAATAAAATATATTTTCACTTATATTTCCAACTGGGACTGTTCTGGACAAGATGGGGCTCTCATCTTGTGCCCAGTGTGGACTGGAAATTGCTAGTGTTACCACCCTCTAAGCCATGCTGACTAATTCTCCCCGGCACTGGGGACAGTGCATCTGTGCTGTAGACCTTGTGTGTATCCCCTGTACAGATGCCCAGGTCACCAGAGTCAGGCCATTTCTGGTGTTGTCTCTGGTGATTTCCATTCTGAAGTACCTTTCATCATCCCGAGAACATTGTCTTATTTTGGACGACTATATGTACACCCCTGTTTTGGGTGCTTGGGTCCTCCCCACCTAGGCCCTTTTCTGGCTTCTCCTGGTGCCCAGGGCTGCTGGTCTGTGTGTGGCAGGAGTGGGGGCTTGGGTGTGTGGCGCTCTGGTGGGTTTGCTGCCTCACACCCCGTGACCAGTGGTCCAGGTGGGACCTCTTGGCTGGAGTGTGCTCACTTCCTCAGGAAGGACTCTAGTAGTGCCCTCTTCCTTCTACCTGGTGCTTGGATGGGCTGCTGCTATGCCACCGGACAGCTTTGGGGTCTGCTGCTCCAGAGCTTGTGCCCAGTCCCACAGAGTCTGCTTTTCCTTCCTTAGTGTCCTAGGCACTGACCATTCACATCCCTTTACTCTTGGAGTTGTAGGGGGTTGAGGATGATGCTGTCAGTAGAACCTCAGGGTTATTCTTAGAGGGTTGGGATGCCTCTGGAACTCCCAAATACTAGCACAGGCTGGTGTCATTGTGTATGGAGAGTCACTAGAGAAATGTTCTCCATCCTCCTGGGAGGCAGGACCAAGGCAGGGGGATGGGAGAGGCCCAGACCCAGACACAAGTAAGGCTGGGCCTCCCACAGGGACCAGGCTCTGGAGAGGAAGTGGGGAGGGAGCTGGAGGAGAGGCCCCTGGAGTAGGAGAAGGACCAGGGACAGCTCCTGGGAGGTAGAGGAAGGTGTCTCCTGCTGGCTGTTTCCTGATTGCTGCGGTGCCTGCTAACCCTAATGGGCTCAGTGTGGCTTCCTCTTGAGGCTGCTCATGGGCACTTTGTTCTCAGGGTGGGTTTAGGAAGTTTGGTGGGAAACACCCACCAAAAGAGGGTGTTTGTCGCTTATGTGAATGGAAGCAGGAGTTTGGTAAGTTCGTGAACCAGTGAGATGGACTTCCTACCCAGGGACAGAGAGATCGTAGGCGCTAGTGTGGCCTTGTAGCAGGTAGTGAGCTGTTTGTTGGGTACATGCTGGGAAGTTGAGGTGCTTGACTGGCGACTGAACTGAGTGAGATTTGGGCAGGCACAGAGATGAGAGCTGGGGAGGATGCAGTTGGGGTGTTCTCTTCTCAGTGCAAGAGACGGGGTGTGATTGGAGGAACTTAGATTTGGGGCAGTTGCTGGGCTTAAACCCAGAAGGTGTGCATCAGCTCTGGGCTATAGGCAGCGGTGAGTTGCAGCAGGTTGGAGCAGAAGGTGAGGTGGTCTGGCTGGGATTCTAGCCATCTCTAATGACACCTTGGAGAAGAGATGGGAAATGTGTGGACCATGGGGATCAGAGGAGGACACCTGTGCTGACAGTGGGGGCAGTCATTTCTGCCCCCAGGGCAGGTGTTCACTGATACTGCGAGGCGCTTGGTCTGCAGCCCTTTGTGGGTGGACATGGGGCAGGCGTGGGCCCTGCTGTGTCTGGAGAAGCTGTGGTGTAAAGAGGGCTGTTGGACAGTGCGGTGCTGTGGAGCAGGGGTGCTACCCCAGTGGTGAGCCAGAGCTGAGGCTGTGTGACACAGGGGAGAAGGTGTGCTCGCTGGGGCATGGCTTCCACATAGGGGCCTGGAAAATGGGGTGAACAGGTTTCATGGGGCATGGATGAGATCTCTCTAGGGGAAGCAGGGGCCATGCAGGAGGAGCCAGCAGTATGAGGCCAACCAGGACCTCCTGACCTCCAGCCAGAGCCAGAGAGAGACATAGCTGGTTCTGGTGCTGCAGGGGCTCTACTTGTCCACACTGGGCTGAGCTCTGAGGGGGTCCAGAGGTGGTACTCATCTCACAGGGGCTTTGTGGGACTCAGTTGCACAGGCCGTGGGTTCCTGGCCAGGCTCTACCCCTGTCCAGCTGGGCCACACCCTTGTCCCAGCTCTCCAGCCACTTGAGGGCAGTTGCTGGAGCTCTTGCAGGTGCCTCCAGGGCGAGGTTGCCGCCATGCAGCTCTTGAACTGAGCAAGAGTCCCGGGTTTTTAGAGGAGTGTTTGTGGTCCTTCAGAACCCTCTTGTCTGGGCTCAGGAGAGCAAGTGCCTGTGTGCCAGCACTGGGAAGTGCTGCCAGAACGCACCGGCTCGCTCCCAGTGCAGGGACCTTAGATGGTCTTCAGGGCGTCATTTTGATCCTGATTCTGCCCCACAACCTGCACTAATGAGCAGCCCTCCCAACTTGCAGCTCCTGGTGGGGACCTTGGACTTTGGTGAAGAGGAAGGGCAGTGAGCTGGGAGGGAGGCCTGACTTGCTGGGAGGAAGCAGGGGACCCCAGGAGCAGGCGTCCCGTAGCCATACCTTGCTTGGCAGGCAGCCCCTGTGACTGGCTCTCCAGAGAGGTCTGCGGGTGCTCTATGAACAGGTCCCTGACTTCTGTGCCTGGTCACCTTTGCGTGAGTGAAACTTGCACCTTCACATTGCTGCGTTCTTGCTGGGAAGCCTGGTGCCTCTGCTCACAGCAAAGCCTGACTTGTGCAGAACAGACTAAAGTATTTCTGGCTTTAGAGAAGGGCTGCCTTTTGTTGCCTTTTGTTGCCTCTGGTGTCCCTCCTGTAGGAGCCGGTTCCTCTGTGTCGGACGCCCTGAGTTACTTTCAGGCTGGGGATGCGCAGAGATCTCCTGGTGTGGCTTGTGCTTGGTCCTCATTGCACAGGTGCGTGCACCCAGCTTTCGCACTGTTCCCTTCTGTGTGTGGGCTTTTGTTTGGAGGGAGGGAGGTGAAGTAAAGTGGGGACTTGCTGGTGACGACAGTGCAGCTCCCGGGGCCTGCCCAGCAGATCTCAGAGGCATCCAGAAGGATGCACTCGGAGGGCTTTGGTGTGGACTCACGGGGTGAGCAGGGAGCCTAGGTGGCAGTTAGATGGCAGCACTGTCTCCTGATCCCTGTCGGTACAAGTGTGTCCCGCTGCTGTTGGAGGAGGAAAGACCTCCTAGGGAGGAAGAGGTGGTGAAACGCCCAGGGATCTTCCTGAGTGACCGGGCAGTTCCCCCAGGACAGGAGGAAGCACCTGCATTTTGGGCTTCAGATATTAAAAGAAAAATTCTGAAAGTTGACACATGGCTAAGAAAACAGCGAGCCAGGCACTGGGAGAAAGTATTTGTATACAACAAATAACTTCTTAGTAAGATGATAGACCACTCCATTAAACATGGCCCAAGGTTCAGTAGATGCAAAGGAAGGTGCAGAAATGGTCAGTGTAAGCTTTTGAAAAGATGCTCCCCTCCTTAGCCTCCAGAGCGCTAGTCAGAGCCCAGGGGGACAGACCTGCAGTTCAGCCAACCAGCTGCTGTAGTCCCTGGACCTCCACTCTGCCAATTAGGGAATAAGTACAAAGTTAAATGTTCAGAGAAGTGAAGACCCGTCCACACAGGCTCCGTAGCAGTGGCCCCTGGAGGCAGCCTAAACTCCAGCGTGCAGAGCTGGCCCAAGCAGAGCATGGAGCACCAACCAGCAGCACACAGGCTGTGTGTCCAGAGGGACCATCTGGAAACACCCTACTGGGTGGGGAAGGCCTTGTTCTGTTCAGGTAACACGGCGGTGGCTGCCTGGGCTGGGGTGGCTTCAGGGGCTTTTAAGTGGAGGGCGGTGCTGCGGCACAGCGGTGGCATGGTTGCGTAGCTGTGTGCGTTGACCTGTGGAATCAGTGAGGTCTTAGATTGGTGTTGCCCCTTCTCTTCCGTCTTGGTGCTGCCTGCCCTTCTGGAGAAGGAAAGTTGTCTTTGGTGTCTTGTTTTGTGTTCCTGTTTACTGGTGCAGAATCCCCAGGGTCTGCTGCCTCTCAACCATGTGTCCAGCTGGCCCAGGCCAGCTTTCTGAGGTGTTTGAAGCAGTGTGATTCGTTGCCTGTTGAGTCTGATGCTGGTTGCACACATGGAGAGAGTGTGCTGGGATCTTTGCATGGGCAAAGGATGCACCATGTGTCTGTAAGGACCTCTGCTCCTGTGGGGACTCAGTGTGCAAGTACACGTGAGGGGCTTACTCGTTTTCTGCGATTCACTTCTGTCTTCACTCCTGCAAGTGCAAAAGTCTGTCTCGTGTCCTATGGGTTCCTGGTGTGGGGGCCACCAGGGCTGTGCCCCCTTTGGGGCTTCCCTGTTCCAGTAGTGGCTATTACCTTGCCACACTTAGGTAGCCTGTACAGGAGCAGTGAAGATAATGTCTAGTTTTTAAGTTATTTTCTTAATGAGTAACCAATACTTGCTCAGTCTAGAAACTTTGATAAAGACTACAGCGAATGGGAAAGCAATGCATGCTAGTCTCTGTTCCTGTCACCCAGAGACTGGAGGCCCGCATGTTGGACCACTCTTCCTGGTGTTGGAGCCTTTGTGTCCTCAGGACTCGGTGCTGAGGAGTGTGGGTGATGTGCAGGCAGTGTGCGGCTGTTCCTTTGCTTTGGCACTTGTGGCACACTAGGCAGGGAGCTCATCAGCAGGGCTTCTATGGTGAGAAGATCCCTGTCCTGAAGCTTAGCCAAAAACAGGTGGCTAGCTGTCCTCAGGTCAGGGTCAGGAGGAATGGTGGACCAGCGTGTGTGTTGGGATAGGGGCAGCTGTCACTTGATGGTTGTGAGCAGGGCAGGTCCTGCAGTCAGACCTGTCTGCAGGCCAGAGAGGGCCTCAGCCCTGAGTTCACTGAGAGGTTTCTGGTGTTCTTTCCCTTGAGGTCTGCAGTCTGCTTGGGCTAGTTCTGTGTATCCCTGGTGGTGGCCTCTTTGTCCCATCTATAGGCAGCCCTGTGGTTCCTGCACATCTGGGTCCTGAGCACCTGTGGCTCTGAGCCTGTCCTGGGGATGACCTCTGGCCCTTTGCCTGCCTGTCTGGCACGAAGGGAGGAACCTATAGGCTGGACAGGGGTGCTGGTCCCTGTGAGGATGCCTTGTCTGGGTGCTGCATTGCCAATGGAGTGAGGACAGGCCAGCATTTCTCCCGATGTGTAGCACAGCCGCTCCTCTGTGGGTTCCTGGGAGTTGTATCTGGATCTTTTGCACAGATGTCTAGTAACATCAGCTTGTTCTTTTTTTTTTTTTTTTGTGGTGCTGGAGATCGAACCCAGGCCCTGTTCTTGCAAGGCAAGCACTTTACCAACTGAGCTATCTCCCCAGTCCTATCAACTTGTTCTTGTGCAGCATATCCCTGTACTTACTGTCTTTAGAGTCTGTCTCATGAGGGTGCTAACAGACTCCTGAGTCCCAAACCCCACCGGCGTGCCCTTTAGTGCAGCTGAACTCCATCTGGGTCTGTCTTCAGCTTGGTCTGTGTCTGAATGTGAAGCACAGCTTCAATAGCTGAGTTTTTGGGAAGCAGTTTCATTTCTCTTCTCTCTTCCCTCTTCCTTCCTCTCTAGACAAATTTTTTATTTATATATATATATATTTTTTTTTTTTCCAAAATAAGCAAACATACACACACTTGACACCCCCCTCCTTGTGTCTTTTTTCTTCTTTTCTTACAACAAAGGTACCGTAGACACTATTAGCAATACAGCTTGGAGATCATCATCTGGTGGCGTTTTATTTTAATTGAAAAATCTTACATTGTTTACCTAATACAGTCAGAGAAGAAATTACTGAATAGTGACACCTTTCTGCATAATTCAGGCACTAAAACTTAAAACAGTTTTGGAAGGAAATAGTTTCAAAATACATTACGCTTTTCCCTGCCAAGATAAAAACCATGTAATAAGCGTCCAGTTAGCTCTGCTGGGGACACAGGGCTGCAGCTGGGGACATGCTAGACTTGTGGAGGGGCTGTGGCCATCCCTCGCTGGTACTGCTCCTTGCTGTTGTCCCGTGTGGCTGGCTGTGGACTTGGTAGGCAGTGTCACAATTCCTGGAATCAAGTGTGGGCCAAGTGTGTGGTAGTGGGGGGCTGGGGGGATGCTTATTTATATGAAACTTTGCCACATAAAACTTTGGGGAAATAATTTGAACATGAGCATGTTCTCATGTGCGTGTACAGTTGGTTTTGAGAGTCGTGTACACAAGCGCACCGTCAAACCACCAGCACAGTCGAGCACAGTCCTTTGACCAGAGTCCTCTGCTGTGTGCATTCTCTGAGCCCGTGTGACCACTGTGGGTGTGTCTTGCTCGGGGACACTCCAGTTAGGGGAGCCTGCTGCATGCTCTGTGGTGCCTGGCTTCCTCCTCTGACTGGTACCCCTGCAGCTGCTTGTTGGCAGCTCACCGTACTGTGCTGGGCGGCCTCAGGCTTGCACGCACAGCATCCCTCGCTGTGGACGGGCATTTGGGTTCTTTCTGGCTTTTGACTGTTAGGAACCACGTGTGTTGGTCCCTGCGTGAACTTGTGTGTTAACCATCCGTCATGTCCAGTGGGCGCTCTTCCAGGGGCTACCAGAAAGAGGACCAGCATGTCCATGCAAATGCACAGGGGTGTTCCCAACTGAGGGAAGCTGGAATCCACCCAAACATCCATTGACGTGAACAGAAGGATGAGCTGTGCCCAGCCATGCTGCTCAGCAGCAGAAAGGACTGACAGCCAGCACTCGCAGAACTGGCATAAAGCCCACGTGCTCTGCTGAGTGAGAGGCCGGATCTGTGCACTCGCAGCATGAGTGACCGGGCGGCTCCGCGCCGGGGGCGGGGTCCTGATCACTAAGGGTGTGAGAGGGAGTTTGGGGCCTTGAGGACAGGGTTTCTGCTTGGGTGAACCTTGAGAATAGAATTGTGAGTCACTGGGAAGGTGTCAGCTGTGTCCCACCACCAGCCACCGCCATACCTCGCTGGGTGACGGTTACAGCTTTGCTCTTCTCCCACAGTTGCCAGAGCCTCTGGACCCCGTTGCTCTGTGTCCTCACCAGCGCGTGGCGTGGTTGGGTTAGAGCACCAGCCACCTTGAGGGTGTGCGGTGGCATCTCACTTTTTTAAAGGTCCTGTTTACTGGGGCAGAGTCACAGTAAAACTGACAGTGTTTTGTGTTTGGATCTGTTTCTGTGAAGTTGTAAAGAAGGTAGTCTCGCCACCATCGCCAAGACATCGAGTCAGGGTCCCAGACGCCTCCTCACGCTCTTGGTGGTCAGGCCCTCCCTGCCCCCAGCGCGGAGCCGCCCGGTCACTCATGCTGCGAGTGCACGGATCCAGCCTCTCACTCAGCAGAGCACGTGGGCTTTATGCCAGTTCTGCGAGTGCTGGCTGTCGGTCCTTTCTGCTGCTGAGCAGCATGGCTGGGCACAGCTCATCCTTCTGTTCACGTCAGCGGATGTTTGGGTGGATTCCAGCTTCCCTCAGTTGGGAACACCCCTATGCATTTTTGTGTGGACAGTTTTTCTCTCTATGGTAGCCCCTGGAGGAGTGGCTGCTGCATGTGACTTGGTCAGCCTCCTGGCCGCTGCCAGCTGTTGCCAAGGTGGCCCCACCAACAGTGTGCCAGGGTTTTCCACATCCCTGCTGAAGTGGTCTGGTCTTTCTAACTTCAGCCCTTAGAGAGGTGCTGTGCTGTTGTGCTGTGGCTTAACCTGGTTCCCTGGATGCCTGATGATGTGGAGGTCTTCTCCTGTGCTCATCTGTCTTGTGCATATCTTTCGTGAAGTGTCTATTCAAGTCTTTGGTTTCTGTTTTTAAAACCAGATTGTTCTTTTTATTGTTACTGATTCAGATACAAATCCTTTACCAGATAGAGTTGTGTTATAAATATTTTGACCTTATTCTGTAGTTTACCTATCTAACATATCTTTAGAGTACAAGTTTTCCATGTTAATGAAGTCTAGTTTATTAACTTCTTTCTTTCAGAGTTCATGGTATATCTTTTGTTTTTGGGGGGAATCCCGGGATTGAACTCAGGGGCACTTGACCACTGAGCCACCTCCCCAGCCCTATTTTGTATTTTTTTTAGAGACAGGGCCTCACTGAGTTGTTCAGTGCCTTTCTTTTGCTGAGGCTGGGTTTGAACTCAAGATTCTCCTGCCTCAGCCTTCTGAGCCGCTGGGAGTATAGGTGTGTGCCACCGCACCTGGCTTTCATGTTCTGTTTATCAAAGAGGTTTACCTAACTCACCCACAAGGATTTTCTTCTGTTTCCCTTGGAGTGTTTATGGTTTTAGCTCCTCCTGGATTCAGGGTCAGTTAACCCTGGGACAGCGGTAAGGTAGGGGCTGAAATTCGTTTTTTTCCCTCGGGATATTCAGTTGCTCCTTTCTGTTGGAAACGTCTTCAACAGGTAGGTGAAGACTTTATGTCTGGACTGCACCCTGCCCTGCCTGTCCTGCCTGCCTGGTGTTCCTGGGTTCTGCAGGCAGCCCGAGGATGTACTGCTTTTCTTTTTCAGGAACATGTGGTGCTATTCTGGCCCTTTGTTTCACTAAGCTCTAGAACCTCCCTGTCAGTTTCTGCAGAACATCTGATACCTTGCTTCAGATGGTATTGACTCTCAAGGTCAGTTTTCTGATAGTTGGTATCTTAACAATATTGAATCTTGTAAACCATGGTGTTTGTCTCCATTCGTTGAGGTCTTTAAAAATCTCTCTCCCATTTCACATTGCTTTGTAGTTTTCAGTGTTTGTGTAATTAACATATTTTGTTAAATTTGTTCTCAAGTGTTCATATTTTATGCTATGTACATGGTACTTTTAAAACTTTCAATTTCCAGTTTTTTTTTTTTTTTTTTTTTTTTTTTTTTTTTTTTAGTATTTAGAAATAAATTATTTTAAAAAAATATCAGCCTTGGGGCTGGGGAGATAGCTCAGTCAGTAGAGTGCTTGCAAGGCAAGCACAAGGCCCAGGGTTCAATCCCTAGCACCGCAAAAAAAAAAAAAAAAAAAAAAAGCCTTGGCCATGCTTGGTAGCACATGGCTTTAATCCTAGTGACTCAGGAGACTGAGGCAGGAGGATTGCAAGTTCCAGGTCAGCATGGCAATTTAGCAAGACCCTATCTCAAAGTAAAAAATGAAAAGGTCTGTGATGTGGGTCAGTGTTAGAGCACTCTTGGGTTCAATCTCCATTTACCCCTGCACCCACCCAAAAAAAATTGACTTTGTATCCTGCAGCATTGCTTACTAACTCATTTGTTAGTTGTTATAATTTTCTTTTGTAGGTTTCTTAGAATTTTCTTCAAGGACAGTCATATTGTCTGTAATAAAGAGAGTTTCTTTCCATCTGTGTATTTTTTCTCCCCCATTCTTGCTTTATTTGCACTGACTAGGACCTCCAGTATAGCATTGAATAGCCATGGTAATTTTTTTTTTTTTTTTTTTGGGGTACCAGGAATTTAACTGCTGAGCCACATCTTCAGCCCTTTTAGTTTTTATTTTGAGATGGGGTCTTGCTAAGTTGCTGAGGCTGGCTTTGAATTTGCAATTTTCTTGCCTCAGCCTCCCTAGCTGCTGGGATTTCAGATGCGCGCCACTGTGTCTGACTGGGAAGGGACAATTTTGCCTTGTTTTTTACTTTAGGGGGAAGCTTCAGCCTTTTTCCATTAAATACAGGATGTTGGCTATAGGTTTTTCAGAGATGCCTTTTATTAGGTTAGGAATTCCCTTCTGTCATGGTCATTTTGAGCTGCTATGACAAAATACCACAGGCCGAGAGGCTTATAAACAACAGAGATTCATTTCTCACAGTCTTGAAGGCTTGAAGTCCAAAATCAAGGCTCTGTCAGATTTGCTGAGGGGGTGGCTCTGATCCTCACGTGGGAGGGAGGATGGAGATGAGGGAGCTCTCTGGGTGCTTTTCAAAGGGGACCAGTCCCATCCTTGAGGGCTGCACCCTGGTGACCTGATGGCCCTAGAGGCTCCATCTCCCATCCTGGTGCCTTGGATGAGCTTTGACCCGTGAGTTATGTGGGATGCTGGTGTCCCGTCTTGGCCCCTTTGCTCCTGGCTGGGTGAGAATCCATGCCTGCCAGCGCTTCTTCATTGGTGGTCCATCATGTGGTGAGTGACGCTGGTTGGGTCCAGCACTGGGAGCCAGGCCATGGAGTGCATGGGCAGGCTCGGCCTGCTCTGCCTTTGCCTTGTCCGTGGTTCCTGGCTGCCTGAGCATGGTGCATGCGGCCGGCCCGTGGCCTGGGATGGGTGTGAGTGCACTGCTTACCCAGAGTCCTGGGCGCTCTGCTTGTCACTGGGCAGCGCAGACTCGCAGGGCACCAGGCCCCGGCCTGCCCCGTCTCCCTCCAGCTGCGGAAGCACCACTGACTGCCCTGTCTTTCTGCCCTGCGTCTTTTGCTGCTGTCTCCTTCTTGCTGGATCATGGAGACAGAGCATCTGGCAGCTGTTCCTCATGGGCTGTGTGTGGCACCCTCTGCCAGCTGGGCCGATGCTTCACTCTCCTGGCGCGTCTCCTGCTATGGCTGAGGCGGGGCTCTTTCCCTTGAGGTCAGCACCTTTGGGTCATCTTGAAGCCGCCCTTTCTCACCCCAAGGCCGGGTGTTCTCCGAGCTTTGCTTGGCTCTAGTCTCTGCATTCACTCCTGAAGCTGGACTGCCTGTGCTGGGAGCTGACTGTCCCCACTCTTGTCCACCAGGCGCCAGATGCCGGCGTGCTGCACGTGGCCTGGTCCCACCGGTGCCCTCGGCTGCGTGTCAGGCCTTGGGTGCTGCTGACTCTGACTTTTCATGGGGGCCCCTTCTGAAGCTTCTTCTGTCTCCCTGTCTCCTCTCTTCACCTCCCCTTCCCTCTCTTTCTCTTTCCCTTTTTCTCCCTCTCCTTCCCTCCTCTCCCTCTCCTTCCCTCCTCTCTCCCCTTCCCTCACTCTCTCCTTCCCCTCTTTCTCCCTCACTCTCTCCTTCCCCTCTTTCTCCCTCTCTCCCTTTCCTTCCCATCTCTCCTTCCCCCATGTCTCCTTCTCCCTCCTTCTTCCCTCTTTCTCTTTTCTCCCCTCTTTTCTCCCCTCTCCCCTCCCCTCCTTCTCCTTCCCGCTTTCTCTTTCCCTTTTCTCCCTCGCTTTCCCTCTTTCCTTCCCCTTCTTTCCCCTTTTCCTTCTCTCCCTCTCTCCTTCCCCCTTTTTCTCCCACTCTTTCCTTCCTCCTCTTTCTTTCTCCCCTCTCCTTATTTCCTTCCCTCTTCCCTGCTTCCCTCTCTCTTCCCCTCTCTCTTTCTCCTTCCCTCTTCCCCCCTCAGCCCCCCTCCCTTCCTTCTCTCTGCCTCTCTGGGGATTGAACATGTCACAGGGCCCTTGCACACACCTGATGAGCTCTGTGCTGAGTGATTACTCAGCCCACCAGCTTGTTCTGTTGACTGGGTAGCCTCCCAATTTGTTCTTCTCAGGGTTCATCTGTGCCGCTCTTGGTGCTTTGATTCTGCTGGTGGCTGTTAGATTTAACTCTTTGGAGACCAGGAGATTCCTTGTAGCTTGTTTTGATTGGATTGATGCTAGTCGGTTCTTGGCCAGCCTCTGCTGTGTAGAAGGGCTCCTCCCTGTCTGTCAACGCACTTTGTCATTCAGCCTAGATCTTCTACAGTGTCTTTCAGTGAAGTTTCATATGTTATTTCCAGATGGGTCTTGTGTATATTTTATTAGATTCACTCTGGGATTCTGAGTTTATTGCTGCTGTTGTCAGTAGTATTTTTTAAACAGTCGTGTTTCTCAGTTCTGTGTTGATGGTCGTGTTGAGTTTTGGATATTGCTCTCTCGTCTAGCACCTTTACCAAGCTCTTCATTAAGCTTGCTGCATGTGGAGAATCTGTCTTGTGCAGCTGGGGACAGTCAGGCGCTCCCCTTCTCTGGTTCTGGGCTTGCTGTGTGTCCAGGTGGTGCTGGGTGGATGTGGTGGCCAGAGCCTCCGTGGTTCTCTTTGAAGTGCGCGTTGCCGGGGGCTTTTGGCGGAGTGGTGGTTCCTTTGCATTCCTTGTTCTCCACAGTTGCCTTTGGGGTCAGGGTGTTTAGTTGTTTATTATGGGCATGTATGAATGTGGCATAATGACTCTCACATAATGAATTATGTATAATTATCATGCACTACTAAAATAAAAAAATAAAAAAATAAGAGGCCTCTGCTCAGGAAAAAAAAAAAATGGACGGGCAAAGGGAAGGGCTCTGGCTAAAGGTCTGCAGTCCATGGGTACATCCCAGGTACGGCTCAGTACTGTGTTCCTAGGTGTACCATCTAAGTTTCTGTTCTCACACCAGTGACCAGGGAGGCTGAGGCAGGAGGTTTGCAAGTAAGTCCCAGGCCAGCCTCGGCAACTTGGGCACCGTCTTGAAGTAAAAATTAAAAGGGTGGGGATGTAGATCAGTGGTAAAGCACCTCTAGGTTCAGTCCCCAGAATCAAAACTGAAATAAAGCAAATGAAAAAATCCCCTAAGTGTCCAGGAAAGCTTAGAGGTGGTTCCTTGGTCTGAGCCTGCCGAACACAGCCCAGTTCTGCAGACGCTGGGCCAGAAGTGGTGAGTCAAGGAGGGTTTACTCCTGCCCGGAGGGCTTCTGGAACCTGGCTAGCAAGCGCACCTGGGTGGGCAGTCCACCCGTCTGCATTCCTGATGCTGGGTGCTGTGTGAGGCCTGTGCACGTCAGTGTTTCCGAGATGGGAGAAAATTGGAAGCCAGGATTGACTGTCACGAGTCTGAGGACGCCAGAGAAGTGGTGCAGATGCCTGAGCTGCCTCTATCAGAAGTGTGCCCCCAAAGTTGCAGAGGACCCCCTGAGACCAGCTGCACATTGCTTCCTGTTGCCGTATGTCACAATGAGACAGCGCTTTTCAGCAGGTGTAGGTGCATTGAATACCACGACAGAGGACGTGGTGATGCACGGGCATGATGGAGAATCAGTCCAGATGCACCTGCCTGCCGTGGCCACTCCCATCAGAGTTCTCGGGGTTGGACCTGACTGGAGGGGGTGCTGGGCTTTTGCTGAGAATTGGTCCTGATGCTCTCACGCCCTTTGCTGCAGGACCACCGTGGAGCTGCAGTTCCAGAAGAGCACTGGGGGCTGCTAAGCTCCAGGCATGTGGAACAGGTCATGCCTGTCCCTCTGGTGTTAGCAGCATGTCTGTGTGCAGGACCCAGTGGCCACTCCAGGATGCCCATAGCACATAGACCCCAGTTCTGCCCCAGGCAGACAGCTGCACAGTGGCATGAGAAAATGTGGACTTGAAGGCTGTTGTTGCAGGGAGGACCAGCTGTGGGGTCACTGGTGGGGTCCTTAGAAATACAGAGGTGCTGCAGGAAATCCGACGCGAGCTTGAGAGCAGGTGCGCAAGGCAGACCTTTACTTCTGCCAGGAGGGCTACTGGAACCTGGCTAGCAAGTCCACCTGTCTGCATTCCTAACACAGTGCTGCCCTGTTCCTGTTTGGAGGAACTTCAGGTTACGATCTATGAACTGACTAGTTTTAAAATTGGGGCAAAGGAAGGGCCATAGTTAGATGGCTACAGTTGGATCCAATTAAGGCTGTGTTCTGAAGATGGACCACTGGGCTGTCTGTTTCATCAGGACAGTGTGCAGATGACAGGAATCAACCGCAGGCCCTGCAGGAGGCATGGAGCAGATGGATGGAACTTGTAGACGAAGAAGAAAGGAATTCACAGCCCATCATCCCTAGCACTTGTTGATTATTTAGTCTCCTTTAAGTTACAAAATGATGTTACTGCTCATTCAAAGCAGTGTTAACAGTGTACAAATTGGAAATGTGACTCTCTTTGACTTCCATACCCCTCCACCCTTCTTCCAAGGCTTAAGTCCTGCTAGGCATGTTTAATGACATTTTATTCCTGTCAAGTGAGGTTGGTGCACGCCCATGACCCTTTCCCATCGGTCCGTCACATGTGATGATGGACAGGTGGTTTCCCTGACCTGCTGTGTGTTGTGCGTGGGGCAGGTGTTTCTGCAGGAAAGAGCCAGGCTGCAGCGTGAGGTCCAGTGCCATGTGGCAGCCAGGACCAGCTGCTGGGTCTGCCTCTCCAGTGGGTGCCCTGTGCTCACTGTGGGCAGTGATGATGATAGAAATTAAAGTGGCTTGCCACCACCTGTTGGGTAGAAGCGTCTCCTCATTTTAACTTGGTTCTCAGTGTGTTGTAAGATGAAGCATCTTTGCGGCTTGGCCCTTCCTGTTACTTTTGTGAGTCACCTGTGCATTTTTTGGTCAGTTTTTAAAGTAAACAATTAGGATTATTATCAACTTTGCAGTTTTTGTGCAAAACTGTTTTCAAAAAATTGCCATGCTGAGCATATACTTCAGCAGCTTATGAGACCTCAGGGCACCCTGGGAAGGCCCTGGGTGTCAGCCAGGGGTCTCCAGCAGGGCTCCCGCCTCACTTCACCACACCTGCCTCTCTACAGGGTGAAGCAGTACCTGCGTCCAGTCTTTATTGTGCAGAATTTCCAACATGAGGGGACATCTAGTGCTCCTCTCCCAGAGCCACCAGTTCCTAAGAGTTGGAGCAGTAGTTTCATCTGTAGCATTGGGGTTTGGTGTTTATGGGACCCGAGCTGAGCCTGTGCTGGATGGTGGAGATTCAGGCAGGCGCAGCACTTTGTGGTCTTGAAGTTTTGAATTCGCAGCGCACTGTGGGGAGACAAATTGGAGGCATGAATCCCTTTGACTTCCATGCCCCTCCACCCTTCTTCCAAGGCCTAAGTCCTGCTAGGCATGTTTAATGACATTTCATTCCTGTCAAGCAAGGTTGATGCATGCCAACCCTGTGTGAGGGTGTGGGTGGAAACTGACGTGGACACTGCCCATTGAGGGGTCCAGAGGCTGCTGTGGGTTGTAGTTTGTAGCAGGGCTCTGCTTGCTGCGAACTGGCATGGCAGGAGCTCGTACTCACACCCCTACTTGGTAAGCATATTCACACACATTTAATAATATCTTAATTTTACCAAAGGATGTTAGTCGCTTAAAGTTAACTGAGACTTAAGGAGAACTCAGAGAAGTCCTGGCAGATAGAAGCCTGGGCTGCAGTGCAGTGGGGCTGTGTGACTCCGCCTGCGTGCCTCACTTAGGACTCCCTGCGACCCAGAGTGGGTGCTGGGCTAGGGTCTCAGGAGCCCTGGGTTCAGGAGTTGAGTGTGCTGTGGAAGGTGAAGGGGAGCTGTCACTTGGTTCAGAGGCCCTGTCTGAATTCACAGCCTGGAGGGTGCTGTCCAGAGGGACACGTTCCATGCCTGGGAACGTGGTTTGGGGGCTGCTGGCACCAGGACCTGGGCTACCTCCTGAGGGGATTTACCTGGTGAGCAACAGTGAGGGTGGTCCTTGATTGCTGCATCCTCCTTCTAACTGACAGGCAGCCCAGCCTTGTCTGTTGCCCCATGGGGTGTGCCCAGCGCTTGCAAGTGGCATTCAGTAGGCCCTTGTCAAGCAAGTACCTGATGCAGATGTTTGCAGAGATGGCATTAGTGACCTTTTAGTAAGCCAGTGCAGGGAATTGTTTACTTGCCACAGATACTTTATCTTGCGTGAAGATAGGGAGGTAATAAGACAGTTCGGCAGCAAGTATTTTGTGGTGGGAGGGAGACATGCAGGCGATTGCAGCTGCTTGCACTGTGGGCGCAGGGGGCACGTTTGAAGTTCTCCCTTTTGTTGGCTTTGCCCTTGGGGCACCTGCACTGAGGTGGAGGGGCAGAGACACCCAGGCCCTTAAGTTCTTCAACCCTGGTAAACCGAGGCAGGCCTGGAAGCTGCTGCCCAGGAGACAGTGCCCTGCTGAGCGAGGAGGGTGGAGAGGGTGGGCCCCCTGTGGCCAGCACAGGACTTTGTAGCCACCCTGATGGCCACTGTGAGAGTGCAGAGGTGGGAGCTGCCCTGGTGGTGGCTGTGGAGACCACCAGGGTGTGGGAATGTGGAGGGCAGGAGGGTCGCGGAAGGCTCACTGCAACAATGGGGCGGGGAGGGGGGACCTTTGGGTCACTGAGTCACTGAGAGGTACCGACAACTCAGGCTGCTGTGTGGAAGACACAGCCACTGGTACAGAGGCCGCGTGGGCTGAGGCTGGTAGTACACAGTGTAAAGCAGCAGCAGGTAGCGGGTGCAGGGAAGGGTCTGCAGTGTTGGCATGTGCTGCTCAGCAGGTGGTCAGGGAGCCAGGGAGCCAGGGAGCGAATCCTCAACTGGCCCTGGAAGTAGGCAGAGAACAAGGAGGTCAGGGTTCCCCAGAGGGTGAGTAGAGAGAAAGAGGCGTCTGGGAGCTGAGTGGAGGGTCCAGTTTGGGTGGTCAGAAAGGTAACCTGCGCAGTCGCAGAAGAGTCACCAGAGAGGTAGGAGGAACCCAAGACAGCCCTTCCATGATGAGGAGGACATGTGACAGTGTGTCCTCAGGGATCTTGTTGGCAGCCTGAGGCACAACACAGAGGCGGGTTTGGAAGGCCCCATGGAGATTATCCCTCCAGGGACTCATCTGTGCAGGGTCTGCCTCAACCCCTCAGATGCTGCTCAGTTCATGGGGGTGCAAAACCAACTTGCCTTTATTGCACGTTTCTACTGGGACGCACTGGTCCACGCCTGTCAGTTCCTCCACCTTTGGAGGGCAGCAAGGGTCCTTGAGCTCGGTGGTAATTTGCGTGTGGTTTCACGTTGCGCTTGTGTGAACGTCTCATGCACAGGCTGAGGGGAGCTGTCCTGTTGAGTCAGTACATCAGTGGATATAAAAGCACCTGCAGGCAAGTCCATGGCTGTTCCAGCTGTGCTGCAAGGGAGTAGCTACCTACTCACGGAACCTAGCTCAGGTGGGGGCACCAAGTCAGCAGACGGTCCTGCAGCTCCCCCACCTCTGAGCCCAGAGCCAAAACCTAGGGAGAGTGTGGGGCCAGGCAGATGCAGGGACATTGGTCCTGGCCCTCCATATCTCATCCAGGAGTCTAGACCTGGTGGGTCAGCAGCAGGGGGTGCCAAAGCTGGGATCCAGGCACTTTGACCCCTATGCCAGTGCTCTACCCTCTAGTCTTTTAGCAAAGGAACCCAATGCAGCCTGTTGGGCTTGTTTTTCTGCCAAGATCATTTCTGGAGGGAGGAGAGAGCTACACATGGTGTGGCCTCTCCCCTGCAGCTTCGTGGGCACTGGGAGACAGAGTAGGGCTCTGGCAGTATTGATTCTGTATGGCCTGTGCCTGAGTCTGGCCTTGCATCCTTCTGGGGCATTCCAGGGGCTTTTATCCTGTCAGAAGGACTGGTCAGTGCTGTTTTGTGCGGACTGGCCAGTGTCTGGTGCGAGGGTTTTGGGCGTGGGGGCCTTCCTGCTAGAGAAGAGGCACTATTGGTGCTGCTGTCTGCATGCCCAGCTTCCTGAACCCCAGGCGAACGTGGAGTGCAGCTCTGGCCTGTGCCTGGCTTTACATGTGGCAGTGACTGGAGTGGTCAGTGTTCACCAGAACTGCTTTGTGTGACTCTGAGGTGGTGGCTGTGTCTTGCTTTGTAAGGCCACGTGTGCTGTTAGAGCCTTATGAGAGTGCAGTTCACACGCAGTACACAGGGCATGTGTGATGGGGCAGCGTGCGAGGCTGTGGCTGTGCTCAGGAACCCCTCACTGGGCACTCCTCTGCCTCTGTGGGGCCCATCCTTCTTGCCCCTTGTGCTGCCCCCTTTGCTTTCTGGTATTGTAGCCGAGTCTGCATGTTGTGGAATTTATAAAATGGAATGTGCTGTTTGTATTGGTTTTTTTCCTGTGTTCATTCAGCGTAATTATTTGAGATTCCTTTGTCGTGTTGTGTGTATCAGTAGCTCCTCCCTTTCTATTTCTGAGTACTTTTTCATGATATTTATAGATATCTTGGAAATTGTCCTTTCACCTGTTGGTCTGTTTTGGGGTTTCCAGTTTTTGGCTATCATGAGCAAAACTGCTGTGATTGACTGGGGTCTTTGTGAGGATGTGTGTTTGCCTTCACCTGGTGGCTGCTCGGGAGTGGAGGCTGCATCCCCTGCTGGGGGAGACTGTTCCAGGGGCTCTTCTGAGGTGGGGCCACTGTGGTCCGTGTGCCACTGTGTTGCCTTGTGGATTTAGCTTGTGTCTCCCTGATGACTAGGGATGCTGGCCATCTCTTTGTTGAGATCTGTGTGGGTTTCTATTTCCTGCTGGTCTTGAGAGTTCTGTGGGTGCTCTGGGTTGGCGGTCCCTGCACATCAGGTAGAGGCTTGCAGGGTCCTGGCTTGTCTTTCCTCTTCATGTCTTTGAGTGGGTGCAGTCTGACTGTCCCTTTGGTTCTCCGTGGACTACTTCTGGTGATCTAGGCTGCCTGTCTTCTCTCTCCTTGGAGTTTAGTCTTAGGTTTTGCCTGTAGGACTGGGTCCATCTGAGTCCATTTGGCATCTGGTGCGAAGCGCAGGTCCAGCCCATCTGAGAAGACTGTCTCCACTTAGGTGCTGCTCTCTGTCTGTTGTGGCCGGTGCCTGCCCTCAGGGCTGCCGTGTTGTCCTCGAACTGTGCTCCTGAGGCTGCAGCTTTCCAATGCATCTTAAGAGAAGAGCTGCTGGCCTGGACTCTGCCTCTCGGCCACTGGTTGGGTTCCCTGGCCTGTGCACCTCTGTGTGAGCCTTAGAGTTGGCTTGCTACCCTCTGCTCTAAGGGCACTGGCCTGTAGGCCAGGACTGCATCCGCAGCTCAGTGTGGGCAAGGCCAGTCCAGGACAGTCTCTGTTTCGGAGGTCGTCTCTGCAGCAGCGTTGGTAGCTTCTACGCCTGCCAGGATGAGTGGAGGTCCACGGATCTACGACGCCTCTGCTGCCTGCAGGGAGCTGCAAGCACTGGCTCCGAATTGGGTCAGAACGTTTTTCACGCACAGCATTTGGAAATGCAGTAGTGCCACACCCAGCACCAGGTGGTGTGTGTCCTCCTGCCTGTCCTTGCTTGAACCTTCTTGAGGCTACGTGAATTCAGTGGTGAGCACCTTTCAAAGGAAAGGTGCCCGTTTGTGCTCTGTCCCCCCCACCCCCACACACACAGAGGCACCTCTTAGAGAAGCAGAACCAGCCTCCTTATAGGAGTGTCCGGGTCTGGAGCTTGCTGGGAGAGGCCAGGCTTGCTGCTGCCCGACTCAGAGAATGCCATTTCCGCTGTCCCCTGGGCCTTCTCATTGTGTGCTCCCCTGGGACTGAGTTTCTCCTGCTGGGTAGCTCTGGAGCCACCAACTGGGAACCCTCCTTCCCTCCCTCCACCCTGTGTGCTCCTGGTTGAGGCTGCAGGCATGTGGCACACTGGGTGGTGTGCTACAGACCCCACCCCATGACTTATACAAGTACAGCCGACAAGGGCCTTTTTCTTAGACTTGTGCCTTCAGGAAGCAGAGGGACTGTAACAGGACGTTCTTGTGTGTTCGTGGGTAGACAGATCTTCCCCAGAACAGTAGGAGACCTGGATTCCTGGGAATCCATGTTTGGTCCCTGCATTAGTAAGAGGCCTGGACGTCCTGGGCTCTGTCTTCGTGGCAGCTCTGCTCCACCCCCCTGTCTGCCCCACGGTGGCAGCTACAGTGTGGCTGTCTCTTGTCACAGCCCTTCCTTTCTTCATGTGTAATGGTTAAACTTTGTGCCAGTCATGCACCCATCTCAGAGAGCAGAGTTGTTGGAGAGAGACAGACCCCTCTTCCCGGGCTGCGCCTGTATCCTGACCAAGCTCGTCAGCGAATCTCCTACTGCCGATGAGTGCCCTTCTGTCAACTCCAGGTTCCGTGTTGGCGTGACCTGACAGTGCACTGCTGGTGGAGCTGAGCGGAGGCGGGTACTATGATTGCACCACCCATATGTGTCCTGTGGCTTTCCAGGGTCAGGACCCACGAGGCACCCGTCTTGGGCTGACCCCCCACGAAGCTGATCCTTTTCTGGGCATGTGTAACGCCTGTCCCTCCCCTCTTCTCCTGAGGTCCCCCTTGTCTCCTCTGGGTGCTGACCCTTGTTTCCTGGGTCCTGTCTTCCACTTTCTAGGCTTTCCTTGTCTCAGTGCTTATTTTGAGACCAGGTGTGCCTGAAAGGGAGACAGGTGGCTTGCTGCAGTGCTGTGCCCCTGTTGCAGTTCTGCTGGGATCTGGGGTCTCTTCCTCCAGGTGACCAGCTGGCTCTCCACTTGTGGGTCTTATGCGTGGCCCAGGTGTGCACCTGCTCCCTACCCACCTGCTGGCTGGGGCCTTCTGCTGCGAGGGCTCTCTTTTTCTAGAGTTCTGCTGGCTTCTGTATTTTCTACTGATTCTTGGTATTTTAATACTAGAATCAGTTCTAAGGTCTTAGGCTCTCTTCTTACCGTTGGTTTTCAGGACGATCTTTGGGTTTTCTCATCCTCCTCTTTTTATTTGCTGTGTTAAACGTAAATGGTTTAATTACTTTAAAGTAAGAAGATTATCAAACTAGATAATAATTATCCAAATCTATTCTGTCTTAAGGGACTTATTTTAAATACATAAAAACAGATAAAGTATATTATGTAGACATAATACAGGAATTAAGAAGAAATACAAAAGAATAAGAACAAATAAGAAAGCAGGTATGGTTATAGTAATATCAAATAAAGTAAGCTTTAAGATAAGGAGAGAATTTTCATATTGATAAAAGGGTCAATTCATCAAGAAGACTTAAAGATCCTAAATGTGTACACTTATTAACTGTACTAGTTTTCTAGGATTGCTGTTACAAAGTCCCAAAGACTGTGTGACTTCATTAACAGAAATACATTTTCTCATAATTTAGACATTTGAGACCACAAAATTGGCAGAGTTGGTTCCCTCCGAAGGCCATCTTCTTCCTGTTCCTTCACATCTCCTTCCTTCTGTTGGTGTCTGTGTCCAAATTTCTTCTTCTTATAAGGACCCAGTAATTCTGTACTAGAACCCACGCTAATGATCTCATTTTAACATTTTCCCCCCAGTACTGGGATTGAATCCAGGGGTACTCTACCACTGACCTACAGCCCCAGTTCTTTTAATTTTTTATTTTGAAACAGGGTCTTGCTGTTTATACCCATATTATGAGATGCAGGTAAAGCTGATTTGTGTGTGTGTGTGTGTGTGTGTTTTTTCTTTTTTCTTTTTTTTTTAATTTTAATTTATTTTTATCATAAACAAATGGGATACATGTTGTTTCTGTTTGTACATGGAGTAACAGCATACCATTTGCATAATCATACATTTACATAGGGTAATTATGTTTGATTCATTGTTATTTTTTCCTTCCCCCCCACCCCTCCCACCCCTCTTTTCCCTCTATATAGTCCCTCCTTCCTCCATTCTTGCCCCCCTCCCATCCCCCATTATGTGTCATCATCCGCTTATCAGTGAGATTTGGATTTTTGAGATTGGTTTATCTCACTTAACATGATATTCTCCAATTTCATCCATTTGCCTGCAAAAGCTATAATTTTATTATTCTTTATAGCTGAGTAATATTCCATTGTATATATATACCACAGTTTCTTTATCCATTCATCAATTGAAGGACACCTAGGTTGGTTACACAGTCTGGCTATTGTGAATTGAGCAGCTATGAACATTGATGTGGCTGTATCTCTGTAGTATGCTGATTTTAAGTCCTTTGGGTATAGGCCAAGGAGTGGGATAGCTGGGTCAAATGGTGGGTCCATTCCAAGTTTTCTAAGAAATCTCCACACTGCTTTCCAGAGTGACTGCACTAATTTGCAGCCCCACCAGCAATGTATGAGTGTACCTTTCTCCCCACATCCTCTCCAACACCTGTTGTTGCTTGTATTCTTGATTATCGCCATTCTAATTGGGGTGAGATGGAATCTTAGTGTAGTTTTGATTTGCATTTCTCTTATTACTAAAGATGGTGAACATTTTTTCGTATGTTTGTTGATTGCTTGTAGATCTTCTTCTGTGAAGCATCTGTTCATATCCTTAGCCCATTTGTTGATTGGGTTATTTGTATTCTTGGTGTAGAATTTTTTGAGTTCTTTATAGATTCTGGAAATTAGTGCTCTATCTGAAGTACGAGTGGCAAAGATATTCTCCCACTCTGTAGGCTCTCTTTTCACATTGCTGATAATTTTCTTTGCCAAGAGAAAGCTATTTGGTTTGAATCTATCCCAGTTGTTGATTCTTGCTTTTATTTCTTGTGCTATGGGAGTCCTGTTAAGGAAGTCTGATCCTAAGCCAACAAGTTGAAGATTTGGCCCTACTTTTTCTTCTATAAGATTCAGGGTCTCTGGTCTGATTTCAAGGTCCTTGATCCATCGTGAGTTGATTTTTGTGCAGGGTGAGAGATAGGGGTTTAGTTTCATTCTGTTGCATATGGATTTCCAGTTTTCCCAGCACCATTTGTTGAAGAGGCTATCTTTTCTCCATTGCATATTTTTGGCACCTTTGTCTAGTATTAGAAAATTGTATTTATTTGGGTTTGTGTCCATGTCCTCTATTCTGTACCATTGATCTACCTGTCTATTTTGGTGCCAATACCATGCCGTTTTTGTTACTGTTGCTTTGTAGTATAGTTGAAGTTCTGGTATTGCGATACCCCCTGCTTCATTCTTCCTGCTAAGAATTGCTTTAGCTATTCTGTGTTTCTTATTCTTCCAGATGAATTTCATGATTGCTTGCTCTATTTCTATAAGGTACATCATTGGGATTTTAATTGGAATTGCATTGAATCTGTATAGCACTTTTGGTAGTACGGCCATTTTGACAATATTAATTCTGCCTATCCAAGAACATGGGAGATCTTTCCATCTTCTAAGGTCTTCCTCAATTTCTTTCTTCAATGTTTTATAGTTTTCATTGTAGAGATATTTTACCTCTTTGGTTAGATTGATTCCCAAGTATTTTATTTTTTTGAGGCTATTGCAAATGGAGTTGTTTTCCTCATTTCCCTTTCAGCTGTTTCATCACTTGCGTATAAAAATGCTTTAGATTTATGTGTGTTGATTTTATAGCCTGCTATTTTGCTGAATTCATTGATGAGGTCTAGAAGTTTTCTGGAGGAGTTTTTGGATCCCATAAATATAGAATCATGTCATCAACAAATAGTGACAGCTTAAGTTCCTCTTTTCCTATTCGTATCCCTTGAATTTCTTTAGTCTACCTAATTGCTCTGGCTAGAGTTTCGAGGACAATGTTGAATAGAAGTGGTGAAAGAGGACATCCCTGTCTTATTCCCGTTTTTAAAGAGAATGGTTTCAGTTTTTCTCCATTTAGAGTGATGTTGGCCATGGGCTTAGCATAAATAGCCTTTACAATATTCAGGTATGTTCCTACTACCCCTATTTTTTCTAGTGTTTGGAGCATGAAGGAGTGTTATATTTGTCGAACGCTTTTTTTGCGTCAATTGAGATAATCATATGATTCTTATCCTTAAGTCTATTGACATGATGGATTACGTTTATTGATTTATTGCATTCCAGGGATGAACCCCACTTGATCGTGGTGCACGATTTTCTTAATATGTTTTTGGATACGGTTTGCTAATATTTTGTTAAGGATCTTTGCATCTGTATTCATCAAGGATATTGGTCTAAAATTTTCTTTCCTTGATGTGTCTTTTCCTGGTTTGGGTATGAGGGTGATATTAGCTTCATAGAATGAGTTTGGTAGGGTACCCTCCTTTTCTATTTCCTGGAATACTTTGAGAAGTATTGGAATGAGTTCTTCTTTGAAGGTCTTGTAGAACTCGGCTGAGAATCCGTCTGGTCCTGGGCTTTTCTTGGATGGTAGGTTTTTAATGGCTTCTTCTATTTCATTGCTTGATATTGATCTGTTTAAATTGTGTATGTCCTCCTGGTTCAATTTGGGAGGAGCATATGTCTCTAGAAATTTGTCAATGTCTTCGGTAGATTCTATTTTGATGGAATACAGATTTTCAAAGTAGCTTCTCATTATGTTGTGTATCTCAGTGGTGTCTGTCGTGATATTTCCTTTTTCATTGTGAATTTTAGTAATTTGAGTTTTCTCTCTCCTTCTCTTTGTTAGTGTGGTTAAGGTTTGTCTATTTTGTTTACTTTCTCAAAGAACAAACTTCTTGTTTTGTCAATTTTTTGAATTGTTTCTTTTGTTTCAATTTCATTGATTTCAGCTCTGATTTTGATTATTTCCTGTCTTCTACTACTTTTGCTGTTCTTCTGTTCTTCTTTTTCTAGGGCTTTGAGCTGTAATGTTAGGTCATTTAGTTGTTGACTTTTCATTCTTTCTGGAATGTGCTCCATGTAATGAATTTTCCTCTTAGTACTGCTTTCATAGTGTCCCAGAGATTTTGATATGTTGTATCGTCATTCTCATTGACCTCTAAGAATTTTTTTATCTCCTCCCTGATGTTTTCTGTTATCCATGTTTCATTCAATAGCATATTATTTAGTCTCCAGGTGTTGGAGTAATTTCTGTTTATTTTGTCATTGATTTCTACTCTCAGTCCATTATGATCTGATAGAACACAAAGCAGTATCTCTTATTATTTTGCATTTCCTAAGGGCTGCTTTGTGGCATAACATAGGGTCTATTTTCGAGACGGTTCCATGTGCTGCTGAGAAGAAAGTGAATCTGTTCGTTGATGGATGGAATATTCTATATATGTCTATTAAGTCTAGGTTATTGATTGTGTTATTGAGTTCTATGGTTTCTTTGTGTAGTTTTGTTTGGAAGATCTATCTAGTGGTGACAGTGGTGTGTTAAAGTCGCCCAGAATTATTGTGGTGTGGTCTATGTGATTCCTGAAATTGAGAAGTATTTGTTTGATGTACAGGGATGCACCATTGTTTGGGGCATAAATATTTACTAATGTTATGTCTTCCTGATATATGGTTTCCTTAAGCAGTATGAAATGTCCTTCATTATCCCTTCTGACTAACTTTGGCTTGAAGTCCACTTTATCTGATATAAGGATGGAAACCCCTGCTTTTTTACTGAGTCCACGTGCGTGGTAGGTTTTTTCCCCATCCTTTCACCTTTAGTCTGTGGATGTCTTTTTCATGAGATGAGTCTCTTGCAGGCAGCATATTGTTGGGTCTTTCTTTTTAATCCATTCTGCCAGTCTATGTCTTTTGATTGATGAGTTTAGGCCATTAATGTTCAGGGTTATTATTGAGATATGATTTGTATTCCCAGTCATGTGGCTTATTTTTGGTTTTTAAGTTGGCTTGGTTTCTCCTTTGAGTGGTTTTTCTCTAAGGTAGTTCCTCCCTTTGCTGATCTACATTGTTGTTTTTCATTTCCTTCTCATGGAATATTTTGTTGAGAACATTCTGTAGCACAGGCTTTCTATTTGTAAATTCTTTTAACTTTTGTTTATCATGGAGGGATTTTATTTCATCTTCAAATCTGAAGGTTAGTTTTGCTGGGTATAGGATTCTTGGTTGGCAACCATGTTCTTTCAGAGCTTGAGCTATGTTGTTCCAGGCCCTTCTAGCTTTTAGAGTCTGGGTTGAGAAGTCAGCTGCTATCCGTATTGGTCTCCCCCTATATGTAATCTGATGCTTTTCTCTTGCAGCCTTCAGAATCCTATCTTTATTTTGAATGTTAGGCATTTTCATTATAATGTGCCTTGGTGTGGATCTGTTGTGATTTTGTGCATTTGGTGTTCTGTAAGCCTCTTGTATTTGATTTTCCATATCGTTCTTCAGGTTGGGGAATTTTCTGATATTATTTCATTGAATAGGTTGTTCATTCCTTTGGTTTGTATCTCTGTGCCTTCCTCAATCCCAATAATTCTTAAATTTGGTCTTTTCATGATGTCCCATAGTTCTTGGAGATTCTGTTCATGATTTCTTACCATCTTCTCTGGGCAACTTTATTTTCAAGGTTAAATATTTTGTCTTCATTGTCTGAGGTTCTGTCTTCCAAGTGGTCTCGTCTTTTGGTGATGCTTTCCTTTGAGTGTTTTATTTGGTTTATTGTTTCCTTCATTTCAAGGATTTCCGTTTGGTTTTTTTTTTGAGAATCTCTATCTCTTTGTTGAAATGATCGTTTGCTTCCTGCAGTTGCTCTTTTAGCTTATTGGTATTATCATTCATTGCCTGCATTTGCTCTTTTATCTCATGCTTTGCTTCGCGAATCATCTTAATCATGTATAATCTGAAGTCCTTTTCTGACATTTCTTCTAACATACTCTCATTGGATTCTATTAATATAGAATCTAGATTTGTTTGGATCATTTTCTTCCCTTGTTTTTTCATGTTGTTTAAGTGTCTTCCCCTCTAGCAGTGCAGATCTGGGGTATTGCAGATTTCCCCCTATAGGCTTATAGTGGCCCTATAGGTTTCCAAAACCCTTTCTTTAAGGCGAGATCAATATTAGCAGTGCCCAATTCAGACACTATGCAATCCTAGTCCAAATAGCCCCTATGAGGACAATAACAAAATTGTCATAATAAACAGAATGAGTTCAAATATCATCTTCAGTAAAACAAACAGATTTGCAATAAGGTCTGCAGTTTCAAATGGAGGACAAAGAGGATGCAGAGGGATGTAGAATGTGGCTGTTAATGGGATAAGAAAAGAATATAGAGAAGTTCTAGATAATAGAAAGGGTGAGAGTGTAATCAAAAGAAATTGGATGTTAGCATGCCAAAAAGGGAGAAAGAGACTCTGAGGGAACAGGTAAACAAAAGGAAAAGAGAGCAAGAAAAGTAAAGAAATAAAAACTTAAAATTTTTCAATAAGGAGAAAAAAGAAATTCTACAGTATAACAGTCATATAGTAATGAAACCTCCCAGAGTTCAGTAGCCTGATGCATGAGAGGTACCTGACAATGAGCTTCAAGCCTCCAACAGGCGTCTCAGGATGGGATTTGCCCCACCTCAAGATCGGAGCTATGGCTTCCAGGATTATCCAAGATGGCCGCTCTGGCTTCCAAATGTGTTGGCAAATGGGGAGCTGCAGCTCAAGGTGTGCTGTGGTCAGCTGGAGGTGCTGGAGGCGGGATGCGGTTGGTCAGGCAGGGGTCCTGCCACTCAGCAGCGGGCACAGGCTGAGCTCGGAAGACTTGGCTTTTCACTGCATAGCAGCCTGGGACTGACTCCTTGTCAGGAGATCGCAGCCCCGAGTCCTGTGGAGTGACAGGGAGCAGTCTTGCCCTCTGACTTTCGTGGTTGCTATTACCACCGCCCAGGGCTCCTTCTCCCCTGGGCCAGTTGCCCTCCCAGTCTGGGGTGGGGTGCCTGCGTTGGAGGAGCAGAGAATTGGGGAGGTGGCGAGAACCTTGTCGTGGGCAGGTCAGGAGGGAGCCCTCGGCTCCAGGCCTCACACCCAGAGTTGTGCCTGGGCACCTGGGTGACGTGGATGGTGGGGGAAAGCCTGCTGCTAGAAGTGGACATTCTCAGGCTGGAAATGCCTGCTGGTTTGTTGCGCAGCTTCTGAGGTACTACATTTTGGTTTAAAACACAGTCAAGAGTGTGGATGATCAAAGGGATCAGGACCACAGTATGGTCAGGTAGGAGCACTGGGCATTCCTGAGCTCCAGTGTTTCCGGGAGGACAGGATTCATTTCTTCTTCCTGGGACCAGTGGTTGTGGGCAGAGGCCTGGGCCCTGGAAGAGTTGGTGGGCCTGGGAGGGGACTAAGGGAGAAGGTCATCCCACAGAGGCAACTGCCTGTCGCTGCTCCCTTCACACTCCTGGCTCCACACTCCTGGTCTTGGAAAACTGCTGGTGGAGGGCTTTGCACTAAGTTTAAGATCTGTGTGTTCAGGATGATGAAAAGTCGGAAATTAGCTTGCATCTTCACCAAAAAGGAAGTTGTGGACAATTGTGGATCATACATTGCGTTGTGTTTTGTAGCACTGGAAGTTATGTCCTTGAAGAATGTTCAGTGACACGGACATGCTTATCAGAAGAGCAGAGAGGACTCTAGGCTGCACGCCCACAGAAGCTCAGTCCCCTTTCTGTCACTCATACGCCGGTGCTCATCCATGCTTAGGGAGGACCCTGAAGAATGTTGGCTGTGTTGACCAACTGGGGGTTCCAGGGGTCGCTTGTTTTTGCTTGTGCTTCTTCTCTTTCTGAAATGTCTACAAAGAACACCTCACTCTATACTGAGAGAGACTAAAATCACTAAAAGGGAAACCTCAGGTTGTTCTTTTGGCACCATCTGGACGTGTGATGTTTCTTGCTCTGCACGTTGACTGAGTGCACATCAAGGTCAGGGGCCTAGAGCCTTTGGGGCCCCTACCACACCCTTTCCCATGAGCCCTGAAGTGACCTCTGAAGGGTCTTTCAGGCAGACCTGTCCCCTGGCCTAAGCTGGATGAAAGGCGCCCCCCGCCTGTATGCTGGAGCTCTTCTCCCTTGCTGTCTGTCCTTTGCACAGGAACAGGAAGGGCCTGGGCTGGGGATCTGTCGAGCCAGGCGGCTCTCCTCCAGGAACTCTGAATGAAGCTGCCTGCCTGCTGGCCTGGACCACCCCATTTGTGGAGTAAGGCAAGGACCACACCTGGCCAGTTGTGCACAGTGGCTGGTTCTTCCTGAGCAGCATGCGCGAGGTGCCCTGTAGTTGCAGGCAGGTGACAGACAGGTGGCAAGTGGTGACGGAGGGACTGAGGAGTGCTTTGGTATGTTGCGTGCTGCCTCCAGGCAGGGCAGGCTACTTTCCCACAGTCTTTGGTCTTAAAGTCGCCAGCTGGCACGAGGTGGCCTTTCTGCTGTGAGTGTGTACCAGGCAGGTCTGTTGGAAACCAGTGGTGGGAACCTGAGTCCACACACCCGGAGCCACAGTGCTCCATGCAACTGTTGGCCTCCTACTCAGCTTCACAGCTGTGTCTATCTTCTTGTCATCCACGATTGTGGTTGTGGTTGTGTTGTACTGTAACTAGGAAAATACCAGATGGCCCCAGGAAACAGCGCTGCAGGTCTGCTCACAGGTGGTGTGGCGGCCTGCATCCTCAGGTGTCCTCTGTCCTTCACACCTGGTCCTGCCGTCCTTCCCTTGCTCAGGCATTTGGGACCAGTTACATGCATTCTTAGTGCTGGAGATGGGCGCAAGTACTTGCTCTAAGACACACGGGCACTTCTTGGCTGGACTTTGGATTTATCCTCCAAGTTTTGCCCTGACTGTGGCCATATGGACCCCATCTGCAGGTGTGCTGGCGCCAGCCACAGGCGTACTGGCCATGTCCTCAGTGTCTGGCCAGCATGCTGGCTGTGTCTGTAGGCCCATTTCCTGGCTAACAGTTGGCAGCATCCAAAATGCCACTTTTACTTTGTTAGAATTTTGACCACATTGCTATTTCACCAGTATTTTAAAATATTTCTTTGAATTTCTGTGGATGTAATTTTTTAAGTAAAAGGGCTTCTTGTTCACTGACTGCCCAGTTAACAGTTCTAAGTTGGGGTTAAAGTCATGGGCACTGTGATGCCCTCTTTGACTGCCTTGCACCGTGTGCCCCACTTGGGAGCTCTTGATGGGCGGCGGTCTAGACAGGGGGCTGGATGCAGCAAATGACAATCATGAGGCTCCTCTGGTTGTGTTGGTAGTCATGTTCTCCCTTGTGTCTCCTCCGTGCTCTGGCCACGCAGCTGCCTGGACACCTGGCCCGAGTGCCCTGCATAGGAGCTGAGGTCGTGGAGAGATGTGGTCTCCCTGACTGAGCGCCAGGCCTTTCCTTGGTAGCTCCCTCTCGAGCTCTGGGTGGGAGACTGCCCTGGAGTGCATGTATCAGCAGCTGGGTTCAGGCTTCTTTGTTTGATTCCAGCTTGGTTTATTTTGAAGGGATGTTTGGAGGGATGCTCTCTTAACAGTATCAAGTGTGGCTTTTTGGGTCAAGAATCTAGAAGTAAGCTCAGGGAGAGACCCTGCTGTGGTCAAAGCTCTTTGAGCTCTCTTGCGGTGACCGGACTCCAGTTTTCCCATGGCAGGGCCCAGGTTTGCTTGGCAGAGAGGCCTGCTGTGCAGGAGGCTGCAGCCTCTGTCTCTGTCCATCACCCTCACTTTGCCCTTTCCTGACTGGTCCATGTGAGGATGTCAGTAGTCTCCTGAAGTCAGAGGCAACCTGTGGTAGGAGAGTGAATGAAACATTTGTCAGTGTCTCTTTCTGATGCACTTATGACAGAGCTGGTTGCTGTTTTTGAGGCTATAATTAATGCCCAACCTGACTAGTGTGATTTGCTTTCCCAAGATATAGCCAAAGAACCTTGAAGGGTGAGGGGTTCTTCCTGTCCTGCCTGTGGGTCGTGGGTGCCCTGGTCAACTGTGGAACTGCACTGCCCACATCTCCCCAGAGGAGTGTACCTGTGAGGAGCAGTGGACCACTGCTCTCTTCCACGTGGTTTGAATGTCCTAGGACACGAGGTCGGGAGACTTGGGGTAGGGCTGTAGAAATGTCGGTGACCTGTTGGCACAGCCAGTCACCCATGGCTAGCAGAGGCAGGACCCTAGCACAGCAGGCATGTTTTGGTGCCTCAGACAGAGGTGGATTGGGCAGAGTGTCCCACGGGCACGGACCCGAGATACCAACAGAGCCAGCCCATCCTCTGAGGCCCCGGTGGAGCTGTGACACTGGTGGACTCAGGACAGTGGCCTGGGCAGGTGCCCACATGGTGAAGGGTGCATGCTTTTGCAGGCACTGGCATCCGTAAAGCAGGTGACCGCTGGGGTGGACGATGTGGCTTTGCCACCTGGCTGCTTTGTGAGAGGCAGGCTCTGCCGCTGTTCATCCCAGGATCTTCTCTCAGCCCCTGACAGTTCATCCTGACACCACCTTGCTGGCGCCTGCATGTGCTTCATGGCCTCTGTGTTCCTCTGCAGACCCCTGCGAGGGGCCTCCTTTGCACGAGGCTGAGGAGCATTTCCTGATGCCCAGTCTGCTCTGTCCCCAGGAATGGTCCTTGTGCGGAGTGAGAATGGGCAGTTGTTAATGATCCCTCAGCAGGCCCTGGCCCAAATGCAGGCCCAGGCCCACGCCCAGGCCCAGCCTCAGAGTACCATGGCGCCCCGCCCTGCGGCTCCCACAAGTGCCCCTCCCGTCCAGATCTCCACTGTACAGGTGAGTACACGGGTCCTGCCGAGTGTGTCCCAGGCTCAGCCTGCCCCTCCCCTGCTCCCTGCCACCATGCATGCTGAGGAGGCCACGCCACAGGTCAGGCGTCCTGTGCCCGTGGGCACCAAAACTTGTGGATGCTTTCTGACCCACCATTAGGCAGGGCCTGGGATGATACCATCTTCCTGACCCAGGGCTGTGCTGCCTCAGAGAAACCCACTCCTGCAACCTGAGCTCAGCATGACTAACTGAGTGGGGTTGGAGCGGATACTCAGAGTCATCTGCCTGCTGGATGTTGGCCCTTATTTCTTGCCTCCTGCAATTTGCCTTTTGGTGCCTCAGTTTCCTCCTCTGCAGAGTGGAGATCACACTAGCATATAGCTTGAGGGACTGTTGAGGGCTGGGCCACAGTCAGCAACTGAGTTGTGGAGGCAGAGCAAGGGCCGAGCAAGTCCAGGCCCCAGTTGTGGGGCAGCACATGAGCTTCACAGGTCGCCCCACACCTGCCGTCCGAACTGTGGACAGAACGGGACTGGTACCAAAAGCCGAGCTCCCGGCTGTGCTCTCCCAGCACCTGATGCCTTGACCAGCCCCATGATGTCCACCGGCACATGCCAGTTCCCTGCCTGTTCCCACCTGGTGCTGTGACTGTTCAGGCTGAAGTGGAGGAGGAATTGTCCCCAGGGCTCTTTCCTCTGTGACTGGGCTGTGAACTTCTGGAGTGGGTGCTGCTGTCCCGTAGACATGGGTGTGTATATGCTGGAGGTAGGCATAGCTCCCCCCAGTATCTGAATAGCAGAGTGGCACCTTCTAGGCCAGCATGTCCTATCTCTGAGTAAGATGCACGTGGACGGCATTTGTGGCTCAGCTTTGCTGTGGACTCTGCTGCCACCGTCTGACTGTACTGTCATTGCTGTCGGCTCTTCTCAAACCTCACTTCAGTCGGGAGGTGTCCCTGCCCTGACCTTCCCTTCCACAGCTGCCTCGAGAACCCCCTGTCAGTGGGGGTCAGCAGCACCCCAAGACAGCAGTGCCACAGCTGGTTTCCCAGACGTCTGCTTTTGTGCAGGCATCGTGTTTAGTAGGTTTTGTTAAAGAAGTCTCATGATGTTTTCAGGAGGGTCTTTGAAGAGACACTGACCATATAGGCTTTTGCCTTGACGAGAAAGCTGTAGACATGGAGACGTCACTGCCCATTGTGACTCTGCTGTGGACCCATGCGAATGCACCAGTTAGCGTCAAGGATTGGTTTTTGTATGCAGTGGGTGGCTGTGGAATGACTTTTACCTTAGCTTGTTTTACATGACAACTTATTTTCAGGCTCCTGGCACACCTATTATTGCACGGCAGGTGACCCCAACTACCATAATTAAGCAAGTGTCTCAGGCCCAGACGACGGTACAGCCCACTACAACCCTACAGCGCTCCCCTGGGGTACAGGTAAGAGACAGCGGCGCCCAGTGTGTCTGCGGTGGCTCTTGGGCAAAGTGTGAATTTTCTTTGCAAAGACCAGGCCTTATGAATTTTATTTTGGATACCAAGTTGAATTTGAAGAGGAAGGCTCTCCAGGAGAAAGGGACTGTTCCCTGACCACCAACTCAGAATAGATCAGGGGTCATTTTTCTTTCAAGCTGCATGGAATATAACGCCAACAGCACTTGAAAAGCTTCCCTCGGTGCAGAAGCATGAGTAAGATCATGGTCTTAGTAATAGTTGCCGAGACCCAGCCCTCGGGTGCCTACAATGAGCACCTCCTGGTGTGCGGCTTCTGTGTGCAGCACCTTGGTTCTCACAGTGCCCTTGTGGTCAGGATAGGGGCACTCTTCTTGTCCTGCTGGTGAGGCATTTGCGGGGGCCTGGAGGGGGCATCTTGAACATGTTCTTGGTCTCCTGGCCGGGGGCTGCTCCAGTCATGTGCCAGCTGCTAGGCTGCACTGCCTCTGTGCACGGCCTTGGGCCTTGGCCAGTATGACAGCACAGTTCTGACATGTTCACGCAGCCCTGGTGGGTTGTTTGTTTCTAAATAGTGTTTTAGACTGTGGGAGGGGAGAGTGCTCTGCAGATGTTGGTTCAGCTGGTGTGTTGATGCTCCTCACAGACGAACCTCTGGCTTCACCTAAGAAGAGGGTCTGTGTGGCAGCCTAACTGGCTCCTGTTACAGAGGCAAGGAACAGTCTGGCCAGGGAGGCACACCTGGGTTAGGATGCACACTTGGGTGGGGAGGCACATACCTGGCCAGGGAGGCACACTTGGGTAGGGATACACACTTGGATGAGGAGGTACACCTGGGTAGGAATGCATACACCTGGGTAGGGAGGCACACCTGGGTAGGAAGGCATACACCTGGGTAGGAAGGCATACACCTGGGTAGGGAGGCATACACCTGGGTAGGGAGGCATACACCTGGGTAGGAAGGCATACACCTGGGTAGGGAGGCATACACCTGGGTAGGAAGGCATACACCTGGGTAGGGAGGCATACACCTGGGTAGGAAGGCATACACCTGGGTAGGGAGGTATACACTGGCCAGGGATGCACACTTGGGTAGGGAGGCATACACCTCGGTAGGGAAGCATACACCTGGGTAGGGAGGCATACACCTGGGTAGGTCGTCACACACCTGGGTAGGGCGTCACACACCTGGATAGGGAGGCACACTGGGTAGGGAGGCATATACCTGGGTAGGGCATCATACACCTGAGGAGGGAGGCACACCTGGGTAGGGTGTCATACACCTGAGTAGGGAGGCGCACACTTGGGTAGGGCTTCATATACCTGGGTAGGGAGGCACACCTGGGTAGGAAGGCATACACCTGGGTAGGGAGGCATACACCTGGGTAGGGAGGCACACCTGGGTAGGGCGTCATACACCTGAGTAGGGAGGCGCACACTTGGGTAGGGCTTCATATACCTGGGTAGGGAGGCACACCTGGGTAGGGCATCATACACCTGGGTAGGGAGGCACACCTGGGTAGGAAGGCACACCTGGGTAGGAAGGCATACACCTGGGTAGGGAAGCACACCTGGGTAGGGCATCAATACACCTGGCCAGGGGTGCACACCTGGACAGGGAGTCAGCACTCTGTTCAGTCAGGTGGGAGCAGCTGGACCAAGGTGACTGAGTCTTTCCTGGTCTCATGCCTGGGGGCGTCCACAGTCTTAGACCCTGCAGCATTGATGCTGAGGGCAGCACTTGCCCACTTACCTGTGGTCCTCATAGCAGTGTTGCCCTTCTGGGGGGACAGGGTGAGGGGACTCTAGTGCAGCCTGGCCCTGGGGCTCCTTGTTCTCTCCGAGCACATCCCTAGTTCCTGTTGGTGGCTGCAGGGGCTAAAAACAGGTGGAAGAGCAGCTCTGTCCTAGGAGCAGAGAGCAGCTTCCCACGAGGTGCTTTTGCCCCCCAGTCCATCTGGTGGGCACATGTGCCTTTCACTCTGGTGATTTTCTGAGAAGGGAGTGAAGCTCCTGATTGAGCTCTTGATCAGGTTTAGTGAAGACAGGCTTATTGAAGGAGGAGATGTGTCCAGACACCCTAGGGGGATGTGCTGCAGGTCCCAGCAGGCACACGGGTGACGCCCAGCCATCTGCACTCTCCTGCTGGCCGCTGGGTCTGCTCTTGCACGTTCTCTTTGTGAAGTGTGTTGCTTGGTGGTTTCCAGTAGCGAAGGCACTAGTTGTCTCTGTGATGGAAGGCTGCACGGAAGGCCTCGCCTGCCCTGTTCTGCACTCCAGCTGCAGGGTAGCCCTGGGCCACCCTGGCATCTGGCAGCTTCCCGAGGAGCAAGGACTCGGCCAGCTGAGGACTTGGCCTTGCACTGCCCTCTGCCTTCAGAAAAGAGCAGTGTTTCAAATGTTGGAGGGATAAGATATTGACAGCTAGATTTATAAAATGAAAAAGCACTGATTAAAAAATCAGTCAATATTTGCATCATGGTCATTCATGTAAATAGAAATCTTGGGAGTTTAGTGATTTGAGGCCCATGGTTGGAGCTGTCCTGTGAAGTCTGGCTTCCTGTTTGCTTGGCATGTGTCCCTTTGTCTGAGGGAGCTTCCCTTGCCCAGCAGTAGCAGCAGTGTGTCGGTTTCCTGTGCCCCCTCGTGGAGAGTGGAGGAGCTGGGCTAGTGTTGGGGGGAGCAGGTCTGTGCCCCCCTTGTGTTCCTGTGGCCGGCACTGTGTGCGGGCTGTGGTTGAGGAGTGCTCCCCTGTGTGTGGGCTGTGGTTGAGAAGTGTTCCCCTTGTCCTCTGAGATGACTCTCACTGCCACTGTGTGCCTTGTCCTGGTGCCTCCTGGCTCTTGGCGATGGCGTCACCCTGACAGTTCTAGATACAGGTGGGAGGTGCAGTTCCCCATGCCGGGGGCTGCAGGTGTGAGTCTTGCCAACATGACCCCAGCTGCTGGGACTCCCCTGCAGGAAACCTTTTCTTAGCCGGCATTGGGTGTGGGAGGCACTCACCTGTGGGAGGCGCTCACCTCCTGCTTTGGACTCTTGCAGCCTCAGCTGGTCCTGGGTGGCTCTGCACAGGCAGCTTCACTCGGGACGGCCACAGCTGTGCAGGCAGGGGCACCTCAGCGCACGGTCCCAGGGGCGGCTAGCACCTCCACAGCTGCCACGGTAAGATCGCTTCTCCTTCGTTCTCCTGGCACCACCTACAGCCCACCAACCAGAAACTGGGTTTTGAGATGGCCCTGGGTCTGTCCCAGATTGCTGGCTGGTATGCAGAGTTCCCATGTCCCATTCCTGCCCACCTGAAGCACTGGACAGAGAGGCCCTGCAGCTGTAGAAGCTTGAGGGCCTGGGCTTTGTTGTCCTCTCTGCCTCCATGGGGGGGGGCTTGAGGGAAGGGGCCACTGAGGGGTGACAGGAAAGGGCCCTGGTCTTTGCACTTGAGGTTTCAGGCAGTGCAGACTGGGGAATGGCAAAAGCCCCTGCAGTCACGTTGGAGAAGGCGATGTGGCCCCGGGGCCCTGTGGGTTGTAGAGCAGCCCTGCTGTCCGTGCATTTGCACCTGGACTAGGCAGCTGGCGTGGTGCCTTAGAACCTGCTTCCTCCTGCTTCTTTGCTAAGTACTTCCCATGGATTATAGTGGCTGCCTCAGAGTTGGTGCCTGTGTGGGGACAGGCATCAGTCCCTCTTGATGGTGAGCAGCAGCAAGATGAACGTTCTAGTGGCTTCATCTTGTCACGCTCTGGTTGCTTCTCAGTTGCCTTCCTGGAAGGGATTCCTGGGCCACATGAGAGGCAGACGTGTGCCCGGGGTGGAGCTGTGCTCAGCAGCAGGCCCTGAAAGCAGCTTAGAGTCGACATTGATGTGTCTGTTCTGCCTGTGCACATTTTAGTTTAACCAGAGGCTACGGTGAAAATCTTCAATGACTTTTTAACACATCTTTTTATTCGAATCCAGGAAACCATGGAAAATGTGAAGAAATGTAAAAACTTTCTGTCTACGTTAATAAAACTGGCTTCATCTGGTAAACAGTCCACAGAAACAGCAGCGAACGTGAAAGAACTAGTGCAGAACTTACTGGTAAGGAGCTTGTGCGTGAGTCTTCATGCTGGTGCGAGGAGTACGCGGCAGCTGTGCCTACTGTTGGGTGTTCCCAGGGCCCTGCAGCATGCCATGTGCAGGGCCAGCACTCTGACCTCTCCTGTTTTTTGGAGAGGTACGTGACGGAGCCCTTCTCAGAGCAGGACTGCGTGACAGCTCAGGAGGAAGAGCGGGAGGGAGCGTGCACCTCCTGGACGTACTGCTCAGGGGTCCGCCTGCCGCTCTTCCCTTCCCTCTTGGTTCAGCTTTTAAACGGAGAGTTTCAAGCACTTCACCAAGTGAGAGCAGCACCCTGCAGCTGTGCCTGCCCTTGCCGCCTCCCGTGCTCGCATGCCTTGATTGCCCAGGGAACACATGGCACATGCGGGAGTCCTCTCGCTGTGTGTGTGGCCAGTGCCCTCTCCCAGCTGTCTGTAAACACAGATGTTTTATTTTAGCAAACCGTTAAAGTCAGGATGAGCACTAGGCCGAGTGTGTAGTTAACGCTCGGAACCTGAGCACCCCTTTCTCCGGCTCTTGTTTCTTTCCTTGTGATTTCTTTTTGAGGAAACTGGTTGTTGAGCCTCTGGACTTTTGGAGTCCTGCATTTTTTTTTTCTGCTGGTGGAGTTTGTTGGCCCAGCCTGGGAGCCTGTGGCTGGACTGCCGAGCCTTTCTCCCCCAGAGAGGTTGCGGGGCTCGGTCCACCAGCCGCAGCACTGCAGCCGTGTTAGCTGTCCTTCCCCACCTGCGGCTGCTCTTCGCTCCTTAGCTGTCTCTGGCAGCTGCCTCCAGAGCACTGTACCCTTCCCAGGGCCCCAGTAGCCCCTTCCACTCTTTCTCACGTGACCTCTTTGCAGCCCAGGGTGCTGCTGGCTGCCTCCCCTGACTGGTCACTTAGGGTGGGCTTGCTACCAGCAGTGAGTAACCATGAGTAGGAGTGGCTCACAGCAGGAGGGGCTCTTCCTCCTGTGACAGTCCCAGTGCTCACCCCCCATGCCACGTCTGGCTGCTGGTGCCTCTGCTCTGGCAGGAGAGCCAGTGTCCCCCAGAAACCTCCCTTAGTCATCACATCTGTCCCCAGACCCTGTGTCAGGAGGACTCTGGTGACTGCCTCTTCTCCTTGACTTACAAGTGTCAGGCCCCAGATTTCCACCCTGACAGGTCCTCTTGAGAGCCCACCTTTGCTCTGCTCACTGCCACCTGTAGTCCAGGTTCTGCCAGCCCTGGGAAGATGTAGTAGCATTGCCAGGCCTTTGCCGACCCCTCTGCCCACCCCTCAGGCTTCGGTCCACACACTAGCATAGCAGAAATGTGCATGAGATCTAGTTCCTGCCCATCTGGCTGGACTTCCTGGCCTTTATACAAAACTGTCTTGGAAATTTCCGGAATAGAATTGTCCCGATCTCTCTTCTGGGCCCTCATGCTGCTCCTCTGGTGCCATGCGGAGTAAGCACATAGCTGGTCTCTCCTGACAGGCCCCTGACCCTTCCTGGGCTGCCACCATCTGCACGGCCGGGCACCCCGTGCTCCCTGCAGTGGCTGTGATAATGAGGTTGTCTCAGGCTCATCTGTCTCCCCACAAAACGCCTGGCATCCCGTGGGTTTGGGGTAAACACTGAGTGAAAACAGTTGTCGAGTAAGAAACTTGTGAAAGAGCCAAGACGTGGCCACGAACCTGGCTAGCCAGAGACGTGGCTGAGTCCTGGGTGGACTCCTGCCCTCTGCACGTGGAAGCCTGTGCTGACTCCCTGGCTGCTGCCAGAGCAGAGCCATGTGCGCAAGGTGCGCGTGCCAGCAGCTGCCTTCAGTGCAGGCTCCATGTGGGTTTTATTTTTAAGGATGGGAAGATTGAAGCTGAAGACTTCACTAGCAGGTTATACCGAGAACTCAATTCTTCACCTCAACCTTACCTCGTGCCTTTCCTGAAGGTGAGTTAAAGCCTTGGCACCTGCAGCAGGGACAGAAAGTCAGTTCTGATCTGAGGCGCTTTCCATGACCCTGAGCCTGAAGCTGGCCTCACCATCCTACTGCCCCTGGGTGGAGAGAAGGCTCCCTGCTTCCCAGAAAGGGGGAGGCTTCACCAAATAGGAGAGAATGTCTTTGATAACTGTTGCCGGCATCACATTTTAAGGCTTTTCAAAACTACTGTTTTTTTAAAAAATAAGTTTTAGCCAGTTCTTAGCAAGAACAGCCCTGCTTGAGGTGAGGTGGGGGATCAGTGATGGGCCCCCACAGGGCCCACCACCTGTCTTATTTAGCTGGAAGGTGTATCTGGGTTTAAGAAGCGACCCTGTCCCTTGAGCTGCCCCCTGACCCATGTTATCTGTCCCCCCAGAGGAGCTTACCCGCCTTGAGACAGCTGACCCCCGACTCCGCGGCCTTCATCCAGCAGAGCCAGCAGCAGCAGCCGCCCGTCTCGCAGGCCACCACTGCGCTCACAGCCGTGGTGCTGAGCGGCTCCGTGCAGCGCACGGCCGGCAAGACGGCCGCCTCCGTGAGCAGTGCCCTGCAGCCCCCCGTCATCAGCCTCACGCAGCCCACACAGGTGGGCCCTGGCAAGCAGGCACAGTCTGCACCGCTGGTATGAAGGTGCCAGCCTTGCTGGTCCTCCGCAGGGCCTACCCGCGCTCCTGCTGGCTTCTTAAGGCAGCCACAGCTCAGCCCTTTCCTTGGGCAAGTGGGAAAGCACCCCCTGGCAAGAAGCGTGGGTATTCTTTCCAGGAGTCAAAACACAAGCCAGCAGCAGGGGCCCTGCCTTCTGTGTGCTGCTTCCCGGTCAGTGGAAAGGAGCTTATTGGCACGGGCACACCCACCGGCTCCTTACGTGGGGTTTAGTGTGTGTCTTTTAGTTGGGTGCTTTGGTTGGGAATGGCCTGAACCTAAGGAACCTTGGCATTGGATGTGGGGCCGGAGATGGGATGAGCTCTCATCTTTACAGGGTGGCCGGCTGGTGGCACTGATGTGCTCTGGTGATGCTCAGGGTAAAGCTGGGCTGCCGATGGACGGCTTGTCCTTTACAGAGTTGAGCTGGCCCCCAGCTTCCGTCTTGAGGTCGCACTCTTCCACTGGAGCAAGGATGTCTTCTGTGGGAGCTTCGTCCTGAAGTCCTTCCATTGAGGCAGAGAGGCCTCATCAAAGTAGGAAGGCAGTTGTTTTTGCAACTCCAGAAGCAGGTGGATGGTGCTGCCACTGAGCAGGCTCCCCGTCCTTGTAGCAGGCTGTGTTCTTGTAGGAGGCTTGCTCACCGCTTGGTGCTTGCATTTGGCGGGCCTTCCTGCAGTGAGAACAGGGTAAGGGATGGAGAAAGGGAAGTGGGCAGGTCAGGGCTGAAGGTCACCTGTGAAGTAGGGCTTTCCTCTGCCCCTGTGGCACCTTGGGTGGGGATTGCTGTGTCCTCTACTGTCATAATCTGTAAGGATGGAACCATCCTACTCAGAGTCATTGGGGCTGATTTGCCCAAAGGGCGAGTTCCGTTGAAGGGAAACTTTGTGGGCCGTCCTCCTTTGTTGGGGAGTTCTGGCCTTTGACCTTCCTTTGTGCCAGCAGCATTGTGAGCTTTCTTCTTGGAAGTTCAGCAAGGGCTGCAGTCTGTGCAGCCGACTGGTCGGGATTTGGTCCATTTCTGTCACACCAAGGTCTGAAGTGGTGGTGACGCAGGGGCTCAGTGGAGGTACTTTCCTGGGGCTTGGCAGGCTCCTTAGTGGAGCTGCTTGGGACTCAGCCTGTCTGGTGTGAACCTGCACATTTCCTTGCAAAAATGGTTCAGGTGTGGGCCTTTAACCCAGCCCCCAACCATCATCCCCAGTGACTGCCTCATGTCACAGTGTGCACACACCAGAGTCATCTAGCCAAACACGCAGCCCCAAAGGTTTGCAGCAAGGCCATATAGACCTGAGCTTTGTGTCTCTGCACCCCTGCTTTCTGGGGTAGGGTCCACAGTACAGGAAGTGGTCAGTACTTCGAGCTCTGGAGCCTACTGTGTAGCTGCAGGTGACAGGGTCAGACAGTAGAGCTGGCCGGAGCCTGGAGTATGGGGATTTGCCTAAGCATAGCCCGTCGGGTAGTGAGAGGGAAGAGGCTGCGCTGAGAGCAGCAAAGCCACGTTCAGGGAGGAGCTCAGCCTCAGCCCAGTACAGAAGCTGTTCATCTCATAGAAAACTTAGAGGAACACCGTTGACTTGCAGCCACCAGGCAGCAGTGGCCCTTGGCTGAGTTCAGCAGACTGCCCCACTGCTGCCCTGCAGGTCTGGCCTTGCCCCACACAGCCTGGGCAGTGTCTTGGCTCCTTCCCCCCCGCCTGTGGTCCTGAGGAGGCCATGTGCAGACCGCTAGCCTGGCTCCGGGCCAGCTTCTGCAGTGCTGGGCTGAGGCTCACAGGGTCTTTGTAGAGCTTCTCCACAGGTGGGGTGGGACTCTGTTCTTGGGAGTGTGCTCACGCTGTCCTCACCTTGTGCTCTGCTGGCTCTGCCCCAGGTGATCCAGCAGCCCCCGAAGCCAGGAGCCCTGATCCGGCCCCCGCAGGTGACCTTGACCCAGACACCCATGGTCGCCCTGCGGCAGCCTCACAACCGGATCATGCTCACCACTCCCCAGCAGATCCAGCTGAACCAGCTGCAGCCAGGTGAGGGCAGGGCCAGCCTCAGTGGGGCCAGCCTAAGTGTGCAGCTGTTGTGGGGAATGCGGCGTCAGGCTCACCATTTTAGATACATACTTAAGTGGTGGCATCTGTGACATGTAGCCTTCGCCACCACCAGTTTGCTTTTGAAGATGACCTGTGTCAGTCTCTCTTCTGAGACTGGGTCCCACCTTGTTGCCTGGCTAGTCCTGGTGTGGGCGATCCTGGGCCTCTGGGCAGACGCACACTGCCTTGCTGCCTGGGCACTGCTGCACCCAGGGGGATGGCTGGACTCCACCGCAGCCTGCAGCTCTGAGCATGTCGGCGGCCCTCCCCGGAGCCTGTGGAGACTGAGGTCGGCTGCGCCTCTGCTGACGGCCTCGCGCTCCTGTCCTTGCTCTGCAGTCCCGGTGGTGAAGCCTGCCGTGTTACCTGGAACCAAAGCCCTTCCTGCCGTCACCGCACAAGCAGCAGCCGCGCAGAAAAACAAGCTCAAGGAGCCTGGGGGAGGTTCGTTTCGGTAAGGATGAGCCTGAGCGTCCTGGGAGACCACAGAGGAGAGAGCCCCGCGCCTTCCACCAGCCCTCGGGGCTCCCATGGGAGCCATATCCGCGAGGATGTCCCTTCCGCCTCATCCTGACTGCACGTCTGTAAGCGCATAGCTGGGAGGCTTGCTTCCGCCCTGAGCGCTGGCTGGCTGGCACTGGTGCCAGCAGACGGCATTTTCAGCCTGCCTTGGCTGGTGCTCCTGGTTTCCACCATCGGAACAGCACCAGACCAGGTGCTCACAGAGCTTCACGGGGCTTCACTGCCTTGGTCTCTGATGAGGGCCAGTCTGAGCGTCTCCTGGAGGCACGGAGGTTCTCTCGGGATGTGCGCTAGAGCTATAAGCTGGCCTTCACTGTGACCAAGCAGTATGGCGCTGCCCCTTCCCAGGTGCCTCAACCCTCAAACCATCAGGGATGCAAGGTCAGGCAGCTACACTGGCCCAGCAGGGGTGCTCGTCCTCTGGTGGGAAAGGGAGGATGACCAGTATTGCGAGGATCAGAACAGTCAGTGAGCCACTCTCCTGCGTGCCTTGTTGTCTTGCTCTCCAGGAGGGGGCTGGAGGTACAGCAGAGGGGACACGCTGCAGACAGCCAGTGGCCTTGGCACAGGATTGACTCATGCCTGTGGGTCCCGGCAGGGCCTAGCACGTGTCTGGGTGTATGTCTGCTGCTCGGATCTTGTCCTCTGAGAGCTGTTCTCTCTCGAAGGGATGAGGGCTCCTTAAGAGAGAGGCTGACTCAGGACTGTGTGGGAAGAAGGGCTGAACAGAGGCCACCTGCCCCATCAGAGCAGGGCTCAGGCCCAGGGCACCAGCTAGCTGGGATGCCTCTCTTGGTGGCCAAGTCCAGGGCTGTGAAATAGCCGAGGGCTGCTCTCAGGCAAGATGGAACCAGGACCCGCGCAGAAACCAGACGCTGGGTGGAGTGTGATGGGGTGGAGGGTTAGGGCCAGCATTCAGCTTCAGAGGGCCTCCCTGCCAGGTGCCCGTCACCTGGGGAGGCACCACGCCACTCCTCGTTTCCAGATGGGTATCAAGCTGAACGCTTCTGGAATGGTGGTCGTGTGTGGGTGGGTCTGAGGGGCTGGTGGCTGCAGGTGTCCAGGTAGTGGGACGTCAGGTGGGCAGCTCTCTCAACATGGGAGTGTTTGATCTCTTCTGCTTCTTCTGAGAGCCTGTGCTTGTTTTTTAAAAAAATTAATGTTGGTAAGTTTTTTTAAAAAAAGGAAGATTTCACATGGTACAGAACCCTCAAAGCAATTGGTTTTTGCCGTCTCTGGATGTGACGTGACGTGGACTGTGGTCAGCCTCCTGCACGGCCAGTGCAGCCTCAAGCTCAGCTCTAGCCCTGTGCTTCTCTGAGTAAGGGAAAGGCTCCTCCTTGAGAAGACGGGATCCAGCCAGCAGCTCCTTGTCCCCCTGCCTGCTGCTGCCAAGTCAGAGTCACCTCAGTGCTCCTCCTGTCGACTTCCTGTGGAACGGGAGTGACCCTTCCCCCTTTTCCCAGGGACGACGATGACATTAATGATGTTGCATCAATGGCTGGAGTAAACCTGTCGGAAGAAAGTGCAAGGATACTGGCCACAAACTCTGAGTTGGTGGGCACACTGACGCGGTCCTGTAAGGACGACACCTTCCTCCTCCCTGCGCCGTTACAGAGAAGGATATTGGAAATAGGTGAGTGCCCCTAGAGTCCACCTGTGGGTTTGTTGCACTCTGCCTTTGACGGGGACTCGGCGCCCTGCTCTGTGCAGCTGCTTGGTGGGGTATGGGTGCAGGTGAGCACACCTCAGCCTGGGCCTGAGGTTTGCCTGGGCCGTGACCTCCCTGTGGCCGATGGCAACGGTTCTCAGGTAGATGACCGTCCTCCACACGCTGTCTACCTGGGCTGCCCCTGAGTGCACAGAGCAGTATCGGAGGATAAGAGAAGAGCCAGTGGAGTAGCGAACACAGGAAGATGTGCAAGTGATTTTTAAATGCTTTCTTTTTTTTTTGCCTGCTCTGTAGGTAAAAAGCACGGCATAACGGAATTACATCCAGACGTAGTAAGTTATGTATCCCATGCCACACAGCAAAGGCTACAGAATCTTGTAGAAAAAATATCTGAAACGGCTCAGCAAAAAAACTTCTCCTATAAGGTAATGGGGCCGTTTTCCTGAGGAGAATGTCTTTCTATTGTCGACCCCTGACCATCCAGGCTGTCTGGAAGCTGTCTGTCCACGCCAGGCAGAGGGTGGCGGTGTCCCCAGTGTCCTGTGTACCTTTGCATTTATTTCCTTAGCCACTTGGGGTTCTCAGGTGCTTTGTAGACCTGGGCTCGGACAGAAGGCCAGGGAGCTGTGGGAGGATGCTCTGACGGGAAGGTCCTGTGGAAGGTGGACCCGCAGCTTTGAAATCATGGGGTCTTTGCCCTTCCTCAGTCCCAGCTCCCAGAACCTGCAGGTGCCAGGCCCTTCTCCTTGGCCTTGAGCTGAGCCTGCAGGTGTCAGAAGGCTGCAGTTGTATCTTCATAAGCAAGTGTTCAAGGCAGAATATGCCTCCCTTTAGCAGTCACACAAGTGGCCAGCAGCTGGGTGAGGCAGGCGCTGCACACTCCCTGGCCAGCCAGGGTCAGCACCCTCAGAACAGTGTTTGGAAACAGCACTCTCAGCCACTGTATCTTAAAATGTTTCCGTGTTACTGTAGAAAATTTAAAATGCCTAAAACAAAGTCAGATGATATCAATCAGTGTATAAAACAAACTATCCCAAGAGGCCCCAAAATAAGCAGCATGAGACTTTACCCTGATGGTGGGCAGGTGGAGTCATCCAGGGAGATGAGAGGAGGCCGTGTCCACTGCAGCATGGGAACAGACCAGGGGAGGGATTGTGCATGGACGTCCGGCCTGCTGGGTCCAGATCCATGACAGCAGTGTTCTGCTTTTTGCAGGATGATGACAGATACGAGCAGGCGAGTGATGTGCGGGCTCAGCTCAAGTTTTTTGAACAGCTCGATCAGATTGAAAAGCAGAGGAAGGATGAGCAGGAGAGGGAGATCCTGATGCGGGCGGCAAAGGCAAGTGCTGCTGTGCTCTCCAGTCCCTTGGGGAGCCCGGCCTCCCCGACGACTTGCACATACACTGGGTGCTGAGTGACCAAGCAGTGTTGGGGGCTGGCCTTGAGGAAAGGTGACCGTGCACCTGTAAGTGGAGCACAGAGTGGGACCTGTTAGCTCTGAGCACTCTGCGCCCTCAGATTCCTGAGGCTTCCTGGTCCACCAGGTCCAGTCCACCTCAGGCTGCATGTACGTGGAGCCAGCCTCCTGCACACCAGACCGCAGCTCAGGCCCACCTGGCCTTCAGAGCCCAGAGTCACTGAGGCCACACTGCCAGCTGGGCTTGCTGGGAGGCAGCAGGGGCTTGAGCTTGGTGCCGGCACCCAGCCCTTCCCCAGAGGCACTGGAGCCTGCAGGACTGTTCTGCCTCGCCCGCCTCACGCCACGATGAGCCAGAGTCCTGTGCCAGCTGGTAGCATTAGTCAAAGATCATACTCGAGACCCCATGGCATCGGAACAGCAGTGGTTTTTCTTAAGAGTAATGGATTTTCCCTATGCTGTGCAGCCGGATTTTCAACCTTTGGCTATGAGCATGTAAAAACTTATAACCTGGAAAATGTTAGAAAATGAATAAGGTTAACATATTTGTTAGGAAACACATTTAGGTCATAACTTGGTTTTCCTTTTCTACTTTCAAAAATAGTCTCGATCCAGACAAGAAGATCCAGAACAATTAAGACTGAAGCAGAAGGCAAAAGAGGTGAGCTTTTTGCACACTTGAAATTCGTACTCACCTTAGACTCTGACAGAAAAGGTAGCTTGGGATTTCTGAACATGGGCATTTATGTACCTGTTTAAAATGTTGCAAAGTTTAAGAAATACCAAGTCAAAGGTATTTTCCTGTGCAGACAGCTTGTATCCTGCTTTTAGGTTTAACAGTGACTTCTTGTGGTGGATTATTCTCTGTACTTAAACTTGTTCTTATCCTCTGGGTGTTTTAAGTTGAGCATATATTGCTTTTAAAAACTACTTATTTTTCTAGTTACAGAATATGCTCACTGTTTAAAAATCCAAAATACTAAAGAAGTTATAATCTAGAAAATCTCAGAGAGCCCTTTGGTATCTGCATATTTGCTTTTGCCTTTAAGTAAAAATGTACAGAAAGCAAATGTGTTTGCTTTCCGACACAAAGATGCAGCAGCAGGAGCTGGCACAGATGCGCCAGCGGGACGCCAACCTCACGGCGCTGGCCGCCATCGGGCCCAGGAAAAAGAGGAAGGTGGACTGTGCCGGGCCGGGATCTGGAGCAGAGGTACAGCAGCAGCTCGGGGGTGGGGTCTGGAAGGGCCCGGGGGTCTCAGAGCCCCTTCCTCAGCAGACACGCCCCAGAACCACCCTTAGGTTCACCTGTCACCCACCTTCCTTGCAGTCTGTTTTGCATTTAAAACTGACATTCAGACCACCTTACTTGTGGGTACGTGGACTCAGCGCCGCACGTAGAGAGATCTCCGTGGTTTGCTGTGATGCGGCTGGGGAGGGACTCTGGGGGCCTCGCACTGAGCAGTGGGCTGCAGGTGGCCGCCTCGGTGCAGAGCAGGGCCACGCAGGCTGGGGAGCGAGCTCTCGCCTGCGTCCCTGTGCTCGGGTTCTGTTTCTTGTTTGTTACACACCGAGTTTTAATGCATTATTATTTTTTATTTAATCTGTTAATTTCTTTTAAAAGTAAGTTTCAGGAAAAAAAGAAGAGAAAATCTCTTATTTACCTGTTTGCTTGCCTCCTGTGGTGCCCCTGGTTCCTTGCTGCTGTAGGAAGTACTGAGGTGCCGCCAGGAGTCACAGCCATGCTGGGAAGTGGGTGGGCACAGTGACTTTATTCTGCCCAGGGCCGTGCTTCAGAACCTGGCTGGCAAGCACACCTGGGTGGCCATCCGCCCGCTTTATCTCTGACCAGCACTGCCCCTTGCTCAACTTGGAGGAGCTCCGGTTTACAGTCTGTACTGTTGGCTGATTTTAAAATTGGGTGGGCAAAGGGAAGGGCTGTGGTTGAAGGTCTGCAGTCCAGCGGTACGTCCTGGGTACGGCTCAGTGCTGTGTGCTTTGTTGGGCCGACTGAGTTCCTGTTCTCACACGTCCCTTTTCCTTCCTGTACCTCTTGCTTTCGTTCTCCTTGCACCCTTGGCCTCGCCATTTAGCCTGGTCATGCTGACTTGTCTTGGTGGAAACCACCCTTGGTAATGGGTTCTCCCCTTTTCAGCAGATCAGATAACTGTCCTGTGGCTTGGTAAGGTCCTTACAGTTCTGTTGAAGCTTGTCTTCTTTTCAGGTCTTGATTAGAATCAAGTCGCCAGGCTGGAAGCGATGAACTGCAAACTCCTCCAGATGAGCCTGAGCATCAGTTCATAATTACCATGCAAACAAAACAAAACAGAACCAAAAACACAGATAAGTCTCAGATCGACTCAGAACAATCTTGTGATTTTTTTTTTTTATTTTTATTTTTTTAAGTTGTCAATGAATCTTCTATTTTATTTATTTCTACGTGGTGTTAAGTACTGGACCCAGTACCTCACACATGCCAGGCAAGCCACCGAGCCACAACTCCAGCCCCGCAAACTTGTGATTCTGACAGAGGTTTTTCTGATACTGATCATTAACTCCCATATTATAGCCTCCCAGTTTTATGACTTCCAGGAGGACTGACACAAACATATAACTCAAGCAAAAGAACCATCATCTTATCTTTTAAATGTCCATGTGTGGCTGTGTTTTGGTCACACTCTCCTGCCAAGTGTCTAAGACCAAGGTGGTCGGAATTGACCTCTTTCCTGTCCACTGTTCATGTCAACTGAGATTTGTCAGGGGTCACTCTTGGGAACTTGTGAGAAGCCTCTTGGCTCTTCTTTTACCAACTGTGCATCTACTGGGATCGGTCAGGGTCTTGGTGACCACACATAGCTCCCTTGGAAGCACCAGGGACATTTCCCTCTCCAGTGACCCTCCTTTTTTGCACAATGTGCCCTGGTTGGCCTCCTGTCTCTTGGGTCTCTGGATCCCCTGATCAGGAGGTCAACTGACTTCCTGGAGTTGCAGGACCCTTAGAGGGTCCTGTTGTTCCCTGGGTTTGACCTATGAGGACAAGGTCCAAAACATTGACTGTTTCCCCCTTCGCCCTTTTACTTCTTTGACTTTGGTCTCCAAGTTGTGGTTTTGAACATCCAGCAGGCCAGTTTCACCAGTCTTAAAGTGGGAGTCAGTATCAGTACTGGAAGTCAGCTTTATGTCCTACCTGCCCTCTAGGTGATGGCTTACTGTCTCAAGTGGTGGTTCTGCAAAACATTAGCAGGCAAAGTCACACATTTTTACAGGAAAAAAAAAACAAAAAACCACAAAACGAAATTAACGAGAGAAAAAAACATTCAGTTTGTGTAATAGCTATGAACCAAGTAACATGACTTTTATGATCCTAACCCTTTACTTAGTTATATATTATGTTTATTTTGAGGTGACAGTAATCTTTACAAAATCTGTCCTTTGAACACAACTTTAAATGAGCTTAAGTCTGGCCTACTTTGGAGTCATCCTAACATGGAGTAGGGTGAGAGGCAGAGCCTTATCTCAGGTAAGGAGGGGCTCTGGACAAATAATCCAATACAGCATTACATCTGAAACATGAATCAAACAAAAATGAAGAAAGCTCCTAACTTTCTTTTTGTGGAAAAAGTGACAAGGTGTTTTTTCATGTTTTACAATGTCAACTTTTGAACAAATTAGGCTCTCCTTATTACTTTCCAAAAATACATTTAGATTCCAATTTCAGTGTAAAAACTTAACACAAAATTTTATAGAGCTTACTGATAACAGGTTACCTTTATTCAGTTACAAAACATTAAATGACATAAATAAATGACTGATTAAATTTGCTTTTTCTGTATAAATCTGAAGGAGATTACCACACAGATCACTTTAGTTTGGAGAACACCAGCTTGGTAAAGTGCTCCCCTAAGCTTTTTGGTGTGTACATTATCTCTGGTCACATATATTTAGGGTGTCAGGCAAAGCTGATCCAATTCATGCTTTAAAAATTCGTCCAGAAGAAAATGGATCCCCATTAATGCCTCTCTCATGGTTGGCTTTCCCCCTCCCCCTGCCCCAGTACCAGGGATTGAACTCAGGGGCACTTTTACCACTGAGTCACATCCCAGCCCTTTTTAATTTTTTATATTTTATTTAGAGACAGGGTCTCATAACGTTGCTTAGGGCCTCACTACTTCTCTACTGAGCTCAAGAGTGGGTTTCCTGCCTTGGTGCGTGCCTGGAGTTACTGGTTTGCTGCGGTGCTTGCTGGGGCCCATGTGAGCCTCTGGGATCACGGTTCCTTCCCCTATTCCAAGGCCACAACACAAACTTGGCTTGTTCCAGAGGGAAGAACCTGGCTGGCAAGTGCACCTAGAAGGCTTCCGCCAGCTTCCATCCCTAATGCAGTGTTGCCCCTTGCTCTGGTAGGAGGAGCTCAGGGTCACAGTCTGTGATGGACTGATTTTAAAATTGGGGAGGGAAAAGGAAGGGCTGCAGTAGAATTTTATACTGCCACATCCCTGTGGCTGCAAGGGCAGCCTGGCCCACAGGGCTCCCTGCAGGCAGGTCTGCTGGTGACCACAGGGCTCCCTGCAGGCAGGTCTGCTGGTGACCACAGGGCAGGCCCCACTTCTGTCGACTTGAAAGTGGTTGTCATCGCATTTCTGACAGACACTCCTGTTCATTGACAATGGCTGTCTCACCCTCACCGCTGGGGGATGTTCTCACTGGCTGTGAAGTTGTGGACCAGTCGTTTTTCTCCTGCAGAATTTTAAGAAAGTCATTGTGCTGTCTTCTGGGGTCCTGCTATGACTTTTATTCTCATTCCCTGTACATAACACGTCTCTGCTTTGAGACTTTGAACTTTGTTTTTTAGAAGTATGTTTTCTGTTTAAGTGTGGTTCTTTGGGTATTCAGTTCACTTCAGGTTCTCTGAGCTTAGATTTGTAGGCCAGTGTTTTCCATTGTGTTGGAAACATTTTGGTCACTGTTCCTTCGAGTGTTTTCTCGATTTCTGTCTTTCTTCTGCTTGGACTCCCGTTGCACACATGTTGGACCTGTTGGTATTGCCCACAGGTGTTTAAACTTGTATCCAACTTCTGTGTTTTTTCTGTTCTTCAACCTGGATAACTTCTGCTGCTGTCTTCAGGTTCTCAACCAGACAGAGTCCTGCCGTCTCCAGTTGGCCATTGGGCTCCCGGGAAGTCTACATTTGTGAATGTATTTTTCAGTTCTAGGGTTTCTGTTCTTTTTTAGTTTCTGATTAGTGACTGTGGTGTTTCGGCTCAGCAGCTGCCTCTGTCCTTGAGCTTCCTGCGTGTCGCAGCTGGACTGGAGGCCCATCTGGCTGGGCTCCACTGAGGAAGCCGAGGTTCCATGTGCCCCTTCTCCAGGAGGCAGAGGGTCTGCTCTGCACACGCCCCTGACACTCTGCACCCAGAGCCACTAATTGGTTGAGTGGCACAAACAGTAGTGGTTTGACTTTGTCACGGTACTTATTTATTTTGGTGCTAGGACTTGAACTCAGGGCCTTGGACCTGCCAGCTTGTCACTTGGTATTTATTTGTCGCTGGAGCAGTTTTGTGAGGAAGCCTTCCCCTCCTCTGCCGTTGGGCTACCCGGGCATGCGTGCAGCTCCTGTTGCAGGAAGGGCTGGATAGACACCCAGTGCTCCCTTTGTTTCCTGAGTTAAGATAACAAATAGACTCTCACCCTTAAAAGGCGACAGACTTGTATCACTTTAATCTCGGAGTTCCGGGACGTTGCCTTCTGCTTAGTGCACTGCAGCTCACATTGTGCGTGTGGCTGGTGGCGGCATCCTGAGGTTGGCCTGAGACGTTGGCCACAGACGTCCTTGCCTGTGGGCAGTCTGTGCCCTCATCCTGATCGCCGACTCTGCATCTCTTGGGTAGGAGTCTGTTTGGGGGTCCTGCCTGTGTTTTGATTGGGCTGTTTTCTCACAGTTGTTGTAAGAGTTCTGTGTGGGGCTGGGCTGAGGCTCAGTGGTAGAGCATTCACCTAGCACAGGTGAGGCCCTGGGTTTGATCCTCAGCACCACATACAAATAAAGTAAAGGCATTGCGTCCACCTACAACTGAGAAATACACACATAGGAAATCCTTAACAGAAAAGAAGTCCCTGTGTGTGTCGGGCACTTGCCCCTCCTCAGATGTGCCTCTGCAAAGTGTCCTCCTGCTGGATTTTCAGCAGTCTCCCCAGATGTCCCTTCCTGTCTTGGATCCTGTCTGGCCGCTCTTGGCCTCCCTGGTCTTCTGCCACCAGGGCACCATGAAGGGCATGCTATCGTGAAGTGCCCTGAGTGGACTCGATGTCCTGGTGTCTGCCCCAGGCTCTGACCACACCGTAACACCATGGCCACATGTGCGAGGTGCTTCCTGTGGCCCACTGCTGCTGGCAGTTGGAGGCTGGTTGCAGGGCATGGGGTTACTCTGCTGGAAGGTTGGGTTTTCCTCTGCCTTATGGTCTACTTGCACCTGCTGGTTCCCTCTCTCCTCACGGCATCTCTGGACACTGCCTTGCTGCTGGCTCTTTGCGGGATGCTGCTTGTCCTGCTGGGCATTGGTTGGTTGCAGTCAGTAGGAGAGCTGTTTCTTGCCCCACACATTGCCCGCCCTGTGTTCTTCAAGGTCCTCGGATCAGGATGGACGTTGGCCGTGTCTTGTAGGTGGTAGTCTGTTCCTGTGACTTGTTTTGTGACTCAGATGGCCTGGCTTTGGTCCTGGTGCACTCCTTTGGGCTGGTTCCTGTGTCCTTTGGATGAGACCCATGGTTTTCCAGGATCTGCTTCCTTCCCAGAGCCACAGAACGCTCAGGCTGCAGGGTGGGTTGATCGGGGGAGTGCTGCTGGAGGTGATGGTGAGCAGCGGGCCCTGGCTCTGGGGAGCACGGCCACGGCACACTGTCCTCTGTGCTTGTTTCTGTCTGCTTTGTCCTACTGATGGGGTCCTGCGTGGGAGCCTTGCCTGCCTGTGTCTGCAGCAGATGTACTTGACCGTTTGGTCCCAGTCTGCAGACACAGGAGCTCCGGAATTGCTGAGCCCTCGAGAAGCTAACGTGGCTGCAGTTGTCTTTGTAGGGAGCCCTGCAGGTCGGTGTGTCGTGCTCCTGGGTTGCTTGGATTGCCGCCTCCTGGCCGGCCCGCGGCCGCGTCTGGGTTAGCTCGTGTCTCCTGGATGTAGCATTGTTAGAGCTTCACAAAAACCTGCGTGCACAGGAGGGTCTGCCCGTCCCCTCTGTGTCTGCTTCTGTTCGCTGCTGCTTTCTGCTCTCTACCCAGGAGGGCAGTGAGGAATAGGCACCCTTTCCCTGCCTGGCGCCTCTGGGCACTGTGCCTCCCATTGAGCTCTCTTCTCTCGTGTATTCGGGTCATGTGGTGCAGTCACAGGAGGCTGTGGTGAGGGCCACGTGCCCACATGTCCTTAGGCATTGGGAGCGTGTCAGGGGCAACTTCTGCAGGTGGGGCTGAGGGGGTGAGCGGGTGGCCTTGTAGGCCTGGCCTGCCACCTACCGCCAAGGAGACGGGTGTCTCCCACAGCCTCGCCAAAGCCTGTTGCCACACTTGCGAGGCTGCCAGCGTGGATGGTGCTGAAGTGGTACCTGGTTTCTGTGGATGTGTGGCCAGTGCCTGAGAGAGCGGGCTTGTTGGTCCTGGGTTTGTTCTTGTGGCTGCTTGCTGGTGGTTTAGCAGTGGGTGTGGTGGGGCAGCCTCCTGGCCTGAGTGAGCTTCTGACTTCACCCGCGCGCTGCCACAGGTTTTGGTCTGACCTGTGTTCTGTCACGTGGTGTGTAAATAGCCATAAGTGGCACCTTCATTGTGAATTGTGCCTTGGAGCTTTCAGAAGTACCCGTCTGTGTTAGTGGGTTTCTGTGACCAAAGACCTGACGAAAACACCTGAGAGGAGGAAAATTTATTTTGGGCTCAGGGTTTCAGAGGCCTTGGTCTGTGGTCAGTGGACTCTCTTGCTCTGGGCTTAAGGTGAGGCAGCACATGGCGGCCAGCAGCCTGGTGGAGGGAAGCTGTCAGCTGGCAGTGGCCAGGAGGCAGAGCGAGAGTGAGGAGCAGAGACAGAACATGCAGGCCCCAGGGCTCAGCCTAGTGACCTGCTGCCCCGGCCATGCCCCAGCTGCCTGCAGTTGCACCCCCAGTTCACGCCGAGCTCTGGTGAACCTAAGGAGGCCCGCCTGGCAGTTCACTCACTTCACCTGCGGTGTCTCACCTGCGGTGTCTCACGTGGGTGCACTGGGGACACATGCCCAGCCGACTGCTGTGGGCGCAGGCTGTCGGCTGGCCTCCTGTCTCCAACCTGTCAGCAGGGGGTCGATAGCGCCTCCTGATGCAGGATGGCCAGGTCTGGACCCAGGCTGTCACTGCGTGCTTCTGTGTTGCTGTGCCTGTGTCTTCCCGGCGTTGGTGTCCAGGAAGGCTGCTCTGTGCTCTGTGGCCACCCTGTCCTGCACGCTCTCTGCTCTTGCTCAGCCGTTGGCAGCTGCACCTTTTGGTGACTGATCTCCAGCCCCTCCCTCCGCCCTTCACCCTGCTGGCCACCAGCCCCGCCTCGCCTTTGCATCCCCCGGCCTGGGGTCCCCTGCAGTGCTGCTCTGACGCCACCCAGGCCCACCTGGGTGCTGGATGAACCCTCCAGCGCAGCTCACAGCGTCTGGTCCGTGCAGCCATCCCCAGCCTGGCCGCGGTGTTGCTGTGCCTTCGTGGAGTACGTCCAGCTGCTCCACGCGGCCCTGCTGTTTGGGTTGTGTGGCCTGGTGACAGGCGGGGCTGTGTCGTGTGCCCTGTGTCCTCTGTGGTTGGAGATGTCGTCTGAGAAGTGGGCCTGCTTGTCCTGTAACTTCGTGATTATTCCCTGTCCCCTCCGGCAGGCCCGGGTGTGTGTCAGCTCATGGTGCTGGGCTGCAGGCCCCGGTCTTCTGGGATCTGGACCAGCTTCCAGCCTTGGGGGGCCGCTCCTACCCTCTGCTGCTCGGGTCTTCACTCCTGGTCTCTTCCCCTCCTTATCCAGAGCTGCTGACCAGTGATCCTTCCTGGGAGCCTCTTCTCACTCCTTCCACATGTGTTGCTGTTGCTGTCTGGGGACTTGGTTTACTGTTTCCTGGTGGGAACTTCTGCCCCCAGTGTCCTGTGGATGTTCCCCCCCCCGTCCCGCTGTGCTCTGTGCATTTGCAGGGCTCCTTTCCTGCCGTGGGTGGTGGCACCCTCTGCTGGCAGTGCTGTGAGGCCCAGGTGCCAAACAGGCTTTCTGGGTGTTTGGGATGGGCTTCTGGTGCTGACTGCAGGACTCTGTCCTGCAGGACCCAAAGCTTCCCTGCACTCCTCTGTTTCCCACCAGTGGTCAGGGGTTCTTCTTGGAACTGTCTCCATTTTGCCCCGTAAAGGCCCTTTCAGGTCTGGCGCTGGGCCCTTCTGTCCTGCGCTCTGACGCCTGGCTAGTGCTGGCTCTCAGGGCAATCTGGGCTGGCTTTCAGCAGCCTGGGGCCCCTGCTGTCTCCCCCAGCCAGAGCATGATTCAGCAGGCATCAGGTGGCGCCAGGCCTGTTGGGAACTGGGGCCGAAGGCCACCCTACCCCAGGAGCCCTCTCTGGTTTCCCGGGGCTGCTGTGGGTGCATTGCTGCAGCCTGTTGCTGAGCTGGGCAGAGAATGCGCTTCATCTCCACACTCCAGCGCAGGCCTCACTGCTGCGGGGCAGCCCCGAGGCGTGTGTGACTGCGGTGTGCTGGAGCGGGCGCTGCTTCCTGGGACCTGGAGCCGCCTTCTGTGGTTGCACTTGCACTGGCCACGCTGGAGGAGCCCAGAGGAGGTTCTTTCTGCGGGTTTTATTTGTGGGTCGAGCTCGCAGTGGGAGGGTCGGCCTCCTCTCCCTGACTCTGACAGCGCATGGACGGCAGGGTGCGTGCTTGTGCTGCTGCAGAGGGGAGGCCATGTGAGGCACAGGGGGTCGCCACGGCCATGCTCACTGACCTGCACAGCTCCTGGCGGGCACTGGGGCTTACCCTGGTCCTCCATCCTCTCCGCTCTGTGCAGAGCTATCTGCTGTGGTGGGCCTTGAGCAGAGCCTCCAGTGGTGGCGCAGCTCCGGCCCTGTCCATGACCCTGTGGTGCTTCCTGCTGAGGCTCCTCCAGCAGGGAGCTCTGAGATGCCACAGGCCAATGACCTGTCCTGCTCCCACGGCCCAAGCACCTAGGACAGACTGTGAGCATGCCAGGGCAGCTGCCCTGAGGGACAGGCTGAGGCTCCTCGTGCCATGGCCACAATACCCACAGAGCCAAAGACCCTGGAGCAGTGACCAGCCGGCCTCTCCTTGGCAGAGTGGAGAAGACTGGACTCAGCCCAGGTGGTCAGAGCGAGTGCTACACCAAGCAGCAGGTGCTTGAGCTTGCACCTCTTCCACAGTTGGAGCCTGGGCTGTACTTACAAAACCCCCCGGAGCCCAAGAGTCTGTGGCTCATGAGCCACGGCCCTTCTCCAGCGCCTGCTGTGGGGTGGGTGCGGTGGCTTCGCTCCACGGCCGCCTGTGCCTGGGCTGAGGTGGCCCGGCAGAGCTGGTTGCGCCCTGGATGGGCGCTCATGCTGCTTATTGTGGTTTTGGTGCTTCTGCGTGGCTTCTGACTTTGCTCCTGAGGAGCGCCTTGCTCACACACCAGCCTGGCGACGTGGCCAGGCAGAGAGACCTGCCAGCTGCAGTCCCAGAGGTGCTCTGAGGGCCGACACCTTGGCTTGCTTCCTCCGGTCCTCTAGTCGGGCAGATCAGTTTGTCACAGAGGCAGCCAGTGTGGAGACCCATGTCTCCAAGCGAGGCAAGGTTTGGGCTGACCTGGTGGACTCATGCTGAGGGAGGCCACTGTGTTGTTCAGGAGACCTCATTCTACCTCTCAGGAACCCTGGGGTTGCGGCCAGTCCACCTCTGTCCCTGCCCCTCGCTGGCTTGTAGCTGGTGTCCAGGGCACCTGCAGGGAAACCCGCCTCCACTGCTCCTGGTTCCTTCTGCGTGTGGGTGTCCACCCAGCCTTTTGGAGGGCTCTGTGGTCTACATAAAACCCTGGGAGGCTGTCAGTAGAACCTGGACCTCCATCCAAGACAAAGCGGCCACTAGGTGTGGAGGTGGCTCCTGGCCCCCAAGGGAGCGTGCTGGCTGGCTTTGGCTGTCAGAGCACGGAGCACCTCCAAGGCCCGTGCCACTGTCCACCTCAGGCCCCTGGCCTGCGCTGCTGGCTCTGTGCGTGGTGGTGCTTGCTCGGGAGAGGGCTCCTCACGCTCTGGCTGAAAAGGCGCCATGCCTGCTGCAGTCCTTGCAGGCGGCCTGCCTCCGGCTCCCACCTGGAGCACAGAGCCTGCCTCGAGCCACCTGCGGGTTCTGGAGCTTATGCCCAGGAGGCGTCAGGTGGGGGTGCTGACGGGAAGCAGCTGCTGCATGTTCCAGGCTGACCCATGGCTCTGTTTCTGTGAGCCGGAGGACGGTTGCCTCAGGAGAGCTGGGTGCACCAGGGCTGGGGGTCGGGCAGGACGCAGCCCGGGGCTCATGTCTGGCTGCTGACCCACAGCCGCCTAGCTCGGGAGTTCAGACCTGGTGCCTTTCTCAGCGGGCAGGGATGGGACCCCTGGCCCTGGGCAGCCTTTCTGTGGTCATGTGGAGGTCAGGCCACTGTGGCCCCAGGGGCAGTCACTTGCCTTGGGGTGGGAGCCCCCGCCCCTTCCCACCCAGGGCCAGAGTGGGTTCTTCGTGGGGCATCTGAGGGTGGTAGTCTGAGCGGATGCTGTGGAGTCTCCTGATCCCTCCCAGCTAGGGACGCGAACACACATCAGCTCAGCCTGCAGGCCTGCAGGAAGGAGCCTGGGCCACATCCAGCTTCCTCCAGAGCAGTGTCCTGGGACACACGGGGGCTCCGGAGCTGCCCTCCCCTGCTCTGCAGCTCACCTCAGAGCACCGCTCACATCCCGTCTCCTCCTTTCACCAGGGCTCGGGCCCCGGCTTGGCGGTCCCAGGCAGCTCCGGAGTGGGAACCCCCAGACAGTTCACGCGGCAAAGAATCACACGGGTCAACCTCAGGGACCTCATATTCTGTTTAGAAAACGAGCGCGAGACAAGCCATTCACTGTTGCTCTACAAAGCATTCCTCAAGTGACGCGGGATGCGCGGTGTTTCTGACGGAGCCGCCTGGGACGTTCTGTGCGTCTGCAGACTGCGCCTTTTGTAGCAAGCCAACGGGACGTTGCTGAAGAACAGCCACCTCTTTGCAGTGGAAGTTTCATACTCCTGTCTCTAAATCAGCTCAGCGTGGAAGGAAGCCTCTCCTGTAGCAGAACGCAGGCCTGGGATGCTCCTGGAGGTCAGCTACGCCCCGCTCATCCTCGACTGAGTGGCCTTCTTGCCAAACAAGCCATATTACAGACTGCCGGAGCCCGTCAGCCGCCGCCCTGCCGGCTCGCAGCAGCCCCACTTTCTTTGTGCATTTTGGGTTCGTTCAGCCTGACGTACCACGTAGGTGTCTGTCTACAGCGATGACCTCGTTCTCTTGTTTTATTTTTGTAACAGTCAGTTGGCGAAGCAAACTGATTTTTAGACTATTTATCTCCCCCTGCCCCACTCCGCCTGAAGTTCTCCAGGAACGTGAGTTCATCGCAGCGCGTCACCCAGGTGGGCCTGCGTTCCTGCCTGGCCAGGCCGAGCCCAGCGAGGCGGCCCCTTCTGAATGTGCTCAGCATCTGTACAAATGCATTTTATTTGCTACAGTTTGTGAAGCTGTAAAGTTAAAAGAAATGAGAACTTTTTCAGCATAAATATATTTTACTTGCACTGTGTTTTTTAGCTAAAAGTGAAAACTTAGATTAAATAAAATCAAAGTTGAGAAGAATCATCAAAAGACTGTTTCTCAGTGTGAATCAAGTGTTGAAAAATGGTTGGTGTATTTTGTCAGTAATTGTACATAATTTTTGGCACATAACATAAAAATGGCTATGTAAACTATAATTATTTTGCTAAGAGACTGTATGCAAGCTGTGGGCTCACTTTACAGATGCCCAGAGCAAAGCCCCTTCTTTGTACCTATTTTTTTATTACAAATATACTAATTGGTTCTTTATATTTTCAGAGGTTATTGTATTAAATTGTCTATTGATAGTACTTTTATGACTGTAAATACTTGGGCTTTCTCTGTGTGGATCCTCACGTTAGACTTCAGTCTGCGCTTGTGGACTGAAGGCTGATCAGTATTTTTTATCAGCACCTGAGAACTGTTACACCTTTTATTTTATCTTTTAGGAAATCCCTGTCTTTCCATTTTTTCATGTAAATTTTGCACAGTTACTTGTTCATATGTAAATATTTTACTTTCAAAAATGAAGTTTTTAATTGCTATTGTTTTATATAGGATTGAAAGAAATTAACTCCTTTATTAAAAACAAATCTATCTGTATCTGTTCTGCCTGTTCTTCACAGTTTCCCAGGTTTTGCCAAGGTGACCAGAGACTCTCCTCTGTCCAGTTCAGGTGATGGTGACCCCAGCCCAGTGAATCCAGTGGGAGAAACTTTCTATCCAAGGACAGGTCCTCCAGACCCCTGCTGGCCAAGTCCTGGGCCAGGAAGTGGCCTCACCCCTCCTCTCTTAGCCCCCCAGGGAGCCTGGGGAAGACCCCTGAACGCACACAGAAGCCACCCTGGCGGACCCTAGTGCTGACATAGACCTTGGTGGACAGAGGTGGTGCTGCCTTCCCGGCACCTCAGGTGGCCACCGGCAGGAAGCGTGGCCGCACCTTGCCTTCCCTGAAGCACTGCGCCCATCCTCGTCCCTGTTGCCTGAGTCCCTGGACTGTGGCAATGGGCCACAAGTGTGGGGCCTCGGAGGACAGGTGCTCGGCTCCCAGGCCTGGGAGCGGGAGGACCATGCAGGTGTGGGCAGGTGGGCTTCTCCACCTTCCCGTGCAGGTCTGCCTCTGTGGACAGCGTTCACCCTGTCAGGACCCCAGTCACCTTGGATTGGGGCCCGTTCATGTAGCGTGGTCCTCCTGTCAAGACCCCAGCTTCCAAGGCAGCCAAATCCTGAGGTCCTGAGGGGGAGGTCTCTAGATGCAGTCAGGTCCTGGGGTCAGACTGCACCATAACTTTTGGGAGGGGACACTGTGGTAACCACGCTCACCTGTCCACACCCGAGAATGGACTGGGAGACAAGGCACAGAGGAAACGAGGCCTTACTTTAATGACGGTCACTAGGATCAGGTGCCTGGTGGTCAGGGACACTCAGACTGGGCACAACCAGTGTTTTATCCCCAGAGTGCAAGGTGCCTCCCCTGCTTCCTCATTGGCTGAGTGCTCGGGTGCACACTCTTCCCCAACACCTGGTCTCAGTGTCTCCTGTTGGGTTAAAGAAATACACCTCTACCTGTCCAACCTCCCTTGGTTCTCCCGTGGTGGGAGGGTCCCCTTGGAGCGAGTGCCTTTTGGCACTTGCACAGTTTTTCTCTGCTGGTCAGGTGGGGGGCTTCCTTCTCCCCTCCTGTCTGTCAGGGACTCTGACTCTTCACACTCTGGGGTCAACCGCCTGACCTTTCCATCCTGCTCTTCCCTCCAGCCCACTTTCCTACATCCCCAGGTTCTGACAGCTGCAGCAGGAAGGGGTGGAGGGCACGTGCCTACTGACGGGTGTGCCCGGGAGGAGCATCATGAGGCCAGCGTCAGGCTGTGCGGCCTCATGGGTACCCTGCTCTCTGAGTTCTCGGGGGGGGGGTCCCCAGTTTCCTTGGCAAAGCTCTGCTGGAATTGGATTTCTGCACGTGTGCTGAGTAACTTCCGCTTTTCTGTTTGTCTCCTGGATCCAGTGTGACTGCCAGGACTGTCCTGGTGCAGGGCCCAAGTCTTCCCCACAGACGTGGCCCTGGGGCTCTGATGGTAAGGCCCCAGGTGCCGCCCAGCAGCACCTAACCTGGCCTCGGCGGAGGGGCTGGATGGGGCAGTGCCTGGGGAAGGACAGCTTGGCCACTGCACCCCCAACTGGCAGCTCCACTCTGGTGAGAAGACGAAGGAGACAAGACGTCGGTCTTGGCGGAAAAACACACACAAGGTGCACCAGGTGCGCCCGAGTGCAGGGTGGGCGGGAGCAAGGGAATGGGCAGCAGGGACCTGGAACACACTACTGTGGCGATCGAGGCTGGGCACAGAGGCTGGAGGACCACAGAGCAGGAGCCTGGAGCAACCAGCACTTGAAGCGCAGGGACAGCTGACCAAGGGGGGCACACCCCGCAGCTCCTCACAACACACTCCTCACTGCTCACTCTTGTCTCCTCACTCTTCTCTCCTCTCTCCTCTCACTCCTCACTCCTCACTCCTCACTCCTCACTCCTCACTCCTCATTACTCTCTCCTCACTCCTCACTCCTCACTCCTCTCTCCTCACTCCTCACTCCTCTCTCCTCACTCCTCACTCCTCACTCCTCACTCCTCTCTCCTCACTCCTCACTCCTCTCTCCTCACTCCTCACTCCTCACTCCTCACTCCTCTCTCCTCACTCCTCACTCCTCTCTCCTCACTCCTCACTCCTCACTCCTCACTCCTCACTCTCACTCCTCACTCCTCACTCCTCACTCCTCACTCCTCTCTCCTCACTCCTCACTCCTCTCTCCTCACTCCTCACTCCTCACTCCTCACTCCTCACTCCTCACTCCTCACTCCTCACTCCTCACTCCTCACTCCTCACTCCTCATTACTCTCTCCTCACTCCTCACTCCTCACTCCTCTCTCCTCACTCCTCACTCCTCACTCCTCTCTCCTCACTCCTCACTCCTCACTCCTCACTCCTCACTCCTCTCTCCTCACTCCTCACTCCTCACCTCACCTCCTCACTCCTCACTCCTCACTCCTCACTCCTCTCTCCTCACTCCTCTCTCCTCACTCCTCACTCCTCACTCCTCATCCTCACTCCTCACTCCTCACTCCTCACTCCTCATTACTCTCTCCTCGCTCCTCACTCCTCACTCCGCTCTCCTCACTCCTCACGCCTCACTCCTCACTCCTCACTCCTCAACTCCTCACTCCTCACTTCTCTCACTCTCATTACTCTCTCCTCACTCCTCACTCCTCACTCTCTCTCCTCACTCCTCACTCCTCTCTCCTCACTCACTCCTCACACTCCTCACTCCTCCTCTCTCCTCACTCCTCACTCCTCTCTCCTCACTCCTCACTCCTCACTCCTCACTCCTCTCCTCCTCACTCCTCACCTCTCTCCTCACTCCTCACTCCTCACTCCTCACTCCTCACTCCTCCCTCCTCACTCCTCACTCCTCATTACTCTCTCCTCACCCCTCACTCCTCACTCCTCTCGTCCTCACTCCTCACTCCTCACTCCTCAATCCTCACTCCTCACGCCTCATTACTCTCTTCCTCACTCCTCACTCCTCACTCCTCTCTCCTCACTCCTCACTCCTCACTCCTCCTCCTCACTCCTCACTCCTCACTCCTCTCGCCTCTCTCCTCACTCCTCACTCCTCACTCCTCACGCCTCACTCCTCACTCCTCACTCCTCTCTCCTCACTCTTCTCTCCTCACTCCTCACTCCTCTCTCCTCACTCCTCACTCCTCACTCTTCTCTCCTCATCCTCACTCCTCACTCCTCTCTCCTCTCACCTCTCTCCTCACTCCTCACTCTTCTCTCCTCACTCCTCTCCTCCTCACTCCTCACTCCTCACTCTTCTCTCCTCACTCTTCGCTCCTCACTCCTCACTCCTCACTCCTCTCTCCTCTCTCCTCACTCCTCACTAGTCACTCCTCACTCCTCACTCTTCTCTCCTCACTCCTCACTCCTCACTCTTCTCTCCTCACTCCACACTCCTCACTACTCTCTTCTCTCTCCTCTCTCCTCACTCCTCACTCCTCTCACCTCTCTCCTCACTCCTCTCTCCTCTGTCCTCACTCCTCACTCCTCTGACCTCTCTCCTCACTCCTCTCTCCTCACTCCTCTCGTCTCTCTCCTCACTCCTCACTCCTCTCACCTCTCTCCTCTCTCCTCTCTCCTCACTCCTCACTCCTCTCTCCTCACTCCTCTCTCCTCACTCCTCTCTCCTCACTCCTCTCTCCTCACTCCTCACTCCTTCTCCTCACTCCTCACTTATCACTCGTCACTCCTCTCACCTCTCTCTTCTCTCCTCACTCCTCTCATCTCTCTTCTCACTCCTCTCTCCTCTCTCCTCACTCCTCTCTCCTCACTCCTCTCTCCTCTCTCTTCACTCCTCTCTCCTCACTCCTTTCTCCTCTCTCCTCTCTCCTCTCTCCTCACTCCTCACTCCTCACTCCTCACTCCTCACTCCTCTCTCCTCTCTCCTCTCACCTCTCTTCACTACTCTCTCCTCAGTTCTCTGTCCTCACTCCTCAGTCCTCACTACTCTGTCCTCTCTCCTCACTCCTCTCAACTTTCTCCTCCCTCCTCACTCCTCACTCTTCACTCCTCTCTCCTCACTCCTTCTTCTCACTCCTTACTCATCACTCCTCACTCCTCTCAACTCTCTCCTCACTCCTCTCTCCTCACTCCTCTCTCCTCACTCCTCACTCCTTCTTATCACTCCTTATTCATCACTTTTCGCTCCTCTCCCCTGTCTCCTCTCTCCTCTCTCCTCACTCCTCTCAACTCTCTCCTCGCTCCTCATTCCTCTCTTCTCTCTCCTCACTCCTCACTCCTCACTCCTCACTCCTTCTCCTCTATCCTCACTCCTCACTCCTCACTACTCTCACCTCTGTCCTCTGTCCTCACTCCTCTCTCCTCACTCCTCTCATCTCTCTCCTCACTCCTCACTCCTCTCACCTCTCTCCTCACTTCTCCTCCCCTCTCCTCACTCCTCTCTCCTCACTCCTCACTCCTCTCTCCTCACTCCTCACTCCTCACTACTCACTCCTCACTCCTCTCTCCTCACTCCCTCACTCCTCACTCCTCACTCCTCTCTCCTCACTCCTCACTCCTCACTCCTCACTCCTCACTCCTCACTCCTCACTCCTCACTCCTCACTCCTCTCTCCTCACTCCTCTCTCCTCACTCCTCACTCCTCACTCCTCACTCCTCACTCCTCTCTCCTCACTCCTCTCTCCTCACTCCTCCTACTCACTCCTCACTCCTCTCTCCTCACTCCTCACTCCTACTCCTCACTCCTCTCTCCTCACTCCTCACTCCTCAGCACTCACTCCTCACTCCTCACTCTTCTCCCCTCCTCACTCCTTCACTCCTCACTCCTCACTCCTCACTCCTCACTCTCTCCTCTCCTCACTCCTCACTCCTCACTCCTCACTCCTCACTCCTCACTCTTCTCTCCTCACTCCTCACTCCTCACTCCTTCTTCTCACTCCTTACTCATCACTCCTCTCTCCTCACTCCTCACTCCTCACTCCTCACTCCTTCTCCATCCTCACTCATCACTCCTCACTACTCTCACCTCTGTCCTCTGTCCTCACTCCTCACTCCTCACTCCTCTCACCTCTCTCCTCACTTCTCACTCCCCTCTCCTCACTCCTTTCTCCTCACTCCTCATTCCTTACTCCTCACTCCTTATCCTAACTCCTCCGTTATCACTCGTCACTCCTCTCACGTCTCTCCTCTCTCCTCACTCCTCTCACCTCTCTCCTCTCTCCTCACTCCTCTCTACTCTCTCCTCCCTCCTTACTCCTCACTCCTCACTCCTTTTCCTCACTCCTCACTCCTTCTCCTCACTCCTCACTCCTGTCTTTTTACTCCTCACTCTTCTCTCCTCACTCCTCACTCCTGACTTGTCACCACCTCACACCTCACTTCTTTGTCCTCACTCCTCACTGAACTCTCCTTACTCCTCAATCCTCTCTCCTCTTAGTGCTCTCAATACCTCTTGGTTCAGAGTCAGTTTGAGCCTCCTAAATATGTTAGAAGTGATATCACTAGCGATTCAGTCTTTTCAAATGCAGGATCATAAGAAGGAATTGGGACATCGTTCTCAAGATACCAAGAGTCCTGCCCTGCCCATTCACATTGTCGTGGCCCCAGGTGCTAAGTTTGTCCGCAGCAGTTTGTGTCCCTTCGCTGATGGACACATGATGGGCACTGTGGCCATGCTGGAGACACCAGTTGACCCTCCAGGCTTAAGTGTCATTTCTGTGGGATTGAGATTCTCCTTGCTCAGAGCGTGTCATAGGATTCCAGCTACTTTTTGGTTGTGACACAGTGTGGGAATCTTCATCTTTGGTTTTGAGATACTCAAAACACAGAGAGGAGTCTTTCTTGACCTGGACTCTGTGTTCTTCCCACTGGGGTAGGTGGTCCGCAGGCCTGGTGGACACCTGCCCTCAGTGCCTCCCTGAGTTGGCTCAGTAGTGACGGCCCAGTGGTGGGGACGTCAGCACCTTGGAGAGCATCCCGCAGCCTACAGTGGCCTAGGAGGCCAAATGCATGTCCAGGCCTGCATGGATTGGGGTGAAGTGGGCTGTAGGGTCCCTGCCGGGGGTCGACCAGGTCTCTTCGCCACCTTGCCAGTGAGTCTGTTGACACCTGGCTCAGCAGCCAAAGCCTTGGGCTGTTGGCTTGTCTATGGCTCTGATTCCTCTGGGGAGAGAAGGACTGCCACCTCTGTCCAGCGAAGGGAGTGAGCTTCCTGGGACTCCCTGCCCGGCGGCCCAGCAGTTGCCTAACTGAGAATGTAATTAGCTGCTCAGCACACTCAAAATTAGCAAGTGGCTAATTGTGCCTGCAATTATCACTGCACCGCAGTTAACCGTGTGAGTGATTTTGTTCTGCAAGTCATTGTGAATGCAAATTTGTGCCTAAGAAAAGGCTGGGGAGTGTGGGTGGAGTCAGAACAAGCACCTCTGCCCAGAAATGGGGAGGGGCTAGGAGGGAAAGCATTGCCCACCTGGTGCACAGACCTCACCCTGGTGGGACCTGGACTGACCTATTTTCCGAGCAAGGTTGTGGCTGCAGGGTGGGGTGCGGCTTGGGGCTAAGGTCTGGTGGCACCACTAAGTGGTGGCCTGTGGGGTTACTCAGCCTTCCTGAGCTGCCTTACCAGGGAGGGCAGGCCTCCGCATTCCAGGTGGCCTGGACAGGTGTGGCCGTAAGCTGTGAGCTGCTCCGGGCCCCTCCAGTGTGGGCTCAGGCCCGCGGTCAGGGCAGCTGGGTCACATGGTGGGGCAGTCTGCCGTGGAAACTGTTGTCTGGTACTGGCCTGGGGCTGGCCCTCCACCAGGCTGCAGGGCTGGGGCCCTGAGACTCAGAGGGCACACTGGCACGGGTGAGGAGCGAGGCGGAGGAGCGCGAGGCCTGGGAGCCCATGAGCACCTGCTCTGCTCTTGCTCTGGGAGTGGGTCCCTGTCACCACTGAGCAAGCAGCACCCAGGGCTGAGCCGCAGCCTGTGCTGCAGGAGCATCTCAGTGTCTCGCGCCTGGCTCCCTCGGTTCTGTCTCTGGGGTGGGGAGGAGGGTCTGGTCCTGGCCCAGGACCCCCTACCCGCTGACCAGGAGTGAGGGGTCCTCCCTGGGCAGCACCCTCAGCAGGACCCTGCAGCCCTGTGCTAGGCAAAGTCCAGATGAGCTTGTGGAGGGGCTGTGGCTGGGGGTGCTAGGACTTTGGGTGCCTGCGGGGGGCAGTTAGACAGTCATCTGCCCTGGGCAAGGCGCCTGGCCCTGGCCTCCCAGCGGCTGGCTTCTCAGTGCAGACACCACTGAGCTGGCCCCACAGAGGGCCTGGTGGTTCCCGTCTCCCACAGTCAGGCAGGAGTTGGGGGTTGAGGCCTGTCCCCTGCAGGGTCTCCAACCTGAAGGAAGATCCTGAACACCCAGGACCTCCAAGGTCAGGTGTCAAGAGGAAGCTAAGGTTTGACGCACGCGGAAGAGACCTGAGGCTGCAAAACCAGCTAATGTCCAGGTGAGTCCTGGCAGGCACTGTCCCAGCCCACAGTCCCGATTCATCTCTGGGCACAAGCTGTGGGCAGCTGGGGGTTGCACTCAACCAGAACGGTCCAGTGACCAAGAAGGACTCGTCTCCAGGGCCCCAGGATGAGAGCCCCTGCCTTATCCAGGGAGGGACACCCTCCGAGACTTCTCCACAGGAGCGTCTTCAAGCAGGAACAGAACCGGGACTCCGCCGGGATGCGTGGAGGCTGCCCCACAGCACTGCGTGTGGCAGGTGCCTGGTGGGCAAAGGGGAGGCCTTGGGTAGAGGGGTCCCTGGGGAGGCCGGGGCAGCCCAGCCCCGTGGAAGCGGTGGAAACGCACGAGGAGCAGGACCTGTTCTGAGTGTCAGGGGCTTTGCTTTCCCTGGGGCCCTGCAAGGATCACTCCGTTGTGTGAGGCCGAGCAGGAAACCGCCTGCTAGCTCTCGGGTCCTGGCTGCTTGGGCCATGGTCTTGCTCACCGCCTTGCTTGCTGGATGGTTATAGACACAGGGTCTGGCCTCCTCTTCTGAGGTAGAGGCAGCAGGCTGGCTCCCTGGGCTGGTCAGTGTAGACCACAGTTTGTTTCTTAGGCTGGTCAGGGCAGGTGGTGGACAGGCCTCCTGGGCTGTTGTCTTAGTTGTGTTGTTATTGACAAAACCTGATACTGGGTAATTTATAAAGAGCAGTACCTCATCTCAGTTCTGGAGGCCACAAAGCCCAAATCTGCACCAACAGGTTGGTGATGGGAGGGTTGCTCTGTGCTTCCGAGATGGAGCCCCTGCCGCGTCTTCCAGGATGGCTGGACACTGTCCTCTCCTGGTGGAATGTGGCAGGGCCTCGGGGTGGCTGGAGCTGAGCCTGGACGCTGCAGCGTCCTCCGGGGTTCTGAGGCCCGAGCTCCAAGGTGGCACTCAGAGACAACAGCTGCTCTGTGTCTTCCTGCTGGCTGTGTCCCTGGGAAGCCACCAAGGATCCAGGAGGCTCTTGTTCAAACCCTGCCCCTGGAATGTGGGTCTTTGGCTGATTCGGTGGGACTTGTAGGAGCTCGGGGACTTGTTCCTGTCCTTCTCTCTGGGAGGGGTTTTCTTAGCACAGGGGAGGCCTGGATGCCCCCAGAGCATCATTCTGGGACGAATCTGGACAGGAAGGAACCTGGACTCTCATCTAATGAGCACTCTGGGGGCCAATGGTGACCCCCCAGCAGCCCCAGCTGCCCCAGCTCTGGAGGAGCCCTGGGTGATGCTGGACCACAGGCCCGCTGAGGGCCAGGTCACTTTAGCCACCAGGGTCCCAGTGAGTGGGGAAGTGGTACTGCTCAGGCCTGAGCCACACAGTGGTCACTGCGATGACCTGTGACCACCACTTGGTGCTCAAGCCAGGGAGGGTTTGTGAGTGACCAAAGGCCTGTGTGCGTGTGTTCCTGTCCTTCAGCGCTTGCGTAGCTGTGCCCCGGGGGGTGCGCAGTGCCAGGGGCCCGTGCAGCCCTTCAGATCACTGGGCACCAGGAGCCGCTGCTCCTTGTGTTGCTTCCAGCCTCCCAGCCTCCACAGGCCTCTTTAGCCCATGTGTGTCACTTTTCTTTCTGTCCTTCCTTTCCTGTGCGTTGAACCCAGGGGTGCTTCACTGCTGAGCTCCATCCCCAGCCCAGTGTATTTTATTTTTAAACAGGGCCTCACTAAGTTTCCCAGGCTGACCCTGAACTTGTGATCCTCCTGCCTTGACCTCCTTAAGAGCTGAAATGACAGGTGTCACCACCTTGCCTGGCCACAGGTGAATTTTTATGAGATGGACCCATCCAAAGACCCAGGGGTGCTGCTTTTGTAGGTGAAGCTGGTACACTCAGGCTGCGGCATCCACAGGCACGCGGGTCCCGTGCAGTGTGGGACTGAGTGGTGGTGGGGTGGGCCGTGGCCTGGGCCTAATCATTCCTTGCTGCCACTTTCTGGCTCCAAGGAGCCTGAGAATTCTACATTTGAACCGGCTTCTCCTGGTGTCACAGAGGGGTATTTGCTGAGACAAGAGGGGGAACATATTTTGTTCGCTTGTTAGCTTGATTTAAAACTTCTAAAAATGTTAAATGTTTGCACATCTTGGGCCTGGTTGGGTTTGTGTCTGCTGTGGGAAGGGACCCCATGACCACCCCAGCCACCCCGTCCTTCCACCGCTGGCCCCAGTGCGTGGAAGAAAAGCAAGCAGGTGAGGCGACTCTTCAAAGGGGGTTTATTCGCTCCTCCGCAGCAGCGAGCGGTGCCTGGCCCCCTCCCCACCGCACCACACAGAGCTGCTGTTCCTTTGAACCAAGACCACCGGGCACTAAAAACACATTGAAAACATCGACTTTCTTCCCTTTTTTTTTTTCTTCTTCTTTTTTTTTTTTTTTCGGTACAAAATGATACAAACAACAATACAAAATAGTTGTGCTGTTGACGGTTACAAAAAAAGCCGGAACACTTGTCTACGGCGATGCTCCGCGTTGCAGTGTGAATACGTCATACTCCGGAATCTTTCCAAGACAACCACGGTCATGCGGGCTGCTACACAGTCTGTCCATTTTCAGAAAGAAACATGCAAACAAATAAAACAGTCAGAATGGAAAAAGGAGAGAAAGAAAACGTAAGATGCGTTCCAAGGACACACACTCAAGTAGTGCCCGCCTGGAGCCACTCGCTGCCCAGGCCTCTGTGCACGGGAGATGCTGATTTTTGGTGTTATTCCTTTTAGCTTGATGGAAATGGAGATTCCCTTCCCCTGGCTTCTTACCTCGGAGAGGACAGAGTGGTCACCTCAGTGGGCCATGTGCTCTTGCTAGGGAAGCGGAGGCACCTCTGAGGGCCCGACATTACTCTGACACTTGGTGGTGGAGGCCTAACATTTTGGATGTGCGGAAAGACGAGAAAGAAGAAACCCGCTGGCCAGGAGATGGGATGCACAGGCGGCCAAGACCGAGGTGTTCTTGACACCACCTTGTAGCACAGGCCTCTTCCACTCTGGAATAAAAATGCCCTAAAGAAACTAAAGCATGCCCTGCACCCTGCCGGCCAGCCCGGGCCCTGCGGCAGGGCTGACCTCAGACAGGTCACATCTACAAGCTACAGAAGAGAGACGTTGATGCTGATTGTACATTGGCTAACGCTAACTCGTCGGCCTCGGGACAGAGCTCCGAGTGCATCTGGTATGGGAACCCCATCTTTCTCTGACCCCAGGGGCTGCCCAGGCTGTGGGGTGGAGGGGCAGAACTGTCCAGCTGTCACAGGAAGCCCCCGTGGACACCACCCCAGCTGGTGCTGCAGCCTCCACCTGCATGATGCAGGGGCCTGGAGGTGAGGAGAGGAGGGGAGTGAGGAGTGGAGCCAGGAGACACGTGCGCAGCAGGCCACGGGCTTGGCTCTTCTAGGGCAGAGGACCAGGTTAGCTCGGGGTTCAGGGTTCACTGCTGCCCACTGCATGCACGTTTCAAACGGCCCACTCTCACTCGGCTCAGAACTGCTGTCCAAGGACGGAGTGTCCAAACAATAAGCAGAAGGGTCCAGCTCCCATCCCTAGCCCCCAGGCCTCCCATGCCTCCTGCCAATGGCCACGTCCCTAGATACTTGGGCCCATTGGCTGCTAGTCCAGAGCGATTTGCATAGCACGGCTTGGGACTGGGGACCCCTTCCTTCATGGGCCCATCTCCTGGACTGGCTGTCTAAAGGCAGGGACTCCAGGCAGGACAGGATGGCTCCCTCCCTCCTCCCTCCCCAGACGGTCTCAGGAGAGGTCAGAATGGACAGAGCTGAGCTTGTGACCCAGCTCAGCTCTGGGAGAACAGAGATGGGGAAGAGTTTGGTTTGGGGAAGAACCCTGACGTCCAGTGGGACACACCCACAAGTTTGGCACACATAGAGTCCACTCAGGTGCGTCTTGAGGCCAAAGCTATTTAGAAAAGGGGACAATGTTAGTGAGGGGAAAGACCAGAGGCTGGGGAAGGAAGGGATCAGAGCCCTTCAGGTGGGGAGCATGGTGCCCCTCGCACCCCCAGGCTCCCCTGCCTTCTGAGGCTCTCCTGACCACAGCAGCAGTGTGGGCATCCTTGTCCTTCCTCAATCCTCGGACCTCCTGCTCCCCGAGGCGCTCTGACACCAGGTCCCCAGGCCACTGGTTCCCTCACCCTCACAGTGTCACTGCCTGGGCTGAGCCAGAAGCTGACCAGGCACAGGACACCCCTCCCAGGGCCTGCCTCCTGCCCTGGCCCGAGGTGCCTCTGAGCCCAGACATGGAGGTGGCCCAGGCCTGCTGTCTTGCCCAGTGAGAAAGGCAGATGCCCCCTCCTGGGAGTCTTTGGGCACGACCTTATCGATTGATGTCCTGCAGGACTGATAGCCCCCAGGCCTGAACCAGACCACGTGTGGACAGAGCAGTGCCAGCTCTGGGGGGCCCATGGCCAGGCAGCTTGGACCTGGGACAGGAAAGGAGGGTCCTCTCTGCACGTGTCGCCCAGAGTCATCTGTGGACAGATGGCACAGGAAGGCCAGGCCTTGCGCTGGCCACCTGCAGCAGTTCACCCGCGTCAGGAGCACAGGTCTGACGGCTGGGGGAGGGAGCTGCCGCATCTGCACAAGCCGGTGCTGGTGCCAAGCCCGAGCTGTCACCGAGAGGCAGGCGACTCCAGCCACGGGCCAGGCGTGGCTCTGTCCTCTGCACAGCCCTGGGGTGGCCAGTGTCGTGGGCGTTCAGGGGTTGGGCCAATGCGTGTTCACTGGCCTTCGATGGGGTCCGGGGAGTTCAACCCAATGCGTGGAAAGCTTGTCCCAGGGTTTGCAGGAAGCTGTGGCTTCTTGGACCAAAGGCGAGGGGCACCCCCGTGGCATGGGGGATGACCGCTGGCTCGGAGAGAGGCCTTCTGGGGGACTGGGGTGCTGGGGTGGCCAAGGCAGAGGTGGGAGCACCCGGGGCAGGCCCTGGCAGCCCACCGCCCCAGCTCTCCACAGCATCTGGCCGGGGTGGGGCAGCTGCCAACTTGGGTGAAAGCGAAATCCACACAGTTGGGCGCCATGGCCAAGGGGTGGCCAACTCTGGGGTCTCTGCTGCTGGAAAGCCCCTGCAGTGGACGCAAAGGCTATTAGGACCTGGCCCCAAGCTACACTTTCAAGAGTCACACGCCTTCTGTTTCTTAGTAAGAGACGCAGGCACACACACAAAAACAAAACCCCAAACCAAAACCAAAATAAAAGAAACAAAGAAGGGCCTTGTCCGTCCCTTCCTGGACGCCTTCAGCCGGCAGGGCTGCGGGCCTCTGGGGCCGGGCCGGGCTGTCTGCTCGCTTTCAGTCACTCCTGAGTTGGGGGATCTGACACGTGTACCAAAGGCACTTTCGTTTTTGAAACAGTGCTTCTGTTCTGGGAAGTTCAAGTCAGGACGGTGCCTCTGGCTCTCCCTTTGCGGTAGGTGGCGACTGAGAGGGCGGTGGGCCTGGCCACGACAGGGACAGGTCCTGCTGGACAGCTCCACCTGGGGAGGGACCTCCACAGCAGAGCCGCTGTCCCTGCAGGAGCCGGTGCCTGCCTGGGCTTGGTCCTCGCCGGGTCCGGCTGCTCTCGGGTCTGGGCGTGAGGGAGCTAGTCCTCCTGGCCGCCTCCGTACATGTCGGCCAGCTTCCTGAACCGCGGACCCCAGTCGTTCAGGTAGTCGTAGTCCTGGTCCCCGGAGCTGGAGGAGCCCAGGGAGCTGACGGAGCCCGCGGGGGAGCCGCTCCCCTCGTAGTCGAAGACCAGCAGGGAGTCATAGGGGGGCGCCGTGGGGTCATTGTCAGCCGCGCGGAGTCCCTGGGGGTCACAGAGACACGGGGTTAGGGCTGGTGTGCCGCCTCTGCTCTGGTCGCCCAGAAGAGGTGGCAGGAGGGAGGGCCTGAAGTTCCACGACTTTGCACACAGTAGGCGCTCATTAAGCACCCGGGCGTTTACCTGAAGAGCATCGAGAGGGCCCTTTTGGGGTGGATGTGAGAGCCGTGGGCAGGGACGTGGGTGCCCGCCATGCCCACCAGCGAGGGTGAGGCAGGTGCCTGAGCTGCAGCAGGCCCCGTCCTCACCACCCTCCATGCCTGGTTGCAGCTTCCAGGGACGAGGACCCAGCCCGAGGTCAGGAGTCGGTGGCATTAAAGCAGACAGGGCGTGTCCCTGGAACCAGCCCTCTCCTCCAGCGCTTGCCAACCGCCTCTGCCCGGCCTCCTGCACAGCCTCCTGGGAGGCCCCGCAGCAGTGGGGTGCATGTGCACCCAGCTCCCTTGCCCGCGGGGCAGGGTCTCTGCTGCCAGCCTGAGGTCCTTGTGGGAGGTGGCCCTGGGGCCTGCAGCTGTCTCTGGCTGGCCGGGCCCCTCCCTGGCTCCTTCCCCTCTCCCGTGCTACCTGGGATCAGCCCCCAGGTGAGCCGCTTGCCTTCAAGTCACGTCTTGAGTCTGCTTTTGGGAAAACCCACTGAGACAGGAAATGGACTCAGTCTAGAAGCAGACTCGGGTGGGTGACAGGCATATCGGGGACCTGCCTGCCAGTTCAGGGTGACCCTGGAGTCTGCAGGACGAGGCGGTGTTCCCACTGTGCCCCGTGGGGTGCGGGGCCCGGCCTGGGCGGAGCTGGAGCCCGCAGGTCCCTGCGGGTGAGGGAGGCTGTGCCTCTGGGTCCTCCATGGAGCAGCCGACTTCCTGTTAGGTGCCTGCTGTGCGCTGAGCCTGCAGCCTTCACCTCCCAGCAGAGGTGGGACCTCTGAGGCCAGGCTCTCAGGGCAGCGCCCCACCTGAACCCAGTCTGACGCACTTCTCACCCTGGGCTTCTGTTGATGTGTGCACGGGATTTGATTTCTAGAGGACACACCCTGCCGAGGTGTCTCACTGCCAGGGCACCTACCTCGGTGATGAAATCCCCGATGTCACCTGGGTGGGGCACCACAGGCCGGACTGGGTACTGGGGCTCGGCACCCACTGGCCGCTCGTCCACCCGCCTCACTCCAGGGGCCTTGCTCAGCACGTGCTCCATGGCTTCTGGCTGCTGCAGTTGGCTGAGGTCATAGTCCTGGGGACGGAGGCCAGGAGCGTCAGGGAGGCCCTCAGGTGGGCGGCAGGGAGGGTCCCAGAGTCCCTGAGCACACCTTCGTCTTGTTCCACCTGCCCGAGTGCAGGCCGGCCATCCGGCTGCCCTGCTTCCTTACCCACCCGCTGCCCGCCTCCCCTGGGGTCCCCTCCTTGCCGTTTCCCAAGTCCTGGCTGACCCCGGGCCTTCTCTGGCCTTCTCTGGCCTGCTGCTCCCCGAGAGCGACCCTACCCCCCCACTGTTTGACGACTAAGCCTGCCTGCTCTCACCCCGGTCCTCCCCACAGGAGAAGCTGGCCCTTCCCCCTTCCCACTGGGCAGCTCTGGGCCATCCTCACCCCTGTTCCTGCAGCCGCCTCGTGAGACTGTTGGGCAGGTGGGCACTGGTGTGTCCAGTGGACCCTGGTCCCTCTCCACTAGGGTACAGGGCAGGACTGGGCTGGGGCTGCTGGCTGGAGGGAGGGAGGAGGAGAACAGGGGTGGGAGGACAGGCCCCTTGGGGAGGACACAGGGTGCATGGCTCAGCCCAGGGTCGGAGGGGCAGGCGTGAGTGACCCAGGTTGGAGAGCTGAGAGTCCTGTGCTCTCGCCCTGAAGGCACGCTTGGCATGGGCCCTCCAAGGGAGAAGACGGGGCAGCTGACGGGGCCGCAGGCGGCCCGTGGAGACCGAGGGCCGTGCTCCCACCTGGTCCTCCTCGCCGCCGCCCTCCTCGTCGTACTTGAGGATGTTGTCCCGCACGTCGTCCTCGGGGTCGATGAGTAGCTGCTTGGTGTGCCGCTCCTTCTCCCGCCGCTTCATCCACACCACGAACAGCAGGACCATGGCTGTGGAGTGCAGCGCTGTGAGCGGGCGCGCCTGGCGTGTGCGCGGAGGGGCAGTGTGTGCATGCCTTCCCACCCGCGCCAGCACGGCTGGTGTTTGAGGGCGTGCCATCTGCATGTGCAGCTTGGGAGCACACGTGATCGTGTGCGTGTGTTCCATGCATGTCCACACGTGTGCACATGTATGTGTGCGTGTGGAGGCACGCTGACTGCGTGTCTCGGTGCACATTGTGTTCCCGCGTGCACACGCGCACACCTGCATGTCTCACCCGGGTGCAGCGTGCATGCCCCAGTGGCTTCCCACCCTGACTCGGCACTGCCCAGCACGCAGGAGGGTTTCAGGACTTCGCGGCAGTGGTTCCCGGCACCTGTGGGGCGTTTGCTCCAGGGGACGCCACCCTGTGGGCACCCCGACCCACAGATGCTGGGTCCCTTCTATAGAGTGGCGGAGGGTCGCCCCAGGGCCCACAGCCCTCCTGTGTGCGGTGAACCGGCTCTGGGTGGCAGGATGCCTGGCGTGGTGTGAATGCCCTGTGGGTAGCCGTCCCCATGCCACTCAGGGACTGAAGGCGGGAAAGGCCGCACATGTTCAGCACGACCCTGACTGGTGTCTTCCTGAACATTCTGCAACTGCAGTTAGCGGGGTCCACGGATGCGGAGTCCGGGGTGCAGAGGTCTGGCTGCACCTCCTGCCCTGCACCCCGCAGGGGCCCTGGCCCAGCACATGCCTTGCCACTCGGGGGCAGGGGACCGGGTGGGAGCTGAGGGGCCCACCCACATGTCCTCTGGCCATTGCTCTTCTGCACAGCACAAGGGTGAGGTCAGAAGAGGAGGTGGAAGGGTGGGTTTGTGGGCACCACGGGTCTGGGCAGGAGAAGCATTTCTGCCCATCGGAAAGGGATGGGGAGGGAGGGGGCCCATAGAGGGCCTCGCCAGCCGGGAAGGGAAGGAGAGTGTGGGTCCCCCCTGTGCAGCCTCGCCCAGCACCAAGGGGTACCTGGGAGCAGGCTGAGGGTTCTCCCACCTCCCAAAGGACTTGGGGTGCTGCTCAGAGGTTCAGGCACAGACCCACACTTGTGGAGAGGGGGCCTCTCTCTCCCCACCCATCTGGGCCTCCTCCCTGCCTTTCGAGGTCTGTGCCAGGCCCCTCGCCCCCGGATGCCCCCGTGAATCTCCAGCCCCTTGGGGAGAGCCTGCCCAGGCCCCTTTGCCACCCTGTCCTCTGCTGTCTGCACCTGCACCTGCTCTGGGGCAGAGTCTGTGGGCGTGGCTCTGGCACCCCCTACGGTGCACACGTCACACCCCCTACGGTGCACACGTCACACCCCCTACGGTGCACATGTCACACTGTCCTGGTACTCAGCTCCTGTCATCTCCCTCTTTCACAGACTTGGAGACCAAGGCCCAGAAGTGACAGACAACTGGGACACCACCCCAAGGACAAGTGAGGTGGGCGCAGGGACCCGCCCCCGAGGACAGACAAGTGGTCCCTGGGTGCGAACCCTGGGAGAGCCCGTGACGGGAGGATTCTGCTCAGAGGGAGTAACAGTGTGTCCCCAGAGTGTGGAAGGACAAGTGGTGGCCAGGGGACTGCCTGTGGGCCCAAATTGTGGAGAGCGAGGAGGACCCCAGTACATTAGTGACTGATCCAGATCCAGAACCCGAGACCTGCCTAGCTAAGCAGGGAGGCAGGAGGCCAAGTCTGCTCAGGCAGTTCCTCTGCAGCCAGGGCCTGGGGCGTGTCCACCCTGGGAGACGAGATGGGAGGCTGTGGGAAGAGGAGGGAAGAGGAGGGGGAGGCCCCGGGGCCTTGCCCTGCGCCTGGCGGTGCTCCTGCCGAGCCTGGGTCCTGGCCCAGCCCGCAGCTGGACAAGCCGCTCAGGCAGCCTCCCTGAGGCCGGGCCCCAGGTGAGTCAGGCCCCATCTCCCTGCTCATGCGTGCTCTGGGCAGGGGGTCCCTCCCAGGCCAGGTCTTCAGAGGAGCCAGTGTCCCCACCCAGCCGGGTGCCCCCGCAGCCTGTGGGCAGCTCCGTCACACTGACCACGGTGGTCAACGTAAGCCCCGGCAAGAAACCCGGAGTTCAGAGCCGTCAGCAGACTGGAAAGGGAAAAGCAGCAGAGGCCTCAGCGGTGGGGCAGCTCGGAGGTGCTGGCGCCGCACCTGCGGGCAGGAGGCCAGGGCCGCCTGACGTGTGCAGGGAGGGAGCCGGTCTCAGGGTGCGGGGCTCTGGGAGGCAGAGTGGGCGGCGGAAAGGGGCCAGGCCATGACACCCTGAGCTGCTGGGTCGGGCCCCTGACCTCCATGGGAACAGGCCGTCCCATGTTGCCACAGTCCCCGGTCAGGTGGACGCGGCTGAGGGTGGACTGTGGTGCCACCCTGGACCCCCTCCGCCCGGCCGTCCCCTGGCAGAGCGCCTGCCCGCGAGGTCCCTCGTGCGTGGCGGCACTCACTTAGCAGGATGACGATGCAGAGGAGGATGGCCACCATGGCGCCCGTGCCCAGCCCCGCAGCCGCCACCGCGCCCGCCGCCGTGCAGTCGCCGTTCTCGTCGCACGGGCACACCTTGACTTTGATGACGGACGTGTTGGAGAGCGGAGGGTTCCCGGAGTCCGTGACGGTGACGGGGACGTCGTACACCCCGGCCTCCAGGTACAGGATGCGCAGGCCCAGCTGGGCATGGTCACCTGGCACAGAGCACGGTGACCCTCAGCACGCGGCCAGCCTCCTGTCCCAGCAGCTCTTCTGAGGGGACACCAGGGCTGGAGGTAGGGAAGCCTGAGCCGTCCATTTGGTCAGCAAGGACACGTGCATGCCAAAGGCGCACACGCACGCACACACACACACACACCACACCACACCAATACACACACACACCACACCAATACACACACACACACACACACACACACACCACACCACACCAACACACACACACACACACACACCACACCACACCAATACACACACACACACACACACCCCACACCACACCAATACACACACACACACACACCACACCACACCAATACACACACACACACACACCACACCATTACAATACAATACACACACACACCACATCATTACAATACACACACACACCACACCATTACAATACACACACACACCACACCATTACAATACACACACACACCACACCATTACAATACACACACACACCACACCATTACAATACACACACACCACACCATTACAATACACACACACAACACACCATTACAATACATACACACCACACCATTACAATACACACACACCACACCATTACAATACACACACACACAACACACCATTACAATACACACACACACCACACCATTACAATACATACACACCACACCATTACAATACACACACACAACACACCATTACAATACACACACACCACACCATTACAATACACACACACACCACACCATTACAATACACACACACACACCACACCATTAAAATACACACACACCACACCATTACAATACACACACACCACACCATTACAATACACACACACACAACACACCATTACAATACATACACACCACACCATTACAATACACACACACACAACACACCACTACAATACACACACAAACACACACACCACACCACACCAATATACACACACACACACCACACCATTACAATACACACACACACAACACACCATTACAATACATACACACCACACCATTACAATACACACACACACAACACACCACTACAATACACACACAAACACACACACCACACCACACCAATATACACACACACACACCACACCATTACAATACACACACACACAACACACCATTACAATACATACACACCACACCATTACAATACACACACACACAACACACCACTACAATACACACACAAACACACACACCACACCACACCAATACACACACACACACACCACACCATTACAATACACACACACACACCACACCATTATAATACACACACACAACCCACCATTACAATACACACACACCACACCATTACAATACACACACCACACCATTACAATACACACACACACAACACACCATTACAATACACACACACCACACCATTACAATACACACACACACACACACCACACCACACCAATACACACACACACCACACCATTACAATACACACACCACACCATTACAATACACACACACCACCATTACAATATACACACACACCACACCATTACAATACACACACACACAACCCACCATTACAATACATACATATCACACCATTATAATACACACACACACACACCACACCATTACAATATGCACACACACCACACCATTACAATACACACACACACAACACACCATTACAATATACACACACCACACCATTACAATGCACACACACACTACACCATTACAATAAACACACACACCACACCATTACAATACACACACACAACCCACCATTACAATACATACACATCACACCATTATAATACACACACACAACACACCATTACAATACACACACACACACTATTACAATACACACACCACACCATTACAATACACACACACACACCCCACCATTACAATACACACACACACAACCCACCATTACAATACATACATATCACACTATTATAATACACACACACACACACCACACCATTACAATATGCACACACACCACACCATTACAACACACACACACACAACACACCATTACAATATACACACACCACACCAATACAATGCACACACACACCACACCATTACAATAAACACACACACCACACCATTACAATACACACACACAACCCACCATTACAATACATACACATCACACCATTATAATACACACACACAACACACCATTACAATACACACACACACACCATTACAATACACACACCACACCATTACAATACACACACACACAACCCACCTTTACAATACATACACACCACACCATTATAATTTGCACACACACCATTATAATACACACAAACACACCACACCATTACATTAATACACACACACTACACCATTACAATACACACACCACACCATTATAATACACACACATACACACCACACCATTATAATACACACACACACCATTATAATACACACACACACACCACACTATTACATTAATACACACACACCCCACCATTATAATACACACACACCACACCATTACAATACACATACACACACACCACACCATTACATTAATACACACACGCACACACACCACACCATTACATTAATACATACATGCACACACACCACACCATTACATTAAATACACAAGTACACACAGCACACCATTACATTAATACACACACACACACACATCACACCACACCATTATGTTAAATACTTTGACATTACAAGGAAAAGGTCATTGCAGCGTGTAGGATGAAGACACAACTTCCTGCACATATAAAGAGTTTTATCAAATCAATTAGGAAAAAGCCCACCTGGAGGAAAGCAGGCAAAGGCATTGAACACCACTCACAGAAGGACACAGCAATACAGAGTTCAGACATCCCTCTGGTAGTCAGGAGACGAAATGAGAGAAAGGTTTGGCCATAAACTGACAGCATGCTTTGAAAGCAATCGCATTCTGTGTTGGTGGGTGGGACGCGCCCTCTGCCCGCAGAGTAGACCCTGATTTGGAGAGGGCGTGTTCAAAGTGCGACCACACTTCAGCTTCTGGAAACGCTTTTGCACCAGCCCGCCCCTGGGGAGGGGTCCCAGGACACTCGGCAGCCAGGTCTGATCCACCCACCTGAGCACGGGGTGTGGCCAGCGCATGGTCACTGCTGCCGGCGTGGTCACGGCGGGGCCGGAACAGCATGGACGGGGGATAACCTGGTGGCCTGGTGAGCTGGAGCGGGCAGAGCTCAGCCCTGGAGGCCGGGCCACGGCCCAGCCTTGCTCGGGAGGGCGAGGGCTGGGGGTCCTCCAAGAGGACCACCTCACCTCGCAGCTCACTTGTCAGGGGTCGGGCCCCGGGGGCCTGAAGCCCAGATGGGATCTCCCCAGGCGCTCGCCCAAGGGCTCACCGTTGAGGCGGGTGATGGTCCAGTTCTTGCGCACGGTGGCCGGGACGAAGGGCAGCTCGAAGACGTAGGGGCCGACGTTGGGGTCCACGTCCGCGTCGGCCGCGGTGATGTTGATGGCGCTCAGGCCCGGCTTCTCGCACACCTGCGCCTCCGTGGGCAGCAGCTCGGGGGCGTTGTCGTTGATGTCGATGAGGTAGATCTGCAGAGTCCCAGTGCCGCTGGCCGGGGGCATCCCTGAGGGGCAGGCACAGGGAGGCATGGGCCAGGCCTGCCCTCCAGGCAGTGCACAGACAGCACCCGGCACTCAGCAGACACAGCTGTGTGCGGCTGACCCGCCCAGCCCCGCCCCAGCCTGCGCCGCAGCCAGGGGCCTCGAGCAGCTCAGAGCCATCCTTGGACCAGCCGGTCCAGCCGGGCCGGGGACCTGCTCCCTTCTGGGGCCCAGGAGGGGCTCTGCAGGGTGCCAAGGCCTGGGCCTGCCCTCTGAGTTCTTCCCTGCTATTCCTGGCCCTCCTGTGTCTCCTGCCTCACAGCCGGCCTCTCAGAGGCTGGGAGCCCCAGGCTCAGGTGCCTCGTCACAGAGGAGGGACAGGCACTAACTGTCCCTGAGAAGGACCTGGAGGGTCCCGAGATGAGCTCTGGGTGGAGGCAGTCTCCACAGAGGCCCGTTTCCTCTGGCCTCCGTGTGGCACAGGTGCTCTGCTGAGCTCAAAGCCCAGTCCTGCTGCGGCCCAGCCTGGAGGGCCTGGTGGGCACGTGCGTGGCCAGGATCTAGGGCAGAGAGGCCCATCTGCTCCTCAGACGTGGAGGCAGTGGCCGCCCAGCAGCGTCCTCACCGCGGCTGCCTCCTGGTGGCCACTCTTGGCTCAACACCAGAGCCATAGTTTTTGGCTGAGGCAGCGCATCTCCTGCAGGATGTCTTCAATCTTCCGGAAAACGCATCAAGGCAGCGAAGCCCCACAGGCCGCGCTTGCCTTTGTGGATGGAGTTGAGCCACCCACTCGGGAGAGGCGGGTGGAGTCTGTTGCAGCCCAGGCCCCGCCCCCGCCCCCCCACGAGTCCCCCTGTGCGGACCCCAGATTGTGCCCCCTCCTCTCTGACCCAAGCCCCTGGGCTGGAGCTGTGGCAGGCGAGGACTGGAAGATGTCCCCAGCCGGCTGGGTGGTCATGACAGGCTGACTGCAGAGCAGCTTCGTGAACCCTGGGCCTGAGGGTGGGGTGGCCCAGGGTGGTCGCCTGGCCTTGACTTTGGCTTGCCACGGGTCCAGCTCTTGGGCGGCTGCTGCTCTTGTTCGTAGGTCTGCCCACCCCGCGACTCCCAGAGCCCCCAGTGCGGCGAGGTCACTGCCTCTGGGCACGTGCTTTTCCTGACCCGTGCACCCCTCTCCCGCCCGCTGCCTCTTCTAGCTTCTCCCTCTGGTCACGCGGGGCTTTGTCCCAGGGGCAGGTCCTCACCAGAGGAGCCCCTGGCCGCTCTCCCATCCTGGTGTTTCCTTGAGCTTCTCCATACTGAAACTACCTGCTGACTTGTGTCTCAGCTGCCTCCCTGCGGTGGAGACTGCAGGGATGCCCCCAGCGTCCATTTCTGCTTTCTTTTAATGAAAGAATTGGGGCCCCAAGTTTTACCTGGGGACCCACTGTCCCCTGAGAAAGCTATGTTTCCCAGCATGCCTTGCAGCTGGCCAGGGCAGCGTGAGTCAGTCTGGCCTTTGTGCACTCCAGAGGCCTGTGTGGCTGTCCCTGAGAGCCTTGGGGGTGTGCCCTGGCCTCCCCTCCCAACTCTGCTGTGTAAGAGTGTGGTCAGGGGCTGGCGCTCCAGTGGCCGTCTGGACCCACTCTGGCCCAGCCAGCGTGGCCGTGGTCACAGAACCAGGCTGGGTCATCAACCTGGCCCTGGGCTCTCATGAAGTTGCTGTTGTCCGGCGGCTGCACTGGCTCTGGCCAACAGATATGGCAGGGAGCTGCCTGCTGGGCAGGGCTCTGGTCTGCTGGGCAGTGGGGTCCCCCAGGTAGAAAGGGACCACCAGAGACGGAGCAGGAAGAGGCCCGCTGAGCACTGGCTGCTGCTTGCTGGTGCCAGCCTTGCCTGGGCTGTGGTCATGACTCACTTGGTTGGAGTTAGCAGGGTTCCCCCAACTGTGCAGAGGAGCAAATGGAGGCACAGAAGGTTCAGGTCCCCTCCCATCAGGGAGCGGTGGCCCTGGACTAACTGGCTCCAGAATCTCCCTCCCGCCCCTCTGTCTCTGTAGGGAATGACCCACAGGAGCCCTCGCTGGCTGTCGGGGTGCTGTGGGTCCTGGGGGACCTCCTGGCCGCAAGTGCCAGGACCCCGGAGACCGGGCCTGCGACCCTCAGATCCCCCGCAGCTCCAGGCACAGCTCCTCCGCTCTGCGGCCAGCCTGGCGTCCTGGCCGCTCTCCCTCCTGGGCTCCAAGGCCCCGAGTATGGGCCTTGCTCCGATGGTCGGCTATAAAGGGCGGGCAGCCACCAGAGGTGCTGTGCCAGGGGCACCGCTCGGTGTGCCGGGCCTCCCGCCCTCTCAGCCGGCTCAGCCGGGGCCTCTGGCCAAGAACCTGAGATTGTTCACAGGTGGAAGCTGAGCAAGGGCTCAGGTCATGGAGTTCAGCAGGGATGGGCTGGGACGGCCACGCAGTGAGTCCCTGATCCCGACTCCCGGGTGCCAGAGGTGAGTGAGGGCCAGCGTGAGTGGCCAAGTGGCACATGACCCGGCCCCCCGGGAAGCAGAGCAGAGGAGGCAACAGCAGGTTTGAAAGGTGGGGACAGGGCCCCAGACGTGCCTCCGGCTGCCTGCCGCATCCTGCGTCCCGCCCTCTGGGTGCTGGGGCCTCCGGAGCCCCAGGCTGGCACCCCCTCCCCGGGCAGCTGCAGCAGTGCCTCCCTGGAGGGCTCACCATTGTCGGCTGCCAGGAAGGTGGCCTCGTAGACGTTGTTTCTGATGTAGAGGGACTCGCGGTCCAGGACGGCGGCCGTGGTGACCTGACCGTTGGAGGCGTTGATGTGCAGCCAGTTTGCGGGGTCCGACAGCTTTGAGTACCTGCCGAGGGGGGCGGCGGGAGGTGGGCCCGGGGCTGGGTGCGCGGGCTTCCAGCGGGAGGGACCTGCACCAGCCTGCGTCTGCCTTGGCCTTCTGTGTCCCTTGTGTCCCCTGGGAGTCCCTGGAGGCCGTGAGCGCCTGGCAGCCTGCCTCCCACAGCAGGTGACACAGCGGGGCTCCCTTGGGGTGCTCCTGCTACTGTGGCCGTCCCAACCCTTTGAGGACCCCAGGAGGTAGGTAGTATGGGGACACTGAGGAACAGAGTGAGTGGCCTGCCCCATCGCACAGCTGCTGAGGATGAAGCCAGGACCTGCCGAGGGTCCAAAGCCCTCCCCCCAGGGGTTCGGAGACCCCACGGTGCTGCTGTGGGTGGGACTGGGGGCCGTGCACCTGCAGGCGCTGTGGAACAGCACGGGGGGGAGGGGGGACGCCCATGCTAGGGACTCTTGGGTAGGGAGCGGGGAGTGCTGCCCCGGGGACTCTTGGGTAGGGAGCGGGGAGTGCTGCCCCAGGGACTCTTGGGTAGGGAGCGGGGAGTGCTGGCCCCGGGGACTCTTGGGTAGGGAGCGGGGAGTGCTGGCCCCGGGGACTCTTGGGTAGGGAGCGGGGAGTGCTGCCCCGGGGACTCTTGGGTAGGGAGCGGGGAGTGCTGGTACGGGCGCTGAGGCCAGACCCACCTCACCGCCTGCTGCATGAAGCGGTCGGGGTCCACGGCCGAGAAGGTGGTGAGCGCCGTGCCAGCCGGCACGCCCTCCTCCAGGCGGATGAGCTTGTGGTTGGAGGGGAAGTAGGGGGCCTCATTGACGTCAGTGACTGAGATGGTCACCCCTGCTGTGGACTGGAAGGACATCTGGATCCCGCTGGCCAGGGCCGCCTGGTTGGACACCATCACCGTCAGCATGAAGGCCCTGTTCAGCTCGTAGTCGGCCGCCTGCAAGGAGGGAGTGAGCCGGCTCCCGTCCGCCCCTTCCTGCCCATCCCGTCCCCCTGAACTCCTGATGGGGCCTCCTTGAATTCAGTTAAAGGTCTGGAGGTGAGGTCATCTCTCCAGATGACCCCGAGCAGGGCGCTTGGGCAGCAGAGGAGCGGGCCTGCAGGGATGCGGCTCCCGGCTGAGGGGCCCAGGGCAGGGACTGGGAGAGGAGGAAGGTGCTCTTGGAGCCTCCCTGGCAGGTGGCCGTCCCCAGAGCCTGCAGGGAACACACTGGGTTTGACTGGGGATTGATCTCAGGGTCTGGCATGAGCCAGGCAAGTGCTGGACCACTGAGCCACAGTCCACCGCGCTGTGGTCCGAGCCCCGCCAAGGGGGCGTGGGATGCCGCACACCAGGGCCCTGACCCGGCCCTGCCTGGGGAGGGCAGCACGCGGCAGCCTGGTCCCTGGTGCTAGCAGAGTGGCTCTGCTCCACCTCCCCTCACGTTTTGGGAGGCGGAAGAGAAGCTGCCGGAAGCAGCCGGGGTCCTGACCAGGAGCTTCTGGGTTCCTGAGTCCTGGCAGGCTCACCGGACACTGCGCAGCACAGTGCCTGCACCCTGAGAGGGAGGAGTGCAGCGCTCCGCTCAGGCCAGCCAGGAGAGGGTCGAGCTTCGGCCTCGGTGGAGGCAGCGGGCCGAGAGAGGGGCCAAGCAAGGGGCCGGACGAACACCTTCTCTGCTGTGGCCGGGTGGCTGTCCACCTTGAGACATCCAGAGGGCGCAGCTCACCCACTGTGCTGTTCAGAGGGGCCTGTGGAGGTGACCGGGCCTGAGGGCCGCTGCCTGTCTTCGCCTGCGCCGCCCGGGACTGCCAGCTAGAAGGCTGTCACCAGAGCGGCCCCGACCGGCGCCTCCAGCACCACCAGACAGGATGAGCCCCCCTCAGTCCCCGGGCACGAGGTGAGCAGATGCCAGCATTGAGCACTGAGCGAGAAGCAGGTGCCGGCTTCTGGTGGAGGAAGCAGAGAAGACGACTTTCCTGTGGGTGTGTCCATGTTTGCAGAAAGCCCTTGGCAAGGATCCAGCAGAGCCAGTAGCAGTGGCGGCCTGTGGTCGGCGGGATGGACTCGTGCAGGCCGGCTGCCCCCCTCATGTACAGGTGGCCTTGGAGCAGGTGGGTCCTCCCACAGTTCAGAGACGTGAAGCCAGCTCTACAGCACACAAAGCCACCATGTGCCATTGGCCCAGTGTGGGGAGCCCAGTGTCCCTGTGGGACTTGCTCAATGGCCAACAATGGTTGCAAAGAAATCCAGACTCGTTTGGTCCTCGAGCTGCCTGGGACGCCTTGGGTGTGTCATTTTCGACATTTTGTGTCTCGCAGGGTAAAGTAAATAGGCCATTATACCAAGGACGGGACCCAAGGGCTTTGATGAAGAGGAGCGAGACAGGCGAGGGTGGCCGCGGTAAGCCGAGAGCCAAACGCCACTGTCAGGAACGGGGGTCAGCACAGAGCTCCTGCCTGCGCTGCCCTGCAGACGCCCAGGCGGAGGATGGTCAGCCCCCAGGGACGAGGGCGGCCTTGTGACTGCAGTTGCACACTCAGGGCTGAGTCTGGAGGGGGATTCGGTCAGAATCCGCACCTGCCCAGTGGTAACGGGGAGCGAAGCGCAAACCCAGGTGCTCCTCTACCGCTGCGGAGCTGAGCGGGGCCTCCGGAGACGCCTGGTCCCGGCTCTGGCCAGGAGACAGCCGCCCTCTGTGGACAGGGCTTTGTGGCTGAGAGAGAACCCGGGATCTGGGGACCTGTGGCAGCCACGGGGAGCAGGAGGTCACTCAGACGGGGAGGGTGACGGGGAGGGGAAATGAGCTTTGGTCCCCTTCCTGCTGGACTCAAGAGCACTGTGCTCCTGTTGGTGGTTTCGAGCAACAGGAATCTGCTGAGGAGACACGTGCACGACAGAAATCAGTGGGTGGTGGGCTCAGTCGTCTCCGCTGGGGCGACTGGATGGACTCGCCTTGGCGGCTCGGCTGCCAGAGGTGTGGGGCCAGCCCGTGCCCCCGGGCAGGAGCCAGCTTGGGGCGAGTGCGGCTCCCAGCATGCACTCTGCTCCCCAGCAGGAGGGGAAGCACCTTGTCCCTGGCCTGCTCCTTGTCCCCGTGCTCTGGAGGGTCCCAGGCTGTGGTGGGCCTGCTGCCCGGTGCTCCACCCGGGAGCCTCCTGCGGGATTCTGGGCCATGCCCCACTTGTGGGCTCAACCTCCTGAGGCAGGAGGGTGGGGACAGGGCCCTCCTCAAGCCAAGGGCAGGCTGGACAGAGGCGTGCCGGCCCTGAGCCTTCTCCCCACGGCACTGAGGTTCTGTGTGGAGCAGGGGTGGAGGGTGGGCTCCTGAGGGTGGCGACAGACGCTCCTGACCTTGGGATGTGGGAGCAGAGGGGCTGTGCATCCAACCCAGGGGCCGCTGGGAGGGGGCGGGGTTTGGGCCGGAAGGTAGGGTGCAGGGCAGCGCTGGGGTCAGCCAGACCCTCCCTGACCTCGCTTCCTGCACTGACATCCTCACGGCAATGGGGCGCCTCCACCACTGGGGGCGCCCCTGTGCCGACACGTGGCCACCGCCAGGGGAGGGGGAGGCCAAGGCGGGGCTGCCTTTCCTCCAGGAGCTGAGCTTCAAGGTGCACAAAGGGCCTTCCTGAGGAAGGACGCTCTTGTTACAGAGAATGCCTGGTAGTGAATGAAGAGAGACAGACAGAATCGAGCTCACTTCACAATCCCCAAGGAAACAATGGACACCCACCAAGGATCTGGACTCTGCTGGAGGGAGGGGAGCTGGCACGCAGGCGCGGGGCGCCTGGAGGTCTGCACACGAGGAGCAGGGAGGGAGTGAGGTGGGGCTGTCACGCTCCGTTGGAACTAGCCAGCTGGGGAAAGGCTGGCCTCAGAGATGACTCCGGTCTGGGACGGTGGTCTTGGCGGTAGGATGGAAAGCCCTCGCTGCTCAGGGACACGGCTTGAGGCACAAATGCCAGACATGGCAGCTTACTCTCAAGCACCCCCACCAGGAAGGTAAATGGGACACAGCAAAACGCTAGCGCTCGCTGGGCCGGGTGACAGGCATCGGGGCTCAATTGCTATTGCTTTTGTGCATCTGCGTTTGAGGAATTTCATACAGAGATAAAAACAGGACTTCATGGGGATTTTCAGCAGAACTAGCACCAGCAGCTTGCTTGGGATGCTGGGGAAAGGTCATGTTGGGCCCAGAGAACAGAGGAAGGGCCTGGAGGAAACCAGAGGCAGAGGTGGCACGGCTGCTCCTCTTTCCTTGGTAGCAGAAGTTTGGGAAATGTGTCCGCTGACAAATTGTGTGATTCAGTATCTCCTCTGGCTAGGAAGGACCATGTGTCCACATTTTGCCTAAGAAACCATGAACAAGTGTTTCCAGAAGGTCCCAGAATAAGAGGAGGTCCTTGAATAAAGAGACTTTGTTAAGGGTCCAGACAGCTCTTCGGTAGAGAAGAGGCTTTCTTCTCTTTTCTTTGTTTCCTCTTTCATGCTGTCTGTAAAATTCTTGTGCTGGCTGGAGCTCTTGCAGTTGTTTTGGACATTGAGGCACCCTCTAGGATGAAAGATTTGCACACCGCAGAGAGAGAGAAGGATCTGGGTTTCTGCTGACTGAAGCTGTCACAGGGCTCCTCTCGCTTCAGAGAATAAAGCCCTCAAGACTTGACAGCTCTGTGGTGAAGGTTCTGCTACCGTCAGCTGAAGGCAGTCTCTGAAGGATTCAGCCTCAGTTAGACTGGCGTGTCCGCCTCCCTCACCTGGCCCACGTGGCTTTAAGCTCACCTTCCGCTTCCTGTCCGTGCTCTATGGACACCGGATTCTCTCTTGTTCTTCTTGTTCTTGTCTGTTAACACTTGCTTGGGGCGAGCTGCTCGGCCGCTCCGTACCCAGGTGTCCCTGACTGGTAAGTTTCCTGTCACTCCCGCCTGCTCTCCGGGGAGGCGTGGCTGTGAGTGCAGGGAAGGACTGAGGCGGAGGCCAGCCCTGCTCCTGCAACACCAGGCTGCCTGTCACTTAGAGAGTTCAGCTGAGGCAGAGGACGTTCTAGAAGAGCAGACCTGAAGAAAGACCACTAAAGAAGCTGGACCGTCCTCAGAGCATTCCCACACCAAGAGGAGGACAAGCAGGAAGGGATCCGAACAGGACCAGGGCCACCCGTGTGACAGCAGGGCCACAGACCTAGGGCACCCAGAGGTGCGTCACCCAGAGGTCCTCGGGGACGGGGACAGAAGGAACAACCGTCACATGTCCTTCTGGTCAGTCCATAACCTGGGCCCCAAACCCAGGGGCGGCAGCAGGGGAAGGAAGACTGGAGGCCTCCTCATGCAGAAAAGCAGGTAGCCGGGTGTGGTGTGCCCGCCTGTGCTCCCAGGGAGGCCGAGGCCGGAGGAGTGTGGGTTCAGAGCCAGCCTCAGCAACCCAGCGAGGCCCTAACAACCGTTTTAGTGACGTCCTGTCTCTAAGTAAAAAATAAAAGGGGCAGGGATGTGACTCGGTGGTTATGCACCCCTGGGTTCAACTCCTGGTATGAAACACACACACACACACACACACACACACACACACACTCCCGCGAGAACTTCACGCATCAGGAAGTCCCTGGCGTCTCTAGTGCACCCTGCTTCCCACCTGGGTTCTGCAGGGAGGCCCGGGACGCTCGCTTGGGAGTCTTCAGAGAACCGCCTTCTTCCAGGTCAGGGGAATGTGGTCAGGGGACGGGGTGGCTCGTGGGGTGTGCTGGAGTCGGGTCCTGGTGGAGGCTGGCCGTACCTGGCGGACGCGGCCCGCACCCTGGGCTACCGGGGAGGCAGCCGTGGAGCCAGTTGGCCTCCGTGTGCCCAGTCCTGGCAGGTGTGGGCAGTCACTCACCTTCACCACGGTGACCATGCCCTCGTTGGTGACGGGGTCCGTGCGCACGCTGAAGTGGCCCGAGGGGTCTCCGCTGATGATGCGGTAGACCGCGTTCCAGTTTGCAGAGTGGGGCTGGTCTCGGTCCATCACGGTCAGGTTGGCGACCACCGTTTCCACCCGGTTTTCGGGGACCTCCCCTGCAAACTGTAAAACGTCAGAAAAGAGGGCGTCACGACCCTGCGTGGAGCCTGAGGCCTGAGGCCTGGGACTCTCCGCCAACCCTGGGAGGTGCCAGGCTGCTGCTCCAGCCAGGGCGCGGGGTGGGTGGGCAGGCCGGGCACCCGTGGAGACTGCGGGCCTCCAGCCAGACCAGCAACACCGAGGCTCCCGCTGCCGACACTGACGGAGCAAGCCTGGCCCACACGCATCTGCCAGGACCTCCTCAGGACGCTCCTGGCCGTTCCTGTCTGTGTGGAGACCAGGGCAGGCTGACGCGGGGCACAGGGATGGCGTAAGCTCGCCAGACAGGAGAAGGCGGTGACGGAGAGGCAGGTGCCAGAGGCTTCCGGAATCACCTCTGGGCTCCTTCCATCCCCTAGTCCCTGCCATGGGTCTGGGCTTGGGGTCGTCCACTGTGGATAAGCAGGTGACCTCCTGTCACAGCCCAGGAGGGCTGCAGCCACGAGGAGGCACAGTGTGTGCGAGTGTGAACCACTGGCCGCAGAGCTCTGGGCACCACCCAAGGCTGAGAGCCCAGTTCAGAAGGGCTGAGCCCAGTCCAAAGCACCGCCATCTTGAAACGGGTCCTGACTTTTGTACCAGAGGCTGCATTTGTGCTCTGCCTTGGGCCCTGCGCATGCGTGCGGTCAGTCGGGCGCTGTGCAGTCTGTTTTTGAGCCACAAAGACATGGAGACCCCAGCCAGTCCCTCTCAGCTCCCTAGAGCTTAGGGACCTCAGGGGTTCTGCAGGAGCAAAGCCAAGTCCGCCACCTGGACGCTAGGTGTGTCCACCCGTTTCCAGGGGGCTGGGGTCGGCCTGGTGAGCAGGGGGCGGAACTCAGGCTCACGCTGCTCTGCCAGGTCTTTGTTGGCACCCAGACACACCCATCAGGAGCTTCCCGGCGCCCTCCTTTCCTGCTCTGGCTCAAGTTGAGGAGCCACGACAGAGACCTGGCCCTTCATAGAAAAGGTTGCAGGTTCCAGTTCTAGACCCTGTGGCCCCTGTCTCAAAACCTGCTCAGAAGTGGGCATGTGGCCCCAGCTATCAGTACTCAATGTGTCCCTGTCTCTGGCCTGCACTGGTAACCACAGGATCTGAAGGGGTGAGTGGGGGAACTGCCACACAGAGCTTAGGAACAAAGCCAACCCAGGGGACGTGTGGCTGAAGGGAGGGTCTAGGGATGCTGTTGGAGCCTGGATACAGCCATGCCTGATGTCGTGCTTCAGGACCTTCCAGCCTCTGTGACGTGAGGTGTTTTCTCTTTGCTCATGTTGCCAGGGTCAGCGTAGTGGACATCAGTTGGGCTTCCTGGCTCTCTAGCGCCTTCTGAACTCTTCATTATTTCCTAGAAAACTGCTTTTCTAGTCTCCTCTGTGGCTACATCAGGGCCAGATGACCCAGGACCTGCCAGTCAAACTCACCTGTGCGGCTGTGATGCGAGGCAGAGGCGGGGGCAAGGTTCTGTGCCCAGTGTTGGGGACAGAAGGACCTCCCTGGAGCAGCCTCCAAGCCTGGCACACTGGGCAGCTTCTCTCTGCCAACGTGCCCGGGGTTCTGGCATCACCAGTGAGTTCAGTGGGCCCCCCTTGCCTGCTGCCCGCTCCTGCCCTCCGAGTCTGCCTGGGTGCAGTTCACGGGAGGAGCCTGTTTGAACCCAGTGGCCCCCAGAGGAGGGCCGGGAGGATGACCCTGGCTGAGGCTCCTCTTAGTCACCTTCCTCTCGCCACGAGGACGTTTTAATGGCGTGTTCAGGCTTCTGGGCGGAGGGAGAGCCCCTCACGCCCACGGGAAGCAGAGGCTGTGTGGGCAAGGAGGGGTCTCAAGGGCGTCACGTGGGATCTCTTGCCTGGGAGGAACCAGAGCCCATGAGGGCAGCAGCTTCCTGCTTCCTGAGGCCCCTCAAGCACAGTCCCAGCTCAGAGCAGAGCCCACTGCCCGCTCCGGGCGAGGCCCCTTCAGCAGGCAGGAGGGCGCTGGTGGGGCCGCGAAGCACAGACAGGGCCAGGGGGACCTGCTCAGAGGCCTGTCCATGGGAAGTGAGAACCCCGTCCTCATGGTGTCCAGCAAGCCCAGTGGCCTTCAAGGGGCCACATCATGCAGGACCCCAGGAGGGACGCTGACACCTGCCCCGGGAGCAGCCCCGCCTTCATTCCTTGGTGAAGTCTCTGGCCTGTTAGTCAAGGAAATGGAAACCCAGAGAGGTTGGACAACCTGCCCATGGTCACACAGTTCTAAGTGGTGGAACTGGGGCTTGAGCCCAGCCTGACTCCCGACACAGTGTGTCTGAGAATACAGGGCCTTGGGGGACGCCCGTGCTGCCCACACCCCTACTACCTACTGGCCACAGAGCAGGGAGGACCCTGTCCAAGGGACAATGCCAGGCCCCTCCTCACCTTCCCCCACGGTTGCTGGTAGCACCGTGAGGGCCAGCCCCGTGCATCCCCTCTGGCCGCTCCAGCAGCCCTGAGGGAATGCCTCCCTTGCTCCCAGAGCGGGCTCAGCCTGAGGGCCTGCCTGGGACGTGTCCTCCACGGGCGCCGCCACCCCAGGCCCTGCTGCCGGGGTGGGTTCTGGCTGGGCAGGTGCATTGCTGTGACCTCCTGTTGCTGGCACTCAGGTGACTGCGTGAGCTCAGGTGTCCTGCAGTGGCCCCGCCCTGCTGTGTGCCTCAGAGCCTTGTCCTGGAGGGCCCTGGTCCCCAGCTCAGGCGGGCCCATCGGGAGCCCTTCTGCAGTGGCTCGGGAGGGCCTCTGACCGCTTTCCCACTCTCCTGCCCTGGAGCAGGGATAGCGGAGAACCAGCTCCCCATCCCCCGCACGCAGCCGCCTCAGCAGCCTTTTGGCCACCGTGGCCCTCCGCCTGGCCTGCTGGGGTCCTAACGAGGCCTGTGGTCCTCTGGCTGCTCTCCACACGCCCCTGGTCCAAGGGCAATTCGGGGCTGTATCCCAGGCTGGGCTCTGGCCACCAGGGCCACCAGGGCCACCAGGGCGCTGGTTGGTGGGGGAGGCCCCCTCGCTGGTCCGCTGCCAGCGGGAGCTCAGGACGTCCCTGGGGTGAGCACAGCTGCAGCCGGCCCTGGCCACTCTGTCCTCCAGAGAGAGGAGAATTCCCGGGATCCGGGTCTCCGGGGTCTCCGGCATGATGCTTTCAGATTTTGAGGTTTAGTTTTCTCTTCAGGAAAACGACTGGGGTTTCTGTTTTGACTTCAGAGACCAGAATCGTGGGATCTGTGACTCTGATTCCTGCGAGGACCTCGGAGGCTGGATTCTTTCCTCCTCTCTTTGTGGACGGGATTCTTGCGGCCGGGGCCGAGGTGCCAGGGCAGCCGTTAGTGGGACTGCCAGCGGTCCCAGGGCAGGTACCAAGGCTAGCCCTAGCCCGTGGCGTGTCTCGCGCCGAAGCCGCGCTGCCTCCCCACACCAGGCAGGCGCTCCGGAGGGCAGCACTGCGTGGGCCTCTCTGGGTGTCCAGGCAGATGCTTCCAGAACAACCGCAGACACTCAGATCCCTGGTGGAATCACTTCTGACTTGCGAGTGAGCGGCCTCCGTGTAACCCCAGTGGTGTCCACTGTTGGAGGCCTGGCCCCAGCCCCTGGTGCTGCGGAAGGGGTGGCCTCTAGAGGCAGCCAGTGCAGGAAGTGAGGCCGTGGGGCCTGCCTGAAGCGGGCAGGGGACCCGGCCTCCTCCCTCAGCTCCTGGCCACTTGGAGGTGAGCAGCCTCTCTCCCCCAGGTGCTCCTGCCCTGAGTGTCCCCTGCCACAGGTCCAGAGTGACTGGGCCAGTTCACCAGGAGGCCTCGGAAACTGCGAGCCAAAGTAAGCCTCCCTCAGTTCAAGTGATCTGTGTGGTCAGAGCAGCAACTGACCCCATGCTAACACCTCCAGCTGCCATGGTCCCTGCGTCCAGCTGGGAGGGACTGAGGGCCACCGTGATCTCCCACCCGCCTCGGGACCGTTGGGCCCAGTCCTGCCCACACCCGGAAGCACCTCCAGTGCTAGCACACGCAGAGGCTCGCTCTCAGCACCTGGACGTTAGAGGGCCTCAGGGACCAGCCTGCGTCTCCCCCACGCCCCTGGTTCCCAGCACGGAGGACATGGGGCGTAGAAGGCTCTGGCAACTGCTCAAGCCCCTGGCCTTTTGGGAACTAGCTGGGCAGGACTCCAGGCCTCTGGATGCCCAGCAAGAGTCCGGATGCTTCTGGGGCCGTTGAGGGCACAGTGTGCTGCTTGGTGTGTCATACACAAGTGTGAAAGGGGGACAGATGTTCTGAGGTCAGAGAGGTCCAGCCACCAGCCTAAGCCACACAGCGAGGAGGGACCAAGAGGGGCTCAGGTGTCCTACCTCCAGGAATGTGCATGGGGCTGGGGGCACTGGTTGGGGGAAGCCAGCTGATGTGGACTCCAGGGTGGCCCTGTGCCAGGGGGGACGTGGCCCAGAGGCCTTCACTCCAGGACCTGTGGATGTGGCAAGCAGGAGACCCCTGGGAGGGGTCTGAAGGCAGGTGGACGCTGGCCCGAGAACAGGCTGCCCCTCAGTGCCCGCAGCTGCAACTGGACCAGGAGGGGTGGGACTTTTCCTAGAGCTGGAACAGGACGGGGCCCTGCAGACCCCGGCAGCCCCTAGCCTCTACCGATCGCTCTCCGTCAAGCCTGATGAAACGCTGGGAGGCATGTGCGGCCAGCCTGCCCCACCCACTGAGCCACCCGGCCTGTGTTCCAGGACCCCTGCCTGTCACATCGCAAGGGGGCCTGTCAAGGGCCACCTTGAACCTGGATGTTATGAATGGCCCGAGGGCCACACTGGAGGTGGTGTGCGGAGCTGGTGGCAGAAGGTGGGCATTCTCTGTTCAGCTGAATCAGTACCACGATCCCTGTCCCAGCCCTGGCCCAGCGTCCCAAGGAACCAGGCCTCTCCATGGCCATGGTAGTAGGGAGGTGGGACTTCTCCTGGGGACGCTCCGTGTCATCTTGGGTCAAGCGCAAGACCTCACCCTGGTCTCAGTGCATCTCAGGCAGAGCAGGTAAGGATGGCCCAGGGTTTATGCTGACGTCCTGCATGAAGAAAGGTGGCCATGCGCTCCGCAGGGCTCCTTCCTCCCATCGCCCGTCCCTGACCCCCAGGCCATCCTAAGACCCTAGAGGGGACCTGGCCTGGGTTCCCATGTGGCCGGCATGCCTGAGGGAACACAGAGTCCAGCCCAGGGCCAGGCAAGGGGCCACTGGCAGGCCGTCCCAGCTGCAGAACCGGTCACCTCCGAGCTGCTCTCCTGCTGAGCGAGGTGAGGCCCCGCCTGGGCCCACTGGTTCTCCATCCATCCCTGCAGCCTGGTGTCCATGTCCCTGCCCTCCTGGGCCAGCATGGCCTTCTCCAGAGCACATGGGAACAAGCAGGTGGCACGACCCTGCTTCCAGATGGGGGCTGAGCCTGGACCAGGATCAGGAAGCCAGCTAGGAGCTGGCCCCTCCACAGCCTGAGGGCTCCTCCACTGGCCTGCCTGCAGGGGCCCTTCCTGCGGGCAGGCTGCACCTTGTTCCCTCTGCTGCGGGGGATCCCAAAGCTGGGCTCGCCTGGCTTCCTTTGCCCTGGTTTCCATGGCAGCCACCTGGTCCTGAAGCTATTTCCCAGGGGAGGTGAGGGTCCCTGCGGCTGGGAGAGCAGCCACAGTTGCTGCACCCCAAGAACTAGACACCAGGAAGCTGTCACCGGGAAGGTTGTGTCCCTGGGCGCTGTCCTGAGCCCCTGGCCTGGAGCAGAGGTGCCTGATCAGCAGGGGCTCTGCAGAGGGTCCCGGGCTGCTCTGGGGCAGGCCCTGCTCCTTGCTGAGTTTCCGCTCTGGGTGGACGGTGCCTCCTGGGGCTTCTCCCAGGGATGCGCTTGCTCAGGGAGCCCCCACCCCAGTGGGCATCCTGCATCTGCACAGAGCGGGTGGGGCTCTGGGCCCTGCACTACCCTCTGTGGTGGGAAGGATGACTGGGCCCTGGGGTCTTGGGACCTGGGTATCGTCCTCTCAGGCTCGGGGAGTGGCTGCTTCCCCTGGGCCCACTCCCTACCCTGGCCTGGCCTTTCCTGCCATTGCCCGCTGTGCAGAGCAAGCAAACTGCAGCCTGAGAGATGGGCCTTACCGGCCAGCGGGACGCCTCCCTGGTCAGGCACACCAGCACTTCCCCCTGCTGGGCCCAGTGGGGACAGCATCCAGGGCCCCTGGCTGCCTTTGCTGCCCTCCCAGGTCTGCTGCCTGGAGCCTGTGGGGGCACCCAACCCAAGGCTGTTGGAGGGTGGACCAGCTGCTCCCTGCTCCGGCCACCTGACCAGCCCACTAGATGGCGCCATGAACTCACGGCCCACTGCCTCCTAGTCCAGCTGGGAGGGTCGTTGCAGGGGAGCGCTCACGGGGAGGAGCGCTGGGCTTCCAGAGGTCCTCCCAAGCTGACCTGCTCACCACCAAGGAGCCGTCTCCTCCCCCCGCCCCACTTACCCCTCCCTTGGTGGTACATTATCTGGAGTCCTGTGCCACCCGTTTCCTCTGGGCAGTGTGCCACCCAGAGCCCCGTGTCCTGGCCACCCCGAGTCTGACCCCTCACGGGCTTGGCGGGTGCCTGATGGGTGGACGCTGGCGGGCTGTGCTCGAGTCCATGGTTACTGTTGCCCACATAGGTCCCTCCTCACCAGGCCCTCGGGAGAGGGCGGGCAGGGAGGGGGTCACTTGTGGGAGCACCGCCAGCCCTGGTGACCCTCCTGCTCCCTGCCGCCCTGCTCTCGGCCTCTGGGGGGCAGCCAGTTGGACCACGTGCCTCTCCCGTCAGCACTGCTCGCAGGACCCAGAGGACAGCTTGGGGCCGCCGCACTGCCCACCCGCCAAGATCTGTGGAGTCCTGGCGGAGGGTGCGGTGAGCAGGGTGCCGGGAGCCTCAGACCCGTGGGTGGCACAGGAGGCCAAGGTGTCCTGCCGGGCCTGAGCCACAGGGTCCCGCGGGAAGGGACTCTGCAGTGGCTTGGTGTTCCGTGGGGCTCTGGGGGAGTGCAGCCCTGTGGGCCACAGTGCTGATCTGGGGGACAGCGTCCCTGTGACTGGGCGAGGGGCCCACGAGCCAAGCTGAAGGACGCACGCGGATGGGACCTGACCAGCATGGCCACTCTCAACCATTTTCCTCTCTGCTGATGGGGGTCACACAGGGCTGCCCACTGTCCACTGCCATGCAGGGACCCACCTGCCCTGGCCAAGGCCCACTCAGGCCTCTGCCATGCAGGACCCACTGCACAGAGCTGCATCCAACCTCTGTGGGACGGGACGTCAGTCCACCCTGCTGCTCACCACGCCCCATGCCGCTCACTCTCAGGAGGCCAGTGCTGACCTGGAGCCCAGGCCCCCACCCAGGCCACCTCCCTGTGGAGCCTCTGGCCTCTCTCCTCCAAGGGGACCTGACCCAGGGCCCGCCGTGCCTCAGCTGGCCCTGCCCAGGCCTTCCTCTCTCGCCTGTCAGTTCCTGGCCCGCAGAGCAGCGGTGCCGGCAGAGAAGCACCAGCAGCGGCCAGCATCCCAGCCTGGGGCGCCCTCGCCGGCCACGGTACTCACTGTGCTTGTGGTGAACTCGGGGGGGTTGTCGTTCACGTCCGTCACCGTGATGATGGCTGTGGCCGTGTTTGAGAGTCCGTAGTTAAGATTGCCTTCCATGTCGGTGGCCTGGACGATGACCGTGTACTGCTGCACTTTCTGAGGGGAGGGTGCGGGGAGGACAGAGGTCAGCCTCCTGTTAGTGGACGGGGGTGTGCCTTCCTCTAGAGCCGGCCACTGCTGGGGTGGGTGCAGGGCAGTGACCGGTGACAGGAAGAGGTCGGCTGTCTCCATATTAGGGGTCTCAATGGGTATGGGTCTCCTCTGGTGCCAGATGGAACCGGGAGATTGGGGCCAGAGACCAGTAGCACTGTCCTCTGTTTGGAGGAGCAAAGGGAGGGCCCAGCCCACAGCCTCGGCCACGGGTGGGGAGCGTCTGGCTGAAGAGCCAGTCGGGACTCAAATGGGGGAAGGAGAGGAGGGGTCTGGGAGGCCCGGGAGCCTGCCCAAGCGGGCCACCTGTGCCGTGTGGCTCTGGAGGGAAGTCAGAGCCGGGCAGCCCCGCTCCCGGCCCTCGTGGGAGTGCAGTGGAGCTGGAGGCCGGTCAGCCACGGTGGCCTCTGCACACCTCTTTGACTAAGTGGTCAAGCCTCTTGGAGGATAGCAGAGGGCCAGCCTGGGGGCAGCTACCTGTGGGACCCTGCCCCTCTCTCACTGGCACCATGTGGGGAGCAAGGACTCTGGGGACCAGCAGAAAGGGGCCCTCCAAGTGCGGCATGACCCTGACTCCCGCTCCTCCAGGAGCAGAGGGGACGAGAGCGGCTCCCAGCCCTCGACACAGTGAGATGTGCCCTGGTGATCCCAGCAGGGCCAGCCAGGATGGCTCTGCTGCCTGGGTGGCCTCTGCATGCAGGGTGGACATGCCACCTGGACAGGCAGTCCTCGGCAGCAGCTCTGCTGGGCCTGCCACCAAGGCAGGTGGGAGTGTGGGTTCGCAGGTGACTGGGCACTGACCTTGGGCATCACAGCACTGCTTATGGCAGAGGCCCCTTGTCTGAGGTCCTCGGGAACCCAGAGGAAGGCTGGGTCCCTGTCCTTCCCCACAGAGACCCGCCGGCCCACGCTGGCCGTGTCCCTCCTGGCGCTTCCTCCCTTTGCCTGTGGGCTGGCAGGCCTCCCGTGGCAGGGGGGCCTGGTGTGGTGGGGACAGCTGTCTTCCTGCTGCTGCTTGGCCCTGGCTGGGATGCTGCAGAGATGGCTGGGGCGGCGGCACATTGGCAGACAGGGTAGAGAAGTGAGTCCAAATGCCAGGTACCCGTGCCCTCTTGTCGAGGGCAGAGCCCCTTCCTGTCTACGCCTCCCTGTCACCTGGATATGCAGTGTCGTGCGGGCCAGCCCTGTGACTTCCCTCCTCTCTCCCCAAGGAGACTCTGTCCAGGAAGCTGCTGCCTCTTCAGAGACTTTCTTCATTTCCACCAGTTTCTCTTGTCCTTTACAAATCTGAGTTTTTCCCTCTTCTCAGGACCAATTTGAGCATCTGAGCTGCAGGGAGTCCTTAGCTCATCTTTCCCAAGTCCGGCAGGCGCTGTGGCCCCTCCTGGGCTGCCCGGCACCTCAACTGAGGGCCCAGCTCTCTCTGCATGGGTGGATGGGGCTTCTCCTCTCCACTCCCTGTGGCCCTGGAGAAGGGGCCAGACCTAGAGCCCCAGAACAACACAGGCCCGGGCCAAGGCAGGGACAATCAGAGAGGAAGAAGGCCACGCCAGAGGGTTGGGTCTCTGCCTGCACGGTGGCAGGAGGCACCCTCGGCCATCATCACAGCCTGTGCACAGACCCACTCAGAAGGTACTGAGGAAATGAACATGTTAGAAATAGACACGTGCATGTGTGCCCATGGGTGTGCACGCATGTGTGTGCATGTGTGCACGCGTGAGTGCTGGTTTGCGTGTGCCTGCAGGTGTGCCGCAGGCTGCCACTAGAGGGCAGGCCAGGCTCGCTTCTGGAGGCAGGACTGCTGCTTCCCACCACTGGGGGCGCAGTTCACCTGCTAAGAAGGCAGGAATGGCTGCAGGGACCCCGAGCAGCCAGTGGCCTTCCTGTGGGGCACTGACCCCCGGCAAGCTGGCCTGGCCCCGGGATCAACAGCATCCCCAGGCGCCTGGGAGGAGGCTCAGGCACTCTGCTGCCAAGGTCACCCTGCCCCTTCTGGAAGTGTGGGCGTGTGGGAGGGGTGGGCAGGGTCCCAGCTCCTGTCCCCGAGCTGGGCGGGGAGGGATCCCTGGAAACAGCAGCCTGAGGTGTGTCCTCTGTGTGGCAGGGGCTGCTCAGCTAGGGGCTTCGTGTATGAACCGGTGCAGGACTTTGTCCTAAAGTGCATCTCATTCTTCAGGAAGCAGATGGAGGAACCCTGGGAAAATGGCAGGCAGGACAGTGTTCTGGGGTCTCTGGCCCCAGCTGGGCCCTGAGAGGTGAGTTTGTCACATGTTTGTGGGTGAATTCAGCCCAGCCCTGCCCCCGGCCCCCATCTTGCCAATGGCCTATGTGTCCCTGGGAAGCCAGAGGCTTCCCTGAGGCCAGGGCTGGCCAAGGTTTGTCCTGGAGTCCAGAGATCTGTCCTGCCTCGTGGGCCTGAAACATGCAGCCTGCGCTCCTGATCAACCCTTCACTGAGATGAAAGGAAGTGACTGTGCGGGCAGTGTCCAGGGTCACCCCCACTGGACACCTGTGAACATCCAGAACCAGACTTTCTGGTGGCCAGTCCATGCTGGCTGCCGCTGGGCACAGAGAGCAGGGTGGACGCCCCGGACCTGGCCCACTGTGTACATTAGCACTGCAGTGAACTCATTAGAGTGAGCTGACCATTTTCAAGTTGGAGAGCAAGGAAGGACACACAAGCGCTGACCCTGGGCTTTTGCTCACCTCCTCACAGCTCAGCATGCAGGTTCCGCAGAGCATCTGTCCATAAGGCCGTGGCTGGCTTGCCCAGGGGAGCCTCCAGGCCTCCCCCACAGCCAGCCCCTCACACGACAGGCCTCCCTACTGGGCCTGGGCTGCAGGACGCACAGCCAAACACACTTCCTGGGGCATGTGGGGCCAGCAGCAGGGACCCTGAGGTTCCCTTGGGCACTACCCCACCCCGTGACCACTGGGGCCCGTTTTGCCACTAGGCTGCTAGCACCTTCCCCATACTCTGGGCTCTGTGCACCAAGCAGTTGGTCAGCATGGGGATAAATTCAAGCCAAGAGCCTAGACTTGCAGACTTGAGCATCCCTCCCTTCCTGATGAGGCTGGAAGCAGGGCAGGTACTGCCTGCCGCTGCTCTGGAAGGACTTCCAGCCTCTCACAGAGGTTATGCTGCTCTGTGCCAGCTTCTCATGGCCCTTGGCTGGGTCTCATGCCCTCTGGGGCTCTGCGGGTGGTCACAGCTGGAATCTCCTTCCCTCTGCTTCTGAGCAGTAGAGCAGGCTGGGGGCATCTCCCCAGCCCAGGTGGCTCCGCACCCACTGTCTGCCCCGGCCTGAGCACGGTCAGAGGACTCCCAAGGTGGCTGCCATCGCAGGGTGTGTGTGTGGGCACCGTGGAGACAGCGAGCAGTGGAATCCTGGTCACCACAGGACTTGGAACCCTCACTGTAGGGAAGAGATCTGAGTGAGCACTAGCCACTCACAGCAGCCCAAATGCCAAGTGAACACAGAGACAAGACGCAGTCCATCTGCCCAGTGAGGTGCAGGAGAGTAGGGACATTCACTGCCCTGGGGAGGAGCTCAGGCTGGGCAGGAAAGTTCACCCTGAGTGCTGCTGCCCCTGTGCGAGGTGCCAACAGGCAGATCTGCAGGGACAGACAGAGCAGTGGCCGCAGGGCTGGGTGGTGGGGCAGGCCCTGGGAGCTGGGGTGATCCCCAGCAGAAGGGGCCTCTGGGGTGAGTGGTCACTCACCTGGAGCGTGCCCCGAGCCCACTCTGCAGGACACAGGGTGAACTGTGTGGTGTGAGCTATATCCCAGGGAGCTGGCAGCAGAGCCCACCTGTCCCTGCTACGGCTCACTGGCGTGCACCTCTGGTGGCCCCAGGACTGACTCCACCTGGAACCTGCAGGATGGCCCCAGCTGCCCCACTCACACCTATCACCACCAGGCTGGGCCCTCCCTCAGCCCCTAGCCCTTTCCTGCCATGGTGGCCCACTCTGTGCTTCGAATACAGCCCTTGCTGCTCTGCCACTGCGACCTTTGAAGCGACCTTTCCTTCTCTTCCTTGCTCCCCCATCCCTGACCTCAGGGGAAACAGGATTACCTTTCTTCCCCATCTCAGGCCGAGATATCTGTCTTGAGCACACACCCACCACAGGCATGAGGACTTGGGGGTGGCACTAGCAGGTCTCAGAAATGACTGTCTCCCAAATTAACAAGTGGATTACGACTCCAACAGGGAACGTGTGGAACGTAGCCTTTGGGTCACCTCTTTGGATCATTTCTGTCTATTGTGATCATTAACACTGTAGATGTCATAGCAGGAACTATTTGGTTTAATGCTGCATATTGTTTGTGTTAATTGTTGTTATTATTTGTCTTCCCCTAAATGGTGAGGTACTGGAAACTTTCAGGGACACAACAACTCCACAGGATAGAGACTCTACTGCCTCAGACCCACACTGTTAGGCAAGCAGACACACAAACAACATGGAAAACCAAAGGAACAAACTGCCCCAAACAAACCAAGGTACTTCAGTAACAGAATCCATCAACACCAGAGTGGAAGAAATGTCAGAGAAGGAGCTTAGAATGTACATAGTTGAACAATCTGCAAGGTAAAGGATGATTTAAGGAGTGAAATCAGAGAGAAAATACAAGACATGAAAGAGCACTTCAATAGAGAGTGATTCTAAAAAAAAAAAAATCAAGCAGAAATCCTTGAAATGAAGGAATCAATAAACCAAATGAAAAATTCAGTGGAAAGCATCACTAACAGACTAGACCACACGGAAGACAGTTTCAGGCAATGAAGACAAAATAAATAGCCTTGAAAATAAAGTTGGCCATGGAGAAGAGATGTTAGGAGACCATGAAGAGAACTTCCAAGACATATGGGATAACATGAAATTTAAGATTTAACAGGATAGATGAAGGCTTGAAGACACGAACCAAAGGAATGCACATTCTTTTCAATAAAATAATATCAGAAAAATTTCCAAATCTAAAGAATGAAATGGAAAATCAAATACAGGAAGCTTACAGGACCCCAAATATACATTACAAGAGACCCTCACCAAGGCACATTATTTTGAAAATGTGTAACATACAGAAAAAGGATAGAATTTTAAAGGCTGCCAGAGAAAAATGACAGACCACATTAGAGGGAAACAAATTAGGATCTCAGTTGATTTCTCAACCTAGACCCTCAAAAGCTACAAGGTCTTGGAATAATACACAATAAGCTCTGAAAGAAAATGGATGCCAGCCTAGAATACTGTTCCCAGCAAAATTAAGCTTCAGAATTGACGATGAAATAAAAACTTTCCATAATAAACAAGTTAAAAGAATTCACAACTAGAAAGACTGAACTACAAAACATACTCAATAAAATATTTCATGAGGAAGAAATAAAAAGTAAAACTGAAAACCAGTAAGGAGAGGAACTAAACTAGAAGAATAGTCAAAGGAGAAACTACTTCAAATTAAAAACCATAAATAAATAAAAATGACAGGGGATAAAAATCATTTCTCAACAATAACATTAAATGTAAATGGCCTAAACTCATCAATCAAAAGACATAGACTGGCAGATTGGATTAAAAAACAAGATCCAACAACATGCTCTCTCCAAAAGACTCACCTCCTAGGAAAAGACATACACAAACTGAAGGTGAAAGGATGGGAAAAAACATCATTCATATGAATCTCATAAATAAGCAGGTGTTTCTATTCTCACATCAGATAAAGTGGACTTCAAGCCAAAATTATTCAGAAGGGACAAAGAAGGACATTTCATACTGCTTAAGGGAATCAATCATATATCAACAAGACATAACAATTGTAAATATTTATGCCCCAAACAATGGAGCATCTATGGACACCAAACAAACCCTTCTCAATTTCAAGAATCAAATAGACCACAACACAACAATACTGGGTGACTTTAACACACCTTTATTACCACTGGATAGATCCTCCAAACAAAAACTTATAAAAGAAACTATAGAACTAAATAATACAAATAATCATTTAGACTTAACAGACATATAGAGAATATTTCATCCATCAATGACTGAATACTCTTTTTTTTCAGAAGCACATGGATCCTTCTCTAAAACAGACCATATCTTAGACCACAAAGCAACTCTTAGCCAAGTACAAAAATAGAGATAATACCCTACATTCTATCAGATCATAATGGAATGAAATTAGGAATCAATGATAAAACAAAAAATAGAAGCTACTTTAACATCTGGAGACAAAATAATACACTATTTAATGATCAATGGATAGAAAAAGAAATCAGGGAAGAAATTGAAAAATACAGGTAAATGAGAATAGTGATACAACATATCAAAATCTCTGAGACACTGTGAAGGCAGTTCTAAGAGGAAAGTTCATTGCCTTGAACTCATAAATTAAAAGAATAGAAAGTCAACAAATAAATGACCTAAAATTACAACTCAAAGCCCTGGAAAAAGAAGAACAGATCAACATCAAAAGCAGAAGACAGGAAATAATTAAAATCAGAGCCAAAATCAACGAAATTGAAATAAAAAAACCCAAAAATTCAGAAAATTAACAAAACAAAAAGTTGGTTCTTTGAAAAAAATAAATAAAATGATAAACCCTTAGCAAAGTCAATGAAGAGAAAGAAATATGAAAGAGAAAACTCATATTACTGAAATTCATGATGACACTACTAAAATAAAGATGATAATCAGAAACTATTTTGAAAATTTATACTCTAATAAAATAGAAAATCCTAAATACATTAACAAATTTCTAGAGCCATATGACATATGACCTCCCCAAATTGAATCAGGAGGACATAGAAAATTTAAACAGATCAGTTTCAAGCAACAAAATTGAAGATGCCATCAAAAGCCTACCAACAAAGAAAAGACCAGGACCAGATGGATTCTTCAAATAAAAACTAACACCAATACTCCTCAAATTATTCCATGAAATAGAAAAGGAGGGAACCTTTCCAAACTCATTCAATGAAGCTAGTATCACCCTGATACCCAAACCAGACAAAGACACATCGAGGGCAGAAAATTTCAAACCAATATCCCCAATGAACATAGATGCTAAAATTCTTAATAAAATACTGGCAATATTTTGCATACAAACATATTCAAAAGACAGTACACTATGATCAAGTGTGGTTCATCCTAGGGATGCAAGGTTGTTTTCAACATATGGAAAACAATAAACATAATTCATCACATCAATAGATTTAAAGGCAAGAGTTCATATGATTATCTCAATAGATGCAGAAAAAGCATTTGACAAAATACAGCATCTATTTATGTTCGAAAATACTAGAAAAACTAGGGATAATAAGAACATACCACAACATTGAAAAAGCTATATGTGCTAAACCCAAGGTCAACATCATTCTAAATGCAGAAAAATTGAAAGCATTCCCTCTAAAAACTGGAACAAGACAAGGATGCCCCCTTTCACCACTTCTATTCAACATAATCCTTGAAACTCTAGCCAGAGCAAGTAGGCAGAAGAAAGAAATTAAAGGGATATGAATAGTAGAAGAAGAACTCAAAGTATCCCTATTTGCTGATGACATGATTCTATATTTGGAAGACCCAAAAACTCCATCAAAAAGCTTCTAGAACTCATAAATAAATTCAGCAAAGTAGGAGGATATAAAATTCACACTGATAAATCAATTTTGTTTCTATACATCAGTGATCAATCAACTGAAAGAGAAATTAGGAAAACTACCCCATTCACAATTGTCTCAAAAAATATTTGGGAATCAATCTAACTAAAGAGGTGAAAGAACTCTACAATGAAAACTATAGAACACTAAAGAAAGAAATCGAAGAAGACCTTAGAAGATGGAAAGATCTCCCATGTTCTTGGATAGGCAGAACTAATATTGTCAGAATGGCCATACTACCAAAAGTGCTATACAGATTTAATGCAATTCACATTAAAATTCCAAAGTTGTTCTTCATAGAAATAGAAAAAGCAGTCATGAAATTCATTTGGAAAAATAACAGACCCAGAATAGACAAAGCAATCCTTAGTGAGATAAGTGAAACAGGAAGCATCACAATACCAGACCTTAGACTACAAAACTATAATAACAAAAACAGCATGGCATTGGCACCAAAACAAACATGAAGACCAATGGTACAGAATAGAAGACATAGAGACAAACCCACGTAAATAGTTATCTCATACTAGACAAAGGTGCCATAAACATACATTGGAGAAAAGATAGCCTCTTCAACAAATGGTGCTGGGAAAACTGGAAATTCACATGTAGCAGAATGAAATTTAACCCCTATCTCTCACCCTGCACAAAACTCAACTCTAAGTGGATCAAGAACCTAGGCATTAGGCCAGAGACCCTGTGCCTACTAGAAGAAAATGTAGGATAACTCTCCATCATGTTGGCTTAGGAACCAAATTTCTCAACAAGACTCCTAAAGCACAGGAAGTAAAATCAAGAATCAATAAATGGGATGGTATTGAACTAAAAGCAAAGGAAACAATCAAGAACATGAAGAGAGAGCTGACAGAATGGGAGAAAACCTTTGTCACTTTTGACACCTGCACCTCAGATAGAGCATTAATCTCCAGGATATACAAAGAACTTGAAAAACTTAACACCTAAAAAACAAATAACCCAATCAATAAATGGGTAAAGAAACTGAATGGACACTTCACAGAATAAGAAATATGAATGGCCAACAAATATTTGAAAAAATGTTCAACACATCTAGCAATTAGAGAAATGCAAATTAAAACTACATTGAGAGATCCAAGATGGCGGACTAGAGGGAGGCTGCATTCCGTGTCGCTCCGTAACTCCGGTTTCAAGCAGAGGATATCTGTTTCTTGGTGAGGCAGTTTTTGCTGCTTATTGATCCCCTGCTGTTTACCTCATTTGTCTGCTGTGATCACCTGCAATCTGCCAGCATATGGAAGCCTTTTTTGAGTGCAGATTGCTCACTGTCAGGCGTCTATCATCTGCCATTTGCCTGCCTCTTGCCTGTCCATCGCCTGCCTTACACCTATCCATCACCCAGTGCATGAGGTTCACCTCCCGATCATCTGACAACAGCCAGCAAACTGATCACCGACTGCCAGTGGAGCACCAGCTGCCTGCTGTAGCCTGGAAGTTCTCTTTCACAGTACCTGCAGGTTTGATTACACGTGGCTGCCGCCATTTTGAGACAATAGCCAGGCCCCGTAGGACCCCTGGCCAAACTGACTGAGCCCTGTCTCCAGGATCCCACAGCTGACCGATCACTCCCTGCCTCTGGGGCCTTCACATCGACTGATTGCTCCCTGCCGCCAGGACCCCCAGACCAACTGACTGCGCCCTATCACCGGGACCCCAGACCGACTGTACCCAGCCTCCAGGATCCCACAACCACACCAAACACACCCGACCTCCAGGACCCCTGCCTGACCAACCGCATCCCGCTTCCAGGACCTCCTGCTGACCTCAGCCACACCCTGAGCTGCAGCTCCCCATTTGCCAACACATCTCGAAGCCAGAGCGGCCATCTTGGGTCATCCTGGAAGCCGTAGCTCCTATCTTTAGGTGGGGCAAATCCCATCCTGAGACGCCTGCTGGAGGCTTCAAGCTCATTGTCAGGTACCTCTCATGCATCAGCCACCGAACTCTGGGAGGTTTCATTACTATATGACTGTTATACTGTAGATTTTCTTTTTTCTCCTTATTGAAAAATTTTAAGTTTTTATTTCTTTACTTTTCTTGCTCTCTTCCTTTTGTTTACCTGTTCCCTCAGAGTCTCTTTCTCCCTTTTTGGCATGCTAACATCCAATTTCTTTTGATTACACTCTCACCCTTTCTATTATCTAGAACTTCTGTATATTCTTTTCTTATCCTTTTAACAGCCACATTCTACATCTCTCTGCATCCTCTTTATCCTCCATTAGAAACTGCAGACCTTATTGCAAATCTGTTTGTTTTACTGAAGATAATATTTGAACTCATTCTGTTTATTATGACAATTTTGTTATTGTCCTCATAGGGGCTATTTGGTCTAGGATTGCATAGTGTCTGAATTGGGCACTGCTAATACTGATCTCCCCTTAAAGAAAAGGTTTTGGAAACCTCTAGGGCCACTATAAGCCTATAGGGGGAAATCTGCAATACCCCAGATCTGCATTGCTAGAGGGGAAGATACATAAACAACATGAAAAAACAAGGGAAGAAAATGATCCAAACAAATCTAGATTCTATATTAATAGAATCCAATGAGAGTATGTTAGAAGAAATGTCAGAAAAGGACTTCAGATTATACATGATTAAGATGATTCACGAAGCAAAGGATGAGATAAAAGAGCAAATGCAGGCAATGAATGTTAATACCAATAAGCTGAAAGAGCACCTGCAGGAAGCAAAAGATCATTTCAACAAAGAGGTAGAGATTCTCAAAAGAAACCAAACGGAAATCCTTGAAATGAAGGAAACAATAAACCAAATAAAAAACTCAATGGAAAGCATCACCAAAAGACGAGACCACTTGGAAGACAGAACTTCAGACAATGAAGACAAAATATTTAATCTTGAAAATAAAGTTGCCCAAACAGAGAAGATGGTAAGAAATCATGAACAGACTCTCCAAGAACTATGGGACATCATGAAAAGACCAAATTTAAGAATTATTGGGATTGAGGAAGGCACAGAGATACAAACCAAAGGAATGAACAACCTATTCAATGAAATAATATCAGAAAATTTCCCAACCTGAAGAACGATATGGAAAGTCAAACACAAGAGGCTTACAGAACACCAAATGCACAAAATCACAACAGATCCACACCAAGGCACATTATAATGAAAATGCCTAACATTCAAAATAAAGATAGGATTTTGAAGGCCGCAAGAGAAAAGCATCAGATTACATATAGGGGGAGACCAATACGGATAGCAGCCGACTTCTCAACCCAGACTCTAAAAGCTAGAAGGACCTGGAACAACATAGCTCAAGCTCTGAAAGAACATGGTTGCCAACCAAGAATCCTTTACCCAGCAAAACTAACCTTCAGATTTGAAGATGAAATAAAATCCTTCCATGATAAACAAAAGTTAAAAGAATTTACAAATAGAAACCCTGTGCTGCAGAATGTTCTCAACAAAATATTCCATGAGGAGGAAATGAAAAACAACAATGGAGGTCAGCAAAGGGAGGAACTACCTTAGAGAAAAACCACTCAAAGGAGAAACCAAGCCAACTTAAAAACCAAAAATAAGCCACATGACTGGGAATACAAATCATATCTCAATAATAACCCTGAACGTTAATGGCCTAAACTCATCAATCAAAAGACATAGACTGGCAGAATGGATTAAAAAGAAAGACCCAACAATATGCTGCCTGCAAGAGACTCATCTCATAGAAAAAGACATCCACAGACTAAAGGTGAAAGGATGGGAAAAAACCTACCACGCACATGGACTCAGTAAAAAAGTGGGAGTTTCCATCCTTATATCAGATAAAGTGGACTTCAAGCCAAAGTTAGTCAGAAGGGATAAAGAAGGACATTTCATACTGCTTAAGGGGACCATAAATCAGGAAGATATAACGATAGTAAACACTTATGCCCCAAACAATGATGCATCCCTGAACATCAAATAAATCCTTTTCAATTTCAGGAATCACATAGACCACAACACAATGATTCTGGGTGACTTTAATGCACCGCTGTCACCACTAGATAGACCTTCCAAACAAAAACCAACCAAAGAAACCATAGAACTCAATAACACAGTCAATAACCTAGACTTAATAGACATATGTAGAATATTCCATCCATCAACAAGCGGATTCACTTTCTTCTCAGCAGCACATGGAACCTTCTCGAAAATAGACCCTATGTTATGCCACAAAGCAGCCCTTAGAAAATGCAAAATAATAGAGATACTGCCTTGTGTTCTATCAGATCATAATGGACTGAGAGTAGAAATCAATGACAAAATAAAAAACGGAAATTATTCCAACACCTGGAAACTAAATAATATGCTATGGAATGAAACATGGATAATGGAAAACATCAGGGAGGAGATAAAAAAATTCTTAGAGGTCAATGAGAATGACGATACAACATATCAAAATCTCTGGGACACTATGAAAGCAGTACTAAGAAGAAAATTCATTGCATGGAGCACATTCCAGAAAGAATGAAAAGACCTAACATTACAGCTCAAAGCCCTAGATAAAGAAGAACAGAAGAACAGCAAAAGTAGTAGAAGACAGGAAATAATCAAAATCAGAGCTGAAATCAATGAAATTGAAACAAAAGAAACAATTAAAAAAATTGACAAAACAAGAAGTTTGTTCTTTGAGAAAGTAAACAAAATAGACAAACCCTTAGCCACACTAACAAAGAGAAGGAGAGAGAAAACTCAAATTACTAAAATTTGTGATGAAAAAGGAAATATCACGACAGACACCACTGAGATACACAACATAATGAGAAGCTACTTTGAAAATCTGTATTCCAACAAAATAGAATCTACCGAAGACATTGACAAATTTCTGGAGACATATGCTCCTCCCAAACTGAACCAGGAGGACATACACAATTTAAACAGATCGATATCAAGCAATGAAATAGAAGAAGCCATTAAAAACCTACCATCCAAGAAAAGCCCAGGACCAGATGAATTCTCAGCCGGGTTCTACAAGACCTTCAAAGAAGAACTCATTCCAATACTTCTCAAAGTATTCCAGGAAATAGAAAAGGAGGGTATCCTACCAAACTCATTGTACGAAGCTAATATCACCCTCATATCCAAACCAGGCAAAGACACATCAAGGAAAGAAAATTTTAGACCAATATCCTTGATGAATATAGATGCAAAGATCCTTAACAAAATATTGGCAATGCATTCTGCTGTCATGTATAACTAATGAGAATAACTAAAAATAAATAAAAAATATAAGCAACAATAAATGTTGGTGAGGATGTGGGAAAAAAGTTCACTCATACATTGCTGCTGGGACTGCAAGTTGGTGCAGACACTCTGGAAAGCAGTATGGAGATTCCTCAGAAAACTTGGAATGGGACCACCATTTCATCTAAGATATCCCACTCCTCAGCCTATACCGAGAGGACTTAAAATCAGCATAATATAGTGACACAGTCACACCAATGTTTATAGTAGCTCAACTCAAAATAGCTAAACTGTGGAATCAACCGAGGTGTCCTTCAACAGAGGAGTGAATAAAGAAAATGTAGTATATTTACACAATGGAGTATTACTCGGCCATAAATAAGAATGAAATTATGGCATTTGCAGGTAAATGGATGATGGAACTGGAGACTATGATGCTAAGTGAAAGAAGACAAATCCCCCAAAACCAGAGGCTGAATGTTCTCTCTGATATGTGGATGCTAACACACAATAAGGCAGCGGGGAGGGAATAATAGAAGTTCTTTGGATTAGACAAAGGGAATGAAGGGAAAGGAGAGGGGATGGGCACAGGAAGACAGTAGATTGAATCGGACGTCACTCTCCTGCGTTCATATATGAATACACGACCAGTGAACTCCACGCCATGAACAACCACAGGAATACTCCACGGGCGCACAAGATGTCAAGTACACTCTACTGTCACGTATAACTAAAAAGAACGACCACAACAGAAAATAATCCAGCTACTGGAAACAAGAACAGAAAACCCCTCTGCTCTGCTCTGCCGAATGGGCAGAACACAGCCTCTGGGACAGGAGTCCCCTGCGCTGCTCCTTTGCTGGCAAACAATAACACTCTTTCTCCTTTTCCTCAAAACCCTGTCCTTGTTACTGTGCTGGCTCTGGGCACCAGGACAGCTTCAGTAACACTCCTCTGAGCCTGCAGCCCTTTGGGGTGTGCCGTGACCTGTGCAGGGAGGAGCCGCTACCTGGGCACACATCCCACCTGGCCCAGCTGCATCTTGGGGCACCCCGTGGCCCCAGAACAGTGGCCGTGCAGGGGTGCCCTGTGCTTCCCCTCTGAGATTCTCCCCAGCGGGTGGCTGAGAGTGGTCCCCTCAGAGGTGCCCAGGACAGTTCTGGATGGGTCACCCAGAAGCCATCTGAGCTCAGGCCATGGCTTCATGGCAGAGCACCCACTGCCAGCCCTCTGCAAACCCACACTGTCCAGCCTGCCCGGGGACCTGGCTTCCCACAGTCCTTGGCCCAGGACAAGGGCCTCCCCACACCCCAGGTGGTCCTGCTGCCCAGCTGCTGCGTGGCAGGAAGCGCCTGTCACTGCACCTCTCCTCTGCCTTTGCACACCAGATGTGACTTCTGCCTGCGCCCCCGCCCGGGGCCTTCGGGGCCACCACCCAGCTCCCCGACCCGTGACTCCGGGAGGCCCCTCTGTCCAGGGCCAGGAGCTCCTCCCTGGCTCGAGGCTTCCAGGCCAGCAGCATGGGGGAGGTTCCCAGGGCCTCACGCCCCATTTCCTCTCCCTGTCTCTGTCTCTCATCTCTGTTGGTGCTGAGGAGAGATGAGCTGCCAGGAAAGGCTGCTGATGACCAGTGAGGGCTTCCTGGAGGAGGTGGTAGATTTGGACGCAGAGGTAGGAGAGTACCTGGTGGGGGACAGGCAGGGATGCGCCCAGGGGGTCCTGCCAGGGCCCCAGGTAAGGAACGGACACTGTCTGTCTCAGCAGGCCACCCCCAGCTGCTCCCAAGGGCCACTGCCTGTGACCAGGCCCCGGCTGTCCAGGGTCCCTCTGCAGCCTGGCCTGGGCAGTGAGCCCCGAGCAGGAACGGCTGCCCCCCACGGCAGAGCACTGTGATCCCAGCAGCTGCCCCTGGGGGCGCGTGCGGCAGGGCAGCCAGCGGGGGCTGGGAAGGGCAGCTGCAGGGTCCTGGAGTGTGGCCAGTGCCCTGGGCGTGCGGAGGCTCTGGGATGGCTTTGAGGCCTCGCCGGCCTCAGACGGGACAGGGCCTTTCCTCTGTGCTGTCCTCCTTCTTTGGGGGCAGGTGTGGTGTGCGGCCTTCTCCTGGGCCTCTCTTCCGTGCTGAGAGAGGTGGAGGGCAGTCGCAGCTGGAAGGAGAGCTCTGGAAATCCAGGAGCCGGGATCCTTGAGGCCAGGGCTGTGGCACGCGTTCCTGGACGTGTCCGACGATTTTAGACATCTCCAGGGTGTTGGCCGTGCCTGGACAGTGTGGGGCACACTGGCATCTTCTGACGGACCTGGACCTGTCTGGACATTCCTGTGCCTTCCGAGACGTTTCCAGGGTGGTGTCTCCCTGTCCGGGCGTCCCTCCGCAGCCCTGCTCCACGGCTGGTCTGCTCTCAATGAGGTGTGTTCTCCAGGAACCGCACGGTGATCAAGACTCTCCCTGAAGGACGCAGGAGAGCAGCTCCTCTGGTTTTCTACAAACCTCCTTTTCCAGAAAAGCAGCACTTCACCATCAGAGGCTCTTGCAATGGTGACGAGGGTCCACCAGGGGGCGCCCGCCCGCCTCTCCACCTGGCCTCTGTGCGCACACCTGGGGCAGCCACAACAGGGCAGGGCGGGAGCTTGCTTGCCTTGGCCCTCCTGCCGGGCCCAGCCCCTCTGGCTGTTGGCTTCTGAAGGGGCCAGAGCGGAAAGGCTGAGCCTTGAGGCTGGAGGTGAGGAGGGCCCGCCTGAGGTCTCGGCACCTTTCCAGCATTTCCCCAACTATTTAAAGACACAAGACCTCGTCTCAGCCCCAGGCTGCCCAGTAGCTGGTGGCCCTAGGGGGTTTGGCTGGTGGCCACAGTTTGGCAGCCCTGCTTTGGTGGCTCCCTGGGGGTGTCTGATTGCTGTGGTACCCTGGTCAGTGAGGAAGCCGCCCATCCTGTGAGAAATAGAAGCGTGGTGGTCCATTTTCAGAACGCAGTTTCGGCCTTAACTGGATCCGAGGGCAGTCGTTTTAACTGCAGCCCTTCCCCCTTGCCCACTGCAATTTTAAAACTAGCCAGTTGCGTAGATTGTACCCCTGAGTCCTCCAATCAGGGCCCAGGGCAGCACCCATTAGGGATGTAGGCAGCTGGACTGCCTGCCCAGGTGCGCTTGCTGGCCCGGCTCCGGAAGCCCGTCAGGCAGCAGCAAAGCCTGGCCACCCGCTTCCGAGCAGGAGTCTGGTTCCTGACAGCGCTCGGTATTTCCAGCGGTCCTTCTGCAGGCTGTGTGGAGAGGGGCCTGTCTGGAACCATGGATGAGCCTCCTGCCTGGCCCCCCACAGCAGCCCCTCTCCCTCCCTGGCCACTTCTCACTGGGTCACCATTTCTGGGTGGCCAGGCTGCCCACGGAGTCTGCAACGTTCCCTGGAAAGTGGACAGAGTCTTGCTGAGACCCACTGTCCTTCTGGGGTGGAGTATCCTCAGTGGCCTGGATGAGAGGAGCAACCCTGCTGCTCACCTCTGGGAGACGAGGCTGTGCACACGGGCAGTGCCCACAGCAGAGGCACACAGGCAACAGGCCCACCTGTGCACACGAGTGCACACACACCCCACCTGCCTTTGTCCCTGGAGCGGAGTAGTCCACAGATTGCTCACTTGGAGGGACAGCAGGAGGAGGGACCCAGTGACCATGGAACAAGAGTGGCAAGAGTCACTGCTCATACACACACGTGGCTGTGGCTGCAGGCCTCCCTGCTCCCAGCAGGGACCCCTGAGGAAGTGCCCGGCCCCGTTCCTGCCATCCCACTTCTGGGGACCTCTGAGAAGAGCAAACAGCCCAGAAGAGCCTGTGGCAGGGCAGGTGCCAGGGAGGGAACCCCAGAGGCCCCCCAGGGATCTGCTCTAAGCAGGGTCACATGCCCCTCTCAGTGGGGACCTGGTGCCATGAGCTGGATGTGCAGGCGTTGGCTTCCTGGGGTGTCCTCAGCCTCTGGTGCCCGAATTACGCCTGTGCCCTGCAAGCCTGCCACACGTGATTCCTGGGCCTGGAGAAGCCTGCTCCGTCCCTTGTGTCTCTTATGTCCGTCGTGGGGGCCTCGTCACCAGCTCTGTCATCCCATCCAGCCATGTTCCCAGGAGCTCATGGTCTGCCTCTGCCCTGGGGAGCTGTGAGCGGAGTACAGCCTGGCGGGCAGAGCCCCACTGGCGCGGGCAGGATCGGAGAGTGGTGGGTAATACAGCCAGTGCCGCCTCAGTGCTGGGAATAGGCTAGGAACTGGGACGCGCACCGGTCACCCTGGTGGCCCTGTGGGCATGCCTCTGCATCCTGCTCCGCAGGAGTCAGCGAGTTCTGAGGGCTGATCACCTCCCCTGTGCCTCGGAGACCCTCACCAACCTTGGCCCCAGGCCTGGCCGGCGTCATGGGTGGCTTCTCTGCTCCGTGGTCTGGAAGCCTAGGGTCTCTCCTCCTCAGGAAGGGTGTTTTAAAAGTGAGATCCCTCCTACCACTGCAGAAACTGCAGGGATGTCCCCGTCTCCTTGGGCTGCCACAACAAATGGCCATACACTGTTTGGCCTCAAACACCTGTCTGGGGACCAGAGCTCTGAGGTCAAGGGGTCACAGGTTCCCCTCCTCCAGGGGTCCTGGGAGAATCCTTCTGCCTCTTCCAGCACCTGGTGGCACCAGTGTCCTTTGGCTTGTGTCCACATCCCTCCAGTCCTTGCCTCCATCTTTGTGTGGCCATCTCCCCCATGTCTGTCTCCAGTGTCCACCACCTGGGTCTTATCAGGATACCGGTCCATGGATGGGGGTTCACCCTAACCCCAAAGACCTCTCTGGACCCTAACACTTCCTCATGTCTGCAAAGACCTTTTCTGAGATAAGGTCACACTCAGGGGTCCCAGGGGTCAGATGTGGAGGTCTTTTTAGGACCTCCTCTCAAGCCAGACTGGCTGATCAGACCAGTCTATGCCCAGGTGGCACCCCAGGGGACCTGGGCCTCTGGAGATGGGCTGACGGACAGGCTGCTGCTTATTGGTAACGACCACCACAGACAGCACAGGGTGCACAGGGGACAGACGCTGGCCACGGACAGCCGGGCAGCATGAGAGCGACGACCATGGTCCTACCAGCATAGTGCCGCCCATGTGACTGGACAGCACTATGGTGCTGCAAGCACGGCTGGTGGGGACACACGTCTGAGGACTAGAGAGGGTGGCCTTGGGCTCAGGCGACCTGCTCGTTTTGTGTTGCTTTCTTTCTGCGTCTGTTTCCACCACTGGCAGGTGGCTTTTGGGGGACGAAGCCTATGGTATGACTATAGGAGATGCACACCCCCAGTGGCAGGGAAGGGCTGTGGCCTCAGGCAAGGGACCATGTGCCCTGTGTCCTGCATTTCCCACGGGCGTCACCCTGCTTCTGAGGAAGAGGGAGGTGCTGGGTGTCACCAACAGCATCTCTCTGCGAATCTGAATACCTTGAATAACTGACCAATCACAATGAAGACACGCCTCCCAGTGGAGACCAATCACAATGGAGACACGCCTCCCAGAGGAGACCAATCACAATGGAGACACGCCTCCAGAGGAGACCAATCACAATGGAGACAACCCTCCCAGAGGAGCCCAATCACAATGGAGACACACCTCCCAGTGGAGACCAATCACAATGGAGACACGCCTCTAGAGACCAATCACAATGGAGACACGCCTCCCAGAGGCGACCAATCACAATGGAGACACGCCTCTAGAGACCAATCACAATGGAGACACACCTCCAGAGGAGACCAATCACAATGGAGACACACCTCCAGAGGAGACCTTCAGAACTGAACCGGGGGTCGAGCTCACCTTCTGAGGAGGCCCTAAACACTCTAATTAGGGTCTGCGCGGGGGCGGGGAGCCTCCAGGTAGGAGAGCCGCTCAGCGCTCCACTTGGAAGTTCTCCCGAGTTTAACCACGTGGGAGCGCTCAGTTCACCCAGCGCTCCCCATTAGACGAGGGCCTCTCCGGGCCCTTCCCTCCTGAGGAGTCCTGCTCTGCGCGAGGAACCAAGCTCAGCGAGGCCCTCCAGGCCCTCTCACCCTGGCACTCTCCTGAGCGCTGCCTGCTTCATGGTGAGGGGTGCACATGTCCTCAAAGGGAAAAACCAAGAACTGTTGATGTGCTTTCCAAGCTCCCTTGTGTCCAACATAACCATGTTGGACTGCTGTGCAGCCAAGGCAGATCCAAGAACCTGGGTTGAGGAAAACGGCCATTTGGCGTGGCCTTCCTGCAGGCCAAAGCTCAGGCCTGAGATGGGAGGATCCCTCAGGCCTGTGCTGGCATGACGGGTAGGCTGGTAGAGGCCCCCAGTGAGGCGAACATGCCTGGAGATGGGTCATCTCGACCTCCACCTCTGTTGCTTTATTGCTGGCCACTGATTTCCCAAGCCCTGTCCATCCAAGATGAGCCTCTGCTTCAGAGGCAGTTGACCAAGAGCTGTTATTCAGATCTTCCTGTGCAGCCAGCTGGGGAGGAGTAAGGAAGCTCAGACAAACCCACACTGGAAAGACACTTGAGCAAGGCCTGCTCACCCCAGGGCTCCATCACTTCTACCTGGAGGCAAGAACCACCATAGGGTGGCCAAGAGACTGTGGGCAGAGAATCCAAGTGGTGGGAGGGAGGGGGAAAAGGGAGGGAAGGAGGGGGAGATCAGGCAGGAGCCGGGAGGGTAGGGGCAGGAGGGATAGGCTAGGGTAGAAGGGAAGGGGAGAGGAGGAGCAGGAGGGCAGGGAAGAGGAGGAGGGTGGGAGGGATACAAGGGGGAGGGGGAGGGGATGGGGAAAAGGAGAGAGGAAGAGGAAGGGGGAGGGGAAGGGGGAGATGGTGAGGAGCGTCGGGGAGGAGAGTGGGGGCACTGGAGGAAGGAGCAGGGGACCTGGCAGCACCATTGCCCTGCGACTGTGGCCGAGGCCAGGTCAGCCTGCCTCCCCAGCCAGGTGGGGAGCTGAAGTGTTGTGTCCTGCGCCTCGATGGCCAGCTGGGCCTGGGCCTGGATGAGCACGTGGCCTGCTTCTCCAGGGGAAGCTTCGGGCCAGCGACTCCCAGGGAACACGTGGAGGTTGACGTGGAGGGGCAGGACAGTCCTTGTGGATCACAAGGAGCCTGGGGACACCCGAGGTCACCCTCAGTCCCCAAGGCAGTCAGCCTGGGCCCCATCAGTCTCCAGGTGCCCATGGAGGGAGCAGCTCAGACATTGGCATCTGGGCCCATTTTGAGAGGGACAGTGGGGACCCATGTAGACCTGGTGGCCAGGGGAGGGGCCAGCTGTCGAGGCATCATGACCCTGGAGGTCTTACTTTTACTGCGGGGGCGGGGGGAAGAGGACCGTCATGGCCTCCGACGGGCCCTTGCCATGCCCAGGACCCCAGGACCATGCACGGAAGTCATGGTCTACCCTGCCCTGTCAGCCCTGTGCCCCTGTTGTGGCATCTCACCCACCAGGCTCACAGTTCACTGGTTTACCTGCTCTGCCTCCCAACCTAGAATGGTGTCCCAAGGCAGTGCCCAGATCTGTCTGTTCAGTGCAGGGTACACAGTAGGTGCTAAATAAATACTCGTGTGATGGGCCTGCTCTGTGTCACCCTTGCACCCCCACTTTGGGGGAGGCAGGTAGCAGAGAGACATGGGTGGGGAACATGAAGTTAAGGGGATAATTCTATAAACTGGGTCCACTGTGCTGACCCCTGCATGCTTTCTTTTAAAAAGCAATTTACCTGCAGCCCCACCTGACTTAAGGTGACAGGATAGCCACCTTCCTCAGCAAATAACCTGTTGTCTGCAGGAGAATCACAGCCCTAAACTGCTCCCTGCTGTTCGGAAGAATAGTCCCTGAAGGGACCTTTACAGGGACCAGATTCCAGGACTTAGGGAGACAGGGTAAGTGGAAGCAAAGCCCCAGTGACAGAGTCCGTGAGAACAAGTTCCAGTTAGAACAGGCAGCCGGGTGGACTTGGCCTCTCAGCAGTCACTGCAGCAGCCAGTCTTCCTGCCATGGGGTAAGACCAGGCACCACGGGGACCTGGAAGTCAGATGGGATCCTGCCGTCAGTCAAAGTCACAAAGTGGACCTGGGCGGGATCCATGGAGACTTCCTGGGACCCGGAGAGACTGGAGGAGAGGTGGGTGTGTGCTCCTGACCCACTTCTAGAGAGCCCTGTGTGCCACCACTGTGTGCCACTAGCCTCAGGCAGATCACGAGAGCCATGGTCACAGGCCCCACAGTCACCACGGCTCCTTGGGCGGATCTCACTCTGTAATGACTGAGACGCCCTGCACCCCACCCTGGACCCCCACTTCTTGCTTCGTAGGAAGCTGGGGTGCTCTGAGATGGTGTCCTATGTGTGGCTGGCAACACAGCATTCTTGGGCTTGGCCTGAGTTAGCAGAGGAAAAGGGGAGCTGGAGGCCATGGTCAGGTCTTGGCCCTGTGGCCACAGCTGGGAGGTCAGGGTTGGGTCCTGTGCTCACGTGGGTCAGGGCCTGTTGAACTCCCTGGTGTGGTCTCCCTCTCTAGCCCCGTGCCTTAAAGTCCCTCCTCTGACTGCCCTATAGCTGCCCACTGTGACCTGCCTAGTTAGGGTGACACCCTGCCTTGCACCCTGTGACTCTGTGGAAGGCTGGGGTCCTCCCAGTCACATCGTCACAAGTGTACCCCAAGCACTGAACAGGGGTCACACCCCCAAAGCCCAGCCCCACCTCGAGGACGGTGGCTCTGGTGTCCACTTCCACGCAGCGCCCACTTGCTTGGGGCCCTGGGCTTCAGCCCATCAACCAGATTCAGTGTTGTCAGCACAAGATGGAAATGGTGGAGAGAAATGAGACCTTCCCTGAATTTTCCCTGGATTGAATGTTAGCCCTGAAGCCAGCGAGCAAAGTAGAGGCGGTGAGTCCCAGCCCGAGTCCCAGCAAGTCCTGGAGGAGCAGCGTCCACTCCTGCACGCTCAGCTACGGCTGGAGCGGGGCCTGTGCCTCAGCCGGAGCTCCGCTGGTCTCCCAGGGCAGGCACGGTGTGAGCACGCCTCCTGGCCTCCCTCTCCACCACGAATTTCTGTTAACTACACCTCTAATGGCTTTTAAATGAGCGTTTTCATCTGGAACATTCTGCAGGCTGTGCTCAAGCCCTGGGATAGCAGCAGATGCAGCACAAGCTGGAGACACGCTGGGGGCTGTTGTGGGTTGGGGCAACTTGGAGCCTGGAGAGCAGGGCTGGTCCAGCCTCCCCTTGACCCCTGCCTGGGAGGACTCCAGCAGCTGCACCACCCCACCACCCTCATTGGGGCCTGGTTGGCGGTAGGGAGGTCTCTGTGTGGCCAGGATGCCACGTCTGCAGGGACACTGAGGGGCTGAGCCTCGGAGGTGGGACTTCGTCCTCAACATCAGTGCTGATCTGCCCACAGGGCCACCTGCACCCGGGCCAAGGGGTGTCCTTCCCTTTGGGGCCAGGCCAGCAGAGGAAGCCCAAGCACCCCCCGGCACAGCGCTCTGATTCCCTCGACCTGGAGCCCACACCCCCATGCTTGCTTTGGAGGTGTTAGTAATCTATTGGCCGTGGCCACAAGACGGGACACAAGCAGGCCATTTCTGGCCAAAGGGCGGGGCCTATGGTTCTTTGTGCCAGAGTCGGGGTCTGGCCAGCTGCACTGGGGGCTGCCCCATTCAGACGCTGGCCCAGGTCCTCAGGCCCTTGTCTGCTCACCTGTCAGTGGGACGAGGCATCTGGGGCTGCTCTGAGCACCATGAACATGGCAGACCCCTGGAAGTTACCCTCCTGCCCATTAGCCTCGGGCTCTGCTCTCTGGTAGATGCAGACCTGCCTGTTTCCCACTGTGGCTCTGGACACATTCAGCTCCCCTGCAGCTGGTATCTGCTGCCCGCTCCCCTCTTGCCCATCCCTGCCACTGCGGGGAGAAACGTGAGGGCAGACACGGTCCACCCAGTGCCACATCCCCTGGACACCACCCCGCCTCTCTTTCCACATTGTTGAACAAGAAGAGGAACTGAAGGGGCCCTGGACTCTGCTCCGGGGGTCTCTAGACCTCCAGCAGGGGCCCCTGGGAGCAGGAAGCACCTGTGATCACCCAGGCGCTACCTCCCACCCATGTGGCTGCAGGTGGTCCATGCATAGCTTGGGTCACGCCACTCAGTGCTTGAGCGGCTGGCCAGGTGCCTGGGAGTGGAGGCAATGTCCACTCTCCCCACACGTTCCCAGGCTCCCTCTCTGCTTCTGCACATCGCTCATTGTGGACCAGGGGCAAACAGCCTGTGGACCAGGGCAGCCCGGCAACTCCAGATACAGCTCCTTCCTGCATGGACACCTTGGGAGCAGTGTCCATGGCCTGATGCCCACTGTTCCCCTCCCCCTTCTCCAAGACAGCAGGGCTCCATGCCGTGCCTTCCAAACCTCTGGGATGCTGTGCAGGCACGTGTGTGTAAGGCTGTGTGTGTGCCGTGCACACCCGTCAGGCCACATTGCTCTTCACAGGTAGGAGATGCTCCAGGGGAGGCGGCAGGCTGGAGAAGCAGCTGGGGCAGCCCTAGGGATCGTGTCTGGTTGGCTGCATGTCGGGTGGACTTTACTGATGGCCCTCCACACACAGTGTTGCTCTTAGGCCCTTGGGACCTCTCCCCAGCTGAAGGACAGGAGCCAGGGTCAGGGCCGGCCTCAACCACAGGGCCTTGTCCAGGCTGGGCAGGCACTTGTTCTCTGTCCCTGGGGCAGGGTGACAGGGCCTCGATGGAGCCTCTAGTCAGCGTGTACGGTGCTGGGACTGACCATGGCGCATGCGCCCTGCAGCTCTGGCCACCCTCCGCTGCAGTTTCCACCAGTGCCAAGCAGGGAACCCAAATCCTGCAGAAAGGCCCTGTGTGTGCCCTGCACACCAGCCTCGCCCTGCCGCCTCACGACGCCTGTCTCCAACTCCTGGAGCCCAGGGGCCTGTGGCGGGGACCCGCCATTCCTCTGGTGTGCCCAGGCCCCCGCCTTCCTGGTGCACCGCCCTTCACGTTCAGGGTTTCCAAGATGCTCCCGTCCGCTGGGGCAGGAGGACTTTCCTGGTTGCAGGGGCACTGCTTTTGCAGGTGGGAGCCGACCGGTGGTGGGGGCATCCCAGTGTCCAGGGTCGAGGAGGGGCCTGGGGCCTCCAGCCCTCCCTCCTGTCAGGACCCCTCTGGGGACACCTGTGGTGGGAACCTGTGCTTTCCCACCGGCCTCGGCCCTGCACACCGGCAAGCCCACCCTGCAGCCGGCAGTCCAGCTCATGGTGCTTGAGAAGCAGCCCGCTTGGAAGGCACACTTGGGGCCACCAAGACAGAGTAGGCCGTGGCGGCTGTCCCTGTGACCACCCTGACTTCTCTGCGTTCTGTCCCAGGAGCCAAATATTTCAGCGAGTACCTCATGTCTGCCATGGCCCTGGCCTGTGGGGTCACAGGCAAGCAGGGGGCTTGGGCAGGAGAAGGTGGGCACGCTCTCCTATGGCCTGGCTGGGGCTGTCAGCCTGAGGCTGGTGACGAATCTTCTGGGCCTGGGGCTGTGTCCAGAGGGCGCAGGCAGGCAGGCACCTGGAGATGCGCCCATCCCTGGGGGGCTCCCCGGCAGAAACAAACCCACCACCTCTCGCCCGCTCGTTGGTAACATCCCACTGGGGACTGGCTGTGGGCCGTGGGCAATGGAGTCACATGCTGGCGAAGGAAGGCCAGTGGCCTCCTGGGCCATGGAGGGCTGCGCAGGTGGAGGCTGCAGAGCCCCTCCCAGACGAGTGACCAGTCCGTTTGGCCCTGGTCACCTGGCTGGTGCACAGTGCAGTCTCTCTGTCCAGGACAGCACCGAGGGCCCCAGCTGCTCGTGGGGGTCCTGGGATGGGAACTGAGCTTTCCCGGCAGGCATGCGTGCAGGTCCCCAGGTGCTCTGTGCACCCTTGGACCTGGGGCTCTGTGTGGGCCGGACCCTGAGAACCACCAGGGTTCATCTGGGCTTCTCCGCGCGGCCACCCCTCTCTGCTGCTCACACAGCAGGGCCTGCCCTGGGGACCTCTCACGGCGCCAGCTCAGGGGCTGGTCCACAGCAGCTGCAGGTGCGCCTCTGCTCACGCCCCCCAGCCCAGGCAGGAGACTGTCCTCCCCTGTGCCCATATCCCAGGACCCGCGTGGCCCTAGCCCACCTCACCTCGCGGTCCAGGCCTGCGGCCACCGTCACAATGTCCCCTGTCTCACTGTTGATAGTGAACATGTTCTGGGACGGGCTCTGAGGGGTCTGGGTCACGATGCGGTACCGCACCATGCCGTTGGCTGTGGCGCTGTCGTCTGCGTCGTTGGCCGTGACTGTCATCACGTAGGTGCCTGCAAGGAGGGAGCGCAGCTCAGGGGGTCTGCACCAGCTCTGCCCCCGCCACGCAGCCGGCAGCCATCTCCATCCAGCCCAGGGCGCTCTCAGGGCAACTGGGTGCAGCTTGCGCTTGACGCCTGCCCGGGGGCCCAGGCGGCACCGAAAGTGAACCCGGGATGCCCTGCCCCAGCGGGGAGGAGTCTCCTGAGGTGCAGCGAGCCCCCCTGCAGTTGCCTGCTGGCCAGGAAGATCCACCGCCTGGAGCTGGAGGCCCTTCTCCAAGCCCTCCCTGGGCGGGGCGTGCTCAGGAGAGCAGGCGGCCCCAGTCTCTGACCTGGAGCCTGTTTAGCTTTCAGTTGTACTGAGTAAAACATCCAGGAGACATAGCTTAGGAAAACAGGAGCAGGAGCACAGGAAGGGGGACGTCTCCAGCAGGTACGCAGGAGCAGACCGTCCAGGCTCAAAGGAAGAGAAGCCACAGCCGGCAGAGGGTGGACCTGGAGGTGGCACGATGGCCGGGGAGGTGCCCAGTGCCAGGGGCCCACAGCTGCCAGGCTCACTGCTCCACCATTTGTCCCCATCACCAAACACTTTTATTGTAAAAAAATGCACAGACCACAGACCACGAAGCTTGCCCTTTAAAAGTCCCGTTGCGTGGTTTCAGCGTTCCTGCGGGGTCGGGCGGGGCGACACTCTGGTCCCAGGGTGTTTTCCACGGCCTGCAGAGAGCTCGGCACCACGAGCACTCCGTCCCCATCCTCTCTCCCCAGCCCCTGCCTATATGTGAATTGTTAATTTATGTGGTTAATTATCAATACAAGTTCACCAAAGGCACTGGGTATTTAAAAAAAAACTCAAAGTTCTGCTTTTAGCAAAAGTGGGCTATGTTTTAATCCAATCTTCCTAAGAAAAACTAGAAAAGTCAGACAAAAATAAATAAACAAAATAAAACGACCTGTTTAAAAGCCCTGGAGAGCTCCCGAGTGGCACCGCTGGGGAATCGGCACCTGCACCCAGGCCCCTCGCCTCTCAACGCATTTGCTGATGGCAAAACTGGAGGTGGAAAGGCTGAAGAGCCGCATGGGACTTTCAACAGGCTCACGGAAATGGGAGTCAAAGCCCTCACTTCAGGTTTGCAAGGAGGACGGCCCCTGGTAGGACCTCTAGTCTTTGGGTTAGACCTTGAGGTGTAGCACCCTAAAGAGAGTGATGTGGAAATGAATAGTCCTACCAGGTAGAAACACAGGTCTAGTTAAGGAAGATTTGTTAAAATGACCTGAGGTTGTTATATCCCATAATAATAATCCTCCAAAGAAAAAGGTAGCAGCACATTTAGCCTCAAGTTATCTCTACAACTTTTCATATACAGTGTGCAGCATTTGATTAGTAAGCATACAAGAAGACCAAATTTGACTGAAAACGAAGAGAGAAAATAGATACCAAACAGCTCCAGAGGAGAGTCAGGTAATGAAGGAATCAGATGCAAACTTAAAAAAGAAACAGCTTACTATGTTCAGGGAGTTAAAATGATAAGAGGAAATTTTTTTTTTGCCAGAGAATTAGTAATTATTAAAAAAAATAGCATGGGAAAACTATATTTGAAAAACAACTGAAATTAAGAACTCGAGTGGGTTTAACAGTAGATTAAATACTACTAAAGAGAGAATTAACTGGAAGATATATCAAAAGAAAATATACAGGCCAAAACAAGACAAAAAAGTGCACAAGAAACATATGAAACTTTAGTAGAACTTTCAAATGTATAGCTGGAGCCCAGAAGGCCAAAAAGAAAGATGGGGCAGGAGAAATATTTGAAGAGAAAATGACTGAAAAAATTTCAAAACCAATTGAAAAACAAGTAATGGATTTACGAAGCATATAACCTTAAGCAGGCTAAATCAAAGAAAATTAAAGTTGGTCACATTTTGGTAAATGGCTAAAAGCCAACGCCAAAGATAAAAAAAATTTAAAGAAACTAGAGATTTTTTTTTTAAAAGGGATAAAGACTTTAATGGAGCAATAAGACTTAAATCTGACTTTTCAATAGAAATAAAAGAAGTCAGAAAACAATGGAATGAAAGAAAGTGATGAAAGAAAGTAACAGACATTATTCTTTGTTCAGTGAAATCCCCAACTTTCTAAAATGAAAGTACAATAAAGACACATTGAGACAATCAAAACAGATAATTTGTCACCTGGACAAATTCCCTACACTAAAGGAAATACTGAGGGTATTTTTCAAACAGAAGGAAAATGGCCCAGGAGGAGGCTAGAAATGTAGAGCTGTGGAGTTGCCCCCACACTCAAAACCATCCACACGGAGATGGGCGTGAGGACGCAGCTGAAGAACTTGGAGCGCTTAAGGCGGAAACAATGGCGCTGCTTACCAAAGTCCATCCACCCTCCGACACAGGCCAGACCTGCAGGCTTCGTTCATAAAGTGCGTCCCAGCCTGAGCGTGGCTCTAGCCTTCTGGAAGCTCAGCCCGGATCAGGAAAGCCTGGGTTCATGTGTGGGCAGTATTTGAAATGGCCCGTGGCTAGGGAAGCCTGGGCTGGAAAGTCACCAGGGTCGGAGGCGACAGAATGGCCTCCTTCTGTTGGAAGCCCAGAGAGCAGCCACTCCAGCTCTCTGAAGCTGGTGGCTCCCTGTACCCCACGCACCACTTCTCACTGGTGAGTGTTCCCCGTGAAGCCTGCAAGGATCGCCCTGGCAGACGGGCTGTGCCACTAGTGGGGCGGGTGTGGGAGGGATGGTGGGGGACAGGGCTGGACTACTCAGAGCGACAGGAGCAGGCTGGGCTTCAAGAGGCACCCATGCTTCTGGCTGGATGGGGACTCAGACGTTTCTAAGCACCTTGGCCGGCTCCCCTGGGCCCATCACTGGGTCCTTCCCACCAGCCCTACCTGCCCAGGGCCCAGGAGCACCCTGGGGCTGCACCTGTGGTGGACTTGGACAGATCATGCAGTGCACAGGTGGAGGCCAGGCCCAGGCCCTGAGCCCAGAACTCTTCTTCTCTGGGCCCTAACGACCAGGTGAGGTAGAGGGACAGCGAGTGGACGCAGGCTCCAGGGACCTGGGATCAACCTGCTCAGAAACAGGTCAGCGTGTGCCACCCTGGCACCTGCCTGAGTCCTTCATTTCAAGGAGAAGTCAAACGAGCAGAGGAGCCAGGAGCCCTGCACCCATGGTGCTGCGGGATAACCTGACCACACACCACGTGGGCACCTGCCACCCAGCTTGGGCTCACCCCTCACTCGAGGGCACGCAGGGCCTGGACTGTCACTGAGAGAGGCCAGGTACACAAGGCCACACGAGAGCCTGCCCCACCAGCCAAGGCTGCCCCCTCCGAGTGGCCTCCTCAGGCCAACCACCCCCTCTGCAGGCACAGCTGGAGCTTCCAGCAGTGGGCTGGAATAAAACTTTATTAACCAAGCCAAGTGGCAGGCAGGGCTTGGCCCACGGTGTGCTGACCCTCGCTGAATGCCAAACTTGGGGGCCAGGTTGGTTTAACAAACACACGGTGAATCTACATAGGGTTTCCATCTTATCATGGGAAGACAGTAAAGAACACACCCAGCTCCACTGCTTCATGAAAGGAAGAGACAACGTCTCGATGTGGACGTGGTAGGAGGACAGAGTCCAGAGTGCAGGTCAGTCCTTGGCATTGGTGGGAATCAGCAGACTGGGGGCTGCTCCTTCACCCTGGGCCTGTGAACTGTAGACCAGGCTCTGCTCATGGAGTCAGGCAAGGGGTCACTGACTGGCAAGGCTTGACCCTGGCCCCCTGTCCAGCATGCACCTGGCAAGGCCACCCTGGAGACCAGCTGCCAAGTGTGGGGGGCAGTGCTCCAGCAGAGGAAAGCCACAGGACAGCCAGGGTGGAGACACGGCTCAGGCCATCTGTGGGCTGGTCCTGTGGCACCTTGCTCCTGCCCTCTCGGCACGTCGACTGTCCCAGGACCGCGGAGCTTGCGAGGAAGCGCCTGGCTGTCTGTGGGCATGAGGGGTCCCTCGCTTGCCCACCGCCCCCCACTGCCTTAGCAGCAGGGCCTGGGGTGTCCTCCCCTGACTCCTCAGATGGCTAGCTCCTCCAGTAACTGAACGTCCTGTTGGATCTGGTCCTTCCCCTCCGCCAATCCCTGTGTCCCTGTCCTGTGAGCTCGAATGGCCCAGGATGGCTGCCCTGGCAGGGGCTCTTGGTGACAAGCCCCGCTCTGTGCAGTGCTGATGGCCCTGGCCTGGACCTAGTGTGTCAGTGTGGACACTGCCTGCGTGGGACGTGAGGTGCTGTCCTGCCTTCCAGGGCTAATCTTCATTAACCAAAGGCTAACTGGGTACTGACCAGGGGTCCAAAGTCTGTTGGCTTTTTGTTGAAAAATAACCATGTCCCTCAAGTTGGACATAAGCAACTTGTCCCCGTTTGGAGGTGCTCCCTCACGACACGTCCCCGTTTGGAGGTGCTCCCTCACGACACGTCCCCGTTTCGAGGTGCTCCCTCACGACACGTCCCCGTTTGGAGGTGCTCCCTCACGACACGTCCCCATTTGGAGGTGCTCCCTCACGACACGTCCCCGTTTCGAGGTGCTCCCTCACGACACGTCCCCGTTTGGAGGTGCTCCCTCATGACATGTCCCCATTTGGAGGCGCTTCCTCACGGAGAAGAGCTGGCGCCCTCCGCGGTGGCCAGTCCTCAGGACTCGCCGTCCTCAGCAGCGGGTCCGGCCTGGGAGCTGCCCTGATTCAGCCACCTGCCCCACAGTGGGGCGGCTCATTAGAAGACCCTGCGGTGGGTCATGGGCCCTGCCCTTGGCCTCAGGTGGCGATTCTGCTTTCACCTGCGGGTGCAGGAGCAGCGGGGAGGGCGGGCGGCGAGGAGGAAGTCAGTGAGCTCCTGGAAGCCTCCACTTTCCCTGGGCTCAGCTTAGCCCTGCAGGCCTTGACAGCAGCACCCCGGCCCCAAACAGCCCTGCCAGGCCAGCCGGAGCAGAGCCCTCGGGACGCAGGCCGCGCTCCAGAGCGTCCTGGACGGCACCTCAGGGGGCCTGGCTCCTCCTGCTGGCTCCTCCTGCTGGCTCCTCCTGCTGGCTCCTCCTGCTCTCCCGAAGAGGGACAGAACCCACCCTGGTCCAAGGTCCGCCACAGGAGCTGCTCGCAAGTTTCTGGCTGATTTAAAAAATGTGCAGGATCTAAGTAGCAGCCTTTCTGCTAGACTCAGGGGTCTTTTCAGAACCAAACGGCACACTCGATATTGGTTTCTGTGGCAAACATGGGGCCTGTGCACGGAGGCTGGCTCGTGCCCTGCAGCAGGCCAGGCAGGGCGCAGCGGCCAGCACCAGGTCCCCCGCCGGGCCGCAGGCTTCTGCGGAGGCCTGGGCTTCTAGTCGTCACCACAGCTGGCTCTTGCTCCTCTTCCTTCTTTTGTCAACTTTATTATTGATCAGAGAAATGAAACGAGGTGTGCACACGCGCCGGATGAGCAGAAGCTGCTGAAGCCAGGCACAGGGGTGCCCGCTGCAATCCCAGGGGCGGGAGGCTGAGGCAGGAGGACCCCAAGACAGGCCAGTCTCAGCAGCTCAGCAAGGCCTTGTCTCAAAATAAAACAGAGAAAAGGGCTGGGGGTGCAGCTCAGTGGTTAAGCACCCCTGGGTCCAAACCCCAGGACCACAATAAATAAATAAGTAAATAAATAATAGAATAAAACCGTGTTGTCGTAGAGGAAAGAGACCAGAGGGCTGTGGGTGCCAGGTGGCCGGGTGCAGCCTGGTGTTCCCTTTGTGTCTGTGTCCTCGTTTCCCTCCAAGCGTGAGGGTCACTAGGGTGTCAGAAAATAAAGTGTGAGAGGGAGAGAGAAGCCAGGTGACCGAGGCAAATGGGAGATGCGGGTTTCAGAGCCCAAATCACTGTCTGGTGTCTAAGAAGAGAGATGGTGACAGCCTGCTGTGCCCTGGGTGGCCCTGAGGATCAGGTGGATGCGGAGGAGGAAACTGGCAGCGGCCAGCTGCAAGGGGAGCAAGGACGCAGCAGTGGTCACTTCTCCCTGAAAGGCGTAGGGGGAGAAAGCGGTCAGACCTCGGGGCCTGGACAGATGCCGGGCTGGGGCTGTCGTGTGACCAGGGATGTCTAGGCCCCCCCTGGTCCCAGAATGGTCCACCCTCCTGGGGCTTTAGCTGCAGTGTCCTCCTCCCTGGGACCAGGGCGGAGTTCAGCAAGGTGTGGGCAGGTGGTGCCCCCTGAGGCTCTGAGTGCTGCCAGCCTGGTGGTTCTGGGCTGGTGGCCACCTGGCTCCACTCTGCCTCTGTCCTCGCGCAGCACGTCCCTTCCTGGAGGACACCAGCCTTGGATTCAGGGTGCACCCTACTGACGTCATCTTGACCTGGACCTTTCTAACCACGGGTCTCAATGGCTTTGGTGACCTCAGAGTCCAGGTGGGGCTCAGCCTGCTCGGGTGTTCTCAGCCTGGACCCAATCCCGCTGTGCCCTCCCAGCACGGGGCTCGGCCTGGCCGCTCTGGCTCCTCTCTGGGAAGCTGGATCTGAAGGTGGTGGAGCTGCTGGGTCCCTCAGGGGGTCTGCAGAGGAGTCAGCTGGGCTCAGTGGGCAGGTCATCTGCTATTGACCACAGGGGCCAATGTGGCCATGCCTTCATCCTGTATCCTGAGCAGCGCTGGCCTCAGATGTCTGGGAAGGTGGGAATCTGGTGTCCAGCATCCCCTGCTGACCGCATGCCCAATGTGAGCTCCCAGTCGCCCCACCCCTCAGTGCTGTAGGTCTGCAGAAGCCAGCAAGGTGTAGCCGCAGGCCCTAGCGGTGCCTGCCGGGGAAGTGCCCACGCCATCGGCCTCTGTGCCAACCCAGGGTGCTCAGTGGAGAACCAGGCAGAAGCCATCTTTCTAGGGCTTTCTGCAGAGGCCGCCTCAGGTTCCCTCTCCTGAAAGACTCTCCCTAACAAAGGGAGCAGCGAGCCAGGCCTGCCTGGGCCCCGCGCTCTGGAGGGTGAGCAGCCTCTCACCTGGAAGGTGCAGGACGTCTCTTTATTAACTGTGCTGACAGGTGGGGGAAGCAGAGAACTCCCAGCTCTGCTCTTCCTTGGAATTCATGTACCAGGCTGCCACGCACCTTAAAGGATTAATTTCACAAGCCTTAAATTGCAGTTTAATTTGAAAACTAATTCAGCCTCATAATTGGCTTTCTGCTCAAATCACTGAGGCTAAAGATTTAAGTTCTTAATATTCAGGTGACTTTCAAGTATCGGGTGCCATCTGTGCATTAGTCTGTGGCATTAATCTCAGGGGACTTCCACCAACCAGAAATAAAATAAATACATGGGGCCCCTGATAGAATAATCTATGTAACCCAAAACTCTGCCTCGCGTCGATGGTGGTCTCTGACTCCATTTGCAGCGTGGGGTTTCTCTGGTATTTAATATTGTGAAACGCCATTACTTTCAGAACTGGTGCCGAGGGCCCGCATCCTGCCGTGAGGGACGGGTGCGGGGCATCGGATCAGGGCCTCTGCCGCCAGAACAGTCCCTGGTGAGGCAGCTGTTCTGGCCCAGACTCCACCCTGGGTGCCCAGGCGATCCTGACCCAGGCAGAGGTGCTGGGGAAGGAGACGAGCCACCCCAGGAGGGCCCCTGAGCCCGGGGCCCGAGGCCTTGAGTGATCGGAGTGGCAAGCGGGGCCGGGCAGCATCAGTGGCTCGAGGACCAAGAGGACCAACACCTGCCAGCCGTCCCGCCTCAACCCAGGCTGAGCCTCAGAGCATTGATTCCTGAGCCCCCTGGAGCCAGCACTGGGGTGGTCCGTGAGGGGGTGTGTCCTCCAGAGCTGCCCACCCCTGCTTGGGAACACAGGGTGAAGAAGAAACTGACCTGGTCTGTCCTGCCAAGGGGCAGCCTGGTGGAGACACACTGGCTAAATGAGTCACCAAATATCAGTGGGGAATGCCAAGGGTGTGGAGAGGCTGCTCGGAATGGGGACCTGGGCGGGAAGACGTCTCTGCAGGAGTCAGTGTGGCCCAAGGAAGAACAGGGAAGAGCCTTGCAGAGGATGTGGGGTGGGTGCTCCAGGCCCAGCACGTACAAAGGCCCAGTGGCAGGGAGCTTTCCTGCTCCTGGCAGTCTCTGCCTTCTCCAGGTGTGTGCCGGAGCCGTGTGTCAGCACCCACAGCTTGCAGGCTTCCTGGTTCACTGCACCCCAGACTTCTTGTGGGCGGGTCCTGCTTCTTATCCTGCCATCCCCCAGAGCGCCTAGCTCGGACGCCACCTCAGGTAAAGGCACAGCCACACAGCACGCTTTCCTGGGCCCCTGCACGCCGCCCCTCTCCCCTCTCCTCCCTGCCGAGTGATGTGGCACCTGGGGGCAGGGCGACCTTGACCCAGGACCTGCTAAGGCCCCTCTCCCCTGCCCTCAGGGGGTCTTTCCTGGAGGCACACATGCTTCGCCCAGCAAAGCCCTGGGCCCAGAGCTGGTAGCAAGGGTGGCCGGGACAGGCCTGCGGGTCTGAGGCAGCAGCTATGTTTAATGAGCTGTTTGCTCTTGTCAAAAGAGGTCAAGTTAAAGGAGCAGAAGACGGCCCTTGAAGACCCACGGGTGCCCCCGGGGCCTGCGTGCTGAGTGCAGTTGGGCATGCCCAGGGTGGAAGTGTCCACTCGGGTCAGAACCACCCGTTTCTCCTGCGGGTCTTGGAGGGTCTGAGAAGACTCCTGGTGAAATAAACACCAAGATCCACCAGGAGGGGTCTGCTCCAGGAAGCGTGGCTTTGGGGTCTCACTCCAGGGATAGTGGGGGCCCGCAGGCCCGAGTGGGGGCAGCGTCGGCTGGTAGTGGCCCTGCAGGGCTTCCACCAGGCCCCTGGACAGATGGCCTCGACCGAGTCTGACGGCTGTGCTTTCCGGCTCCCTCTCCTCTGTGTAGAGAGCTCCCGAAGGCTACCTACCGAGCACAGGTGCTGGGCGCTCATGCCCTGGGGCCACGGCTGGGACCTGCGGATGCTGAGCAGTCAGGAACTGGAGGCCCTGGGGTGGGGCACGTTCTGCACATGTGCACACACACCTGCGGTGCAGGTGATGCTGGAGGCTTAGTGAGGCTGGACGGGGGGCAGCCTCCTGGATGCTGCGTGTGCCACAGCCCGCAGGAGCCACCGCTGGGGCAGCCGCGTGGAGGGTGGATGGGATGTGGCTACACCGTTTCTTACAACTGCATGTGAATCTATGATTCTCTCAAAACGGAACAAGTTTTATAAAAGACGCTTCTTCCAGCGAAATCCTACCCACCCGAACCTGGTGAAGGTGGGTGCTCGGGATGGTGGGAGGGACACGAGCCTCAGCTGTGGGCTCCCACCCAAGACCCTCAGGGACCCAGGCCCTGGCCCTCCTCCTCCGGGGCCTCCTGTGCTACTTCAGCTGGACCCTTCCTCTGGGGAGTCTAATTTGGGTCCCCTTCTGGTGGACTTGAAGTCACGGCACTTGCTTCTCTGTGGAAGACAGATGTATCGATGGCCCAGCAGGACTCTCCTTCCTCAGTCTGAGCTCATGAGGTGCAGGGTTGGTCTGGAGCAGCGGGTGTGGTGTCGGGGTGCCGGAGACAGAGGACGCGCTCTTCCTGTGCAGCACGGGCAAGATGCTGCCTGAGAGGCAGGTTGGCGATGGACGCAGGGAACCTGCCTGGACTTGCCTGGGACCTGGGAGGAGAGGCGCGGCCTCCTGGGGCCTGTGACCTGGAAGACATCCCGAGGGGTGACCCACAGCACGGAGGACAGCAGGTCAAGGACTGGAGCCACAGTCTGGAAACTTCCATCTCGGCCGTGGGAAACCGCCCCACCTGCAGCTGCCATGTCTCTGGACTTGAGCCGCGTGGGCCTGAGCATGGCCGTTCCCGAGGGGCCCCGAGGTGGGCTCTGCCGGCTGCTCTCTGGGGAGATCGAAGGGTCGCCACCCGAGCCGCAGGGAGTGCTGCTCTGTCCAAGGGGGTGGCCGGGGGCGCCACGCCGCCTGCCCACAGGGGCCGGTCAGCAGCACAGAGGGCTTCATGAAATGAGGGGTGGGCTCTCTGGCCCTGGGCCGGGCCGCTCCCTGCCGTCCCCAGGGGAACTCTCCAGCGAGTCCGTATTTAATCTCCCCCGTTCGTTTCCAGCGGGGCTCTCGTCGGGGCTCTCGTCTGAGCCCTTCGCCAGCCTGTCATTCCAGAAAGATGGCTGGCTTCTGGTGGCAGCTTTTCCTCACACACAAAGCCCCGGTAAGGCCCCCAGCACCGTCATTTACCGATGGCAGAGAGGAGGCTGCCGAGGCGGTTTCCAGGTGCCGGGGACTCTGCCGAGGGGCGTGCCCGCCTGCTCTTTTTGGACGGTGCGTCCTCGCCCTTGAGGGGCTGAGCAGAGGAGGGCATGCTGGGCTCAGGCTGCACACTGCGTGGCTGCTTCCAGGACCAAGGCAGCCCGCGGGGTCCCTGGAGCTCTGACAGTCGGCACGGAACGCACAGTCCTGGAGAAGCTCAGGCGTGCGAGGGACAGGGGCGGAGCAGAGCACGTGCTGGCCAGGATGCAGGGCCAGCGCTGCCCACGCCGCCTGTCAGCCAGGATCTCCAGGCTTAAAGGCTTATGGGGATTCTGCGGAGTCGAGGTGATTGCTGCTTTTGTTACCCTAATGAGTAAAGCCAGCTACACATTTGGGAAGACTTTCGCTATTGATTTGTTTTAAAATAAGATGTGGAAAATCTGATTTGTGATAGAAAGGCCAGGAGGATCCTGTTGCCTTTAAATAGGCCTGGGTCCCGGGGAGAGCGGCCACCTGCTCCCGGCTAACGGGAGTGCCCCCCAGCTGAGCCGCCTCGCTCCCGGCCCTTCCAGAGCTGCCCTTGCTGCCTCATTCATCTTCTCTGGTGGCTTGTGGCCACTCTGCCCACCTACCGCCTGTCCCTGCCCCTCAAGGGACTGCTAGGGACGAGCTGCCCATGATGCTGCAGCCCGTTCCCTCCAGCGACACTGGGCTCACCATGTCTCACCCTTCCCAAAGACAACCAATCCAAGATGCGATGCTTGTTGGGACGGTGGCCCCAGGGACAGAACGATGACAATGCCCCTTCCCGTCCCGGTGACACCGTGGACCCCTTCTCGGGACCGGCTAAGCAGGTGGTGCTTCTAGAGCCGGCCTCACCCGGGCTCCGTGCACCTGGATGTCATCGTGGAAATGGCCACAGGCTTCCCCAGAGCCCAGAGCCCACCCTGCCTGGGGCCCTGCCGGAGAGCGGGGTGGGCGGTCAGCTGAAACGCAGGACACCCCGGGAAACCGAGGTGCAGCTCAAGAGAAACTTCTAAATGTAAGTTCGTCCCCGAAGTTGCTTGGGACATGTGCATGTGGAACATGTCTCCCTGCAGAGTGCCCAGCTCCTGGGTGTCTTGTGCTTTGGTGGCCATGTCCAGCAGAGGCCTTCTAGTGGCCTCGTCTGCCCCTGCCCAACACAAGGCTATTCTCACAGAGGACCCTCCTGCCCCCAGGAGACAGCAGAGTGGAGGCTGGTCTTTCCCAGCAGAATCCACCGGCATGTTCCCTGGGATCTGCTGCTGCCTGTGGGCCACATGCCACTGGGCAGGGGCCAGGGTGCCCCTGGTTTCTGACCCCCTTACCCACTTGCTCCACTCCCTTGGCCTCAATGCTGCCGAGGAGGGACGCCTACTTCCTGGCAGTCACAGGACACATGCTTAGCAAGCGCCTGTGGCACATGACCAAGCCGTTGCCATCAGTTGTGCTACATGGGAGTCCGAGGAGGGACAGGCTCTTGGGTCAGCTTGGGGGGACAGAGGGCCCTGCACATAGGCTCACCTCCGGGAGCTGGGGAGCCGGGCTGTTTCCATTGTGTGGCACCAAACCCAACGTGGAGCCCACGGGACCTCCGATGTGGGTCTTGGCCTCCAGCCTTGCTTCCTGCCCAGGGCCTGTGCATGAGCTCCCTCCTCCCAGCTCACCTGCAGCTGACCCCAGACCCGCACTGGGCTCTGCTCCTCCCTGCGCGCCAGTCGCTGGCCCCCTGTGCCCCAGTCCCTGGCCCCCTGTGCCCTGCAGAGGGGCCTTCCTTGTTGACAGTGTCCCCGTGACACCACCCCCGGGCTTCCTCCCAAGCTCACGTCACCGTGGCTCATGGTGCTGCCACACCTTGGTCTGCACCCTGCTGGACCCCGCTGGTCCGAGGGCAGGGCTGTGAACCTGCCCTGTGCGTCCCTGGCGCCCTCAGAGCGCGAGGCCCTGAAGACCCGCCCCAGGACCTGCCGAGCCCCCGGCCCCGGGCTTGGGCGGCTCACCTGGCTTGGAGCCCTCGTCCACCGAGCCGTTGTAGACCTGGTTGAGGAACTCCGGGCGGTTGTCGTTCATGTCGATGACGTAGATGTACAGGTCGATGGGGTTCTCTACCTTGTTGCCGTTCATGTCCACGGCGTGGGCTCGCAGCTGGGGGGACACAGACAGGTCAGAGCCACAGCCGCCTCTGGCACCCCTGCCCTGCCCAGGGCACTTCCCTTGGACCACAGCACCGAGGAGGCACAACAGCAGGGGCAGCTGGCAGGGGTCAGCGGGCTTTGGATAGATCCAGAAACTTCTCCGACTCTCCGTTCTCTGTGCAAATGGGGGCCATGAGAGCAAGAGACAGGTGCGTCCAGTCTCTGCTGTCCGAGACCACCCAGGACCTCCTGGTCTCCTCAGGTGTCCCCAGGAGCCTGGGGTGGGGAGGAACCCTGAGGTGGGAGTTCATGTCCACCTGCAGTGGCCACAGGAAGGTCACTTGTGCCCGATGGAATAAGGGGCTTTGAGACTGCCCCTAAGGGTTGGCCCTGGGGAGGCCCAGGGCACAGAGAGGACCCCGTGAGGTCTGTGGGTAAGTGGTTAGGGAGGCTGGACGGGGCTCACCCCATTTGCTCCTGCTTGCTGTGTCCGTTCTAGGGCCTGGCCCAGCCGGGCAGGTGGGGACCAGAGCTGGGGCCTGCGGAGGGCGGCTGGGAAGGCCCTCCTGCCCCCGCTGGGTCAGGCCCCAGGGGCCTCTGTGGGAACTGTCTTGGAGGGAGAAGGGAAGACACCCTGACCTGGGGCTCGGGGGGCTGGCCAGGCCCACCCCTCAGGTCTGGACCTGTTCACTCGCCCTCAGCGAATGCCTGGCATGGTTGGGCCTTAGATGTGGCCGCCTCTGCAGCTCTCGTCAGGTGGGAGAGCGCACCAGGGAAGGAAAGAGGCCATCTATGCTGGTTAGGCCAGCGGCCCCGGCCTGGGAGGAGACGCGTGGCCCCTCAGGGGAGGGGCACTGGCCGAGACTGAGAGGAAGAACAGGGACCAGGACACAGGCCGGCAGGGTCCTCAGGCAGGGGAGGGGCTGGTGGGGCCAACAGGACCGAGATTTCAGGGGAAGAACCAGCACTGGGGGGCAGAAGCCGTCAGCCCAGCTATCCCCACGCCAGAGCCATGATGGCCACACGTGGTGACTCGACTCACATCTCTGCTGGGGGCGAGTCACCCCTGCCCTTGGACTCAGAAGGGAGGAGTGGCCCCCAGCCGACGGGGCCAGGAGAGGCACCTGTGGGGGCCTCCCCGGCCTGGGGACCAGAGGAGGCGCGTCCCCTGCCTGCGAAGGAAGCGCCAGGGCCCATGGCGGCTGCGGGGCTCCTGTGTTTGTGGGGTTCCACAAGCCAGGGGTGGTTTCGCCCTCTCGGCTGTGTTCGGGCGATGGAGAGGCCGCTTTACCAGGAGCAGGTGCCCGGGCATCTGCAGGCGGCCCTGCCGGGGTGGTGGCACAGCACGCCAGCTCCGTGCCGTGTTTGGAGATCTTTTTTAAAAAAAATGTTTTCCTTTAGTTGTAGGTGGACACGATACCTTTGTTTTATTACTCATTTCTACGCGGTGCTGAGAATCAAACCCAGGGCCTCACACGTGCCAGGCAAGCGCCGTGCGCGGAGCCGCAACCCAGCCCATGTTCAGAAATCTTGAAGCGCCACTGGGTTGTGTCAGCTGCGGCCCCGGGGGCCATGGGCAGGCAGCTCGTGCCATGCCCACAGGGAGGAGGCGTCCCACGGTGGCCGGGAGCTCATCTTGTCACGCCCAGCCACACAGTGGTGTGCAGAGCGAAGCTGGGGAGCCTTCGAGGCAGGCAGCTCTGAGGCGAAGGCCGTTTCCTCCTAATGAAAGCGTCTTCAGCGTCTGCAGCAGCCCAGGGCAGTAAGGAGTGTGCCCACAGGGGCTGGGGGCTGGCAGAGCCTCCGAGGGGTGGCGAACATCGAGAGGGGCTGTCCAGCTTCCCGCAGCTTGCAACCTGACGTCCTGGGCAGGTGAGTCTCCCAGGGTGCGCTGAAGAGGCCACCTTTCTGTCCTCAACAGAGGACGCGTGTGAATGCGGAAGCGTGGGCTTGGTCATGCTGGGAGGAAGGTGCTGGGGGTGTGCGCCTGTTGGTGGACGGCCTCGCAGCCCCTGTGGAAGCCGGTTCTCTCCCCTTTGGTCGCCCCTTCTCACAATCTGACAAGTGGGTTCCTCCAGGGCCACAGAACCCCGAACAGCCCGCGGGGCTGTGAAGGCCGCCTTGGTGGGCTCTTTGGTGACCTTCTTCATCATGGCAGACGCCTCAGCCCACCTCCCTGTTCGCAAGTTTCCACGAAACGGACATTACCTCCATCCCTGCTCTGCGGACGGGAGGCCCAGGCCAGGATGGTCAGGAAACTGGCCCAAGAAGACAGCACATGGTAGGATTCAGTGTGTCCTCCTCATGGAACCCTTAAGTGACTCTCGAAGCTCATCATTTTGCAAAACAAACATTTGAATGTTTACATGCTGGTTTGCTGAGGTGACGGGTGTCCACAAGTCACCAGCACATTCTCCAACTAGGGACCCAATCACGCCTCCCTTGTCAGCTGAAGGAAGCAGGTGGAAATGGAGCAGGGTTCAAGGGCTCTGTGGGGTAGAGACTCCACGGGGGCTTCATGGGTGTTAGGTGCTGGTCCCAGAAGTGGATGATGTGACCCCGCCTGGGGGGCTAGGTTATGTTGCTTGGCACAGTTGACCTGGAGGCTGGGTGGCTTGACCTGTCTTCCACATGGACCTTCTCGGCTGACCTGGTAGCTGGAGGGGACAGCAGGGGGACTTCACTGTTGCTGGGTGGAAGTGCAGGCCCGTGGGCCAAGCAAGGCATGGGTGCTTTGGAGGTGAGAGTGACCCAGGTGAACAGCCAGCAAGGACCTTGGGACTTCAGTTCTGCAACCCCAGGACTGGGAATCTGCCAAAGGAGCCATGATGCACGCTCTCCTCAAGTCCCCAGGTGTCCAGGTTGGCTGGCCTGCTGACTTTGGCCTCTTGAGGCCCTGAGCAGAAATGCTAGCCAGGCCCACCCTGCATCTCACCTGGTTTTGAGCACCAAGTGGTGCTAATGTGTCGCACAGCACACATCCTGCCTGCCTGCTCGGAGCCCTGACGGGCAACCAAGCCCTCCCAGGGGTGGGAATCCAGGGGTCCACTGGCGTCCCACAAGGAGGGCCATGCCCCCAGCAGAGGCTCCTCCTCTGTGGTACGCAGAGTCAAGGCTCAAAGGGACTCGAGGTTTTTACCCAGAATTCGGCAAATGGATCTAGCTGCTTCAGGTCGGGCTGTCGTTTCCTGCTGACCTGCTGTCCCCACAGTGGACGGAGGAGGATGGGCTCTGTGGCCAGGGCATCCCTGCTTGGCCCCTGTTCAGTATTCCTCACCCTGGAGACGGGAAAGGAGGTGAGGACAGGCAGTCCCGAGACGCTTGCTCGTGTTGGAGGCTCCGCTGGCGTAAGCCTTGAACCTTCAGGGCTGTGGTGGGAGGCGGGGGGGTGATGTTGGCAGGTCCCTGACACCACGCCTACTGTGGGCAGCCTCCTTAGGCTTAGGGTGACCGCTTCCTGCTGCTCAGCTGGCGGAATGTCACAACCGGTGGACTGTCTCCCTGTTCTATGGACGAGCCGAGGCAGCTGAGGTGGGCCAGGGCCACGAGGAGCGTACGGGGCCCCAGCCACTGAGGCCAGGTGTCCTCCCCAGTCTGGCCCAGGGCAGTGGGAGGAGCCCACTGCACACGTGGGAGGAGGCGTGGAGGAGGCCCTGGCAGGCCACGGGAGCCGAGCACCCTCGGGCGCAGACTCAGCCACTCACCCTGTCCTCCTCTGGGAGGTCCACCCTGCTTACAGGGTCTTCAGCGTCAGGGTTTTGCCCTTGGTGAGGACGAGCACAAGGGGCTCCAGACTGCTCTGGACACAGAGTGGCCCCGGGGAGTGCCCGGAGCCCCTCCCTCTCTCTTCTCCTCCAGGCAGGGCCTGCGGGTTCCCCTGCTCCCTGGAGGTGACGCCATCCTAATGCCACCTGAAGGGTTTGGGCGTGCAGAGCCAGCTCCAGGCCCAAGACCTGAGGTCACACAGCACTCTGCTCAGAAGGGCCCGCGCGAGGCTCAATACGATGCTCTGATCTCAGCCCCTTGAAATTCTCGATCGATTCAGGTCGAGGGGCCTGCATTCCACTTTCCAGCACGTGGGATTGTGTAGCTGTCCTGGACACAGAGGAGCAGAGCAAGGTCCCGCCCTGCTCACCCCGGGGCCACACCAGCAGAGGCTGCAGGTCCTGAGCCGGCCTCGTCGGCGGGGCAGGCTTTCTCTCAGTGGGAAGCTTCTCGGGATGTAGAAGACAGCCCGAGAAGACGCCGGCTGCAGCTGGACACCCCCAGCAGGAACACCAGCCTCACCAGTGGCCCTGCAGAGAGCTACCACCTCCCAAAAGCAACTCAAGCAATTTTGGAGACACGTGACTGACAAGAGCCTCATTTCAGGAACAAATCAAAGAGCTGCGATTGGGGCCTGGCGTCAAGGCCTCCGGGAGAAGAGGAGTTGGAAAGAGAGGGACTTTTCAGGCCAAGGAGCTTTCTCTTAGAGACCACGATAATTAAAAATTAATCTGCTAATCTTGGAAAAGGTGAATTTAATCAGCAGCGGCCTCCTCATTGACCCGTGTGGAGGCAAAGTGCCGCCATAGCCGGCCAGCTTCTGAGGGGGCCACCAGTCGGGCAGAGATGGCGGGCGAGCAGAGACCTGAGCCGCACACAGCGGGCTGCGGGTGGGTGGAGGGCTGCAGGGGCCGGAGTCCTGTTCACCAGGGGCAGGACTGCACCTGTCTCCTCCCCACTCGGTGAACGGTCAGCAGCCCGGGGCCTGGCGGAGCACCCTCTAGACTGGGCACAGCCCCCATGAGTGTGTTCTGGGAGGGCTGTGTGCCCTGGGGGTGGAGGTCAGCAGGGGAGGACAGGGCGAGGGGACGGAGCATGTGTGTGTCTGCCTGAGCACGACGTCCACGTGAGCCTGTGGAGCTGAGAGGGCCAGGAGGCGGGCGCTTCTCTTCTCCAGGGGGACTTCAGGGTGGCCCTGGAGCCTCAGCAGTGAGCAGAACCTTCCCTCTTGCTCAGAAGGACACAGTGGCTTCCTCCAATGCCCTGGTTCCCGAGGGAAATCTCTTCCTCCGCCAGCTAATAAGACCGTCCTTCCCCTTTACCTCCTCTCCCTGACCCTAGCCACCACTGTCCAAGAGGCAGCGTCAGAGACGTGCCTCCTGGGCCAGGTGCAGAGGTGTCCTGTCGCCCCCTGGAGACTGGGGCACCGTCCTTCTCAGGGGCTCCAGGCCGAGGAGGATTCGGGGCCTCTTCCTCTCAGCACTATGCAAGCTCCCCGCAGCAGCACCTGTCGGCTCCATTCATCGCTCCATCCCAGCACCCGGCCCTGGGCTGGCACATGAAGCCTGAATGGATGGACAGCTGGACGGAAGGTGGGGCGTGGACGGATGGATAAGCAGATCGGTGCATGGAGGATGGGCGGGTGGCGGGTGAGGGGATGGGCAGACACACACATGGACGGCTGGACGGCTGGGCGGCTGGATGAGGGGCAGGTAGCTGTGTGTATAAGTGAACAAAGTCCGGAAGCCGGGGACGAGGTTTCTCTTGGAAGCTGCCATGTCTGATTCCAGTGAACTGGACATCAGGTGCTGTGAGCCCGACTCTGGTCCACCCTCCCTGGCTACTCACGTGGTAAGAGGCTCGCTCCTCCCGGTCCATGGGCCTGGTGACGTACATGCGGCCAGACATGGAGTCGATGCTGAAGACCTCCGTGGGGGGCTGGTCGGCGCCCACGCCGGTGATGCTGTACCGAATGGGGATGTCGTTGTCTTTGTCTGACCGGATCTGGAAGGGAGGAAGCAGGCGGCGTCAGCCTGTCGGGGACAGGGCTGTCCCCAACACAGCCACACCCGAGGGTCTTGTGCTTGATGAATTTTGAGGTGCACTGGGGACCATGCGGATCTTCCATCTTCTCTGGGGACAGGAAGGACAGTCAGTGGTTAGCGTGTCCTGTGGCCCCTCAGGTCACAGGGAGGTACAAAGTCAGCACTCCCAGGTCGGCGTCCGCACGGGGACTGGGGAGATCTACTCGGGTTGGTTTGAAGACCTGAACGTCTGCCATCAAATCAAGGAGACCGAGCTGAGAACAGAGCAAGCTCCACCTGGGTGTGCAGAGGCTTCTGGGAGCCCTTGCTCCCTGGACGGAGGCACTGGAGGGAGGGCCTGGCCTCCATCACAGGGGGGTGCCAGAGGTGGCCGTGAGCAGTGCTTGGGAACAGGAGCCGAGCACGGAGAGCCTTGTCACTGTGACCTCAGAGCTGCGTCAGCACAAGACCTCACTCAGAGAAGCTCATCGTGCCAAACCACAGCTTCGTGGGGCCTGAGCCCCAGTGCCAAGGCCCAGACGAGACCTGGAAAGAGCTCAGGCAGGCACCAGGGCCTGCGTGTGCCTGGTGTGACCAGATCAGTGGGCAAACAGAAATCTTTGGGAAGCAGAAAGGATAATTGCAGAATTAAGAACTGCTTGTCTCTCACCAGCAGCAGCCAAATGTCTGTGGAGGGGAGGGACATGGGCTGGCGCCCAGCCCTGGACAGAGGGAGGCACCTCACCGCCTGGGGCACTGAGAGCCGTGGTCCATGAGGTGGCATCTGCAGACTTGCATTCAAGCTCGATGACGGCTTAGGAAAACACAGCTTCTAAAGAAACCCAGCCTCATGGGGCCTCCACGGTATTTTATGATAAAATGGGCCATAGGGAAAATCTCACAAATATTCTGCAAAACAAAATTGACCATGACCTTTTATTGAAACGCTAAAATTAAAATTTAGTGGTAGAACTTAAAAAGAAGACCTTTTGTACATTTAGAATATGTTCTGAAAGAGCCACCAGGTCAAGTAGGAATCACAAGTGCTGTTTAAAAATATTTATGATGCTCAACAACAGAACCAGGAGGCTATGGCGGGGAGAGAGGCAGAGACTGCGTGCAGCAAGCACACACCCTCAAACACACTCGCACTTCAACTAGAACTGAGGGGGCGAAGGAAGGACGTGTGAGGCGGCAGAAGGAAGGCACCCAAAGTGGGGTGCTGAAGCTTCTCCAGATCGGCAGGGACGGTGGCGTCTGACCCTGCAGACGGCAGGTCGGGAGCCATCCTCGGGGCGTGTTTGCGGGAAACCTTTAGCAAACTTACAACTTTTTTTGGGGGGTACCAGGGACTGAACTCAGGGTTGCTTCACCCCTGATCCACACCCTCAGCCCTTTTTTCTTTGAGACAGGGCCTTGTTAAGTTTCTTTGGGCTTCATTAAGTTGCTGAGGTTGGTCTTGAACTTGCCATCCTCCTGCCTCAGCCTCCCAAGTTGCTAGGATCACAGGCCTGAGCCATCAGGCCTGGCACCTTTGGTAAATTTAAGAGAGAGATAAAAAAGAGGTTTTTTGACGTCCTGTTCTTTATATGTCACACTACCACAGCTGAGAATCTCGGTGACACTGACTGTGGCTGTGACTCGATGGGAGAGAGTGGAGATTGGACAGGAGGGAGGGGTGGAGGGAGGCGACAGGCCTCCTTGTCTGTAGGAAGCCCTCGGCCTGGGGTGGCTGAAGCTGTGACAGCAGAGGAGGAGAGACACACAGCCCTCTGGGTCTTACAAAGCCGTGAACCAGGACAGGCTGTCCCTCCAGGGGGCGAGTCACAGTGCTGCCAGCCAACCCCAGGTGCGGTGGGCATGACCCCCAGAGGGCACCGGAGCCCCTCACCACGCGTGAGCAGGGGTTCCAGCCGCACCTCTGCAGTAAGGGGTCAAGCACAGGGGCCTCCACGGAGGCCAGAGAAGAGTTTTATGATGATCTTTCCTGTTCAAGGTGTTCCCCAAACCGCAAGTCACACCCCAGGAACCCCAGTCCTTAGAAAGCTCAGCTGAGAAGGCAGTCCTCACAGGAGCCCCGCGCACTGCTCCTGCCACCCCCACCCTGGAGCAGCACCAGCCATGGCCATAGGAAGCAGATGCCCGTCACCTGTGAGTGGGAAGGAGACGAGGTTTCCTCACACAGGCCTCAGGGTCCCTGTGCGTCTGGGGTGGTGGCGGGTGGGACTGAGGTGCAGCGTGTGCTGCACATGGCACTCTCCTGCTTGTGCACACAGCACCCAGGCTTCGAGGAACCTGCTGGGGCCCCCGCTGCACCTCCTCACCCACCGCCAGGCATGTGCTGGTCAGGCTTCAGGGAAAAGGACCAGAGAGGAAGGTCCGTCCCTGTGGGTAGCAGGGACACATGTGCCCAAGATGCCTGGCTTCCAGGTATGAGAGCCTGGGCTCTGTGCCCACGGGCCTGGGCATTGCCGGCAGAGGCTCCGGCCAGCCTGAACGACCCCCTCCTCTGCAGGGGGCCACGGGGTAGTGTCCCTCAGAGGCACCCTGGCAGAGGCACGGTGTCCCCCTGGTCCTCTGTGAGCAGGACCTGAGCGGAGTCTCACAAAGCCTTGGCCACCAGGCGAGTCAGGATGGGAGGGAACCCTCCTCCCGCTGGCCTGTGTGACTGTGCTCCACGCTGGCAGAAGGCAGAGACCAGCCCACGGAGCGGGAGGAGCCGTTGCCTCCCGGGCTGCAGCGGGGGCGCGGGAGGCCTGCGTGGACTGGCTTGGGACGCGGACACAGCAGGACCTGGGGTCTGCTGCTGAGTCGCCCCGGACCCCAGGGACACGCCAGCCGGGGGAACCTCCAGAGGCAGGCAGGGCATGGACGCGAGGGTCGCCAGCAGCCATGGAGGATGGCACTGGCCCATGGAGTTGCTCCTGCCACGTCCTCAGGCTGAGCTCCCATCTTTCACGGGAATTTAATTACAGAACTGCTGAAAAGATCCCGCCACATACTTAAAGATTTTATTTTTGAAAAGAAATCTCATTATGTTTTGACCACTGGGCCTCATTTTCTTAATTCTTCAGGGCTGCTCGGCGGTGCCTGCTGAAATTCACGGGCAGTGGGCGGCTGCGGGCCGGGCGTCCGTCCGGGGCTCTGGGCAAGGGCTCTGGAAACGCTCAGAACTCTCCACGGGGCGCCACGTAAGGAAGAAATACTGTGCAATGAATTCACTAGATCAGGGGGAGCGCGTTCCCCTTGATTTGTGTCTGGAAAATGAGGAAAACATCACAGGAGCCCGTGGCGGGCCGGGAAGGAGGAGCCAGGCAGTCATTTCCAGCACACTCTGGCTTTATGGTGCCTCCGAGAATCAGCCTCTTTGCATTTGTTATTAAAGGACAGAACAGATGGTGAAAGGTTAGTTTAAAGTGATGTCTGCATTAAAATAACTTACGGCGCCGCGATTCTGCTCGCCCAGGGACTTTTGCGAGGCCGGTTCTGTCCTTGGGAAAGGCTGGTAGGGGGTTCCGGCAGGACCAGCCTGAGCAGGAGCAGTTGCCGGGCTCCACCTGAGGCTGAAGCTGAGCAGACCCCACGTGTGGCCCTGTGCTGTGACCAGCGGGCTCATTCCCTGAGCATGCCGGGGGCGCGGGCTGCAGGCAGGAGTCGCATCTGGTTTCCACTAGAGACCCTCGCCTCTGGGGAGAGACCCTTGACCTCCATCATGGGGCCAGAAGGGCAGCAGGACCACACGGCCCTGCCTGGCAGATCATCTGCCACTGCTAGAGCCATCTCCCAAGGGGACACCTCCAGTGACAAACACGCAGAGGGTGTGGGGACGGGACAGGGAGCAACCCAGAGGGAGTCAGATCCACCCTCAGCTATTTGCTCTTGTACACTGCCCTGCACATTTCCTGAGCACACGGAAGCACACCGCACACACAGAGCACATGCACACACAGCCCCTCACATGCACACACAAGCCCACACATGCACACACAGACCCACACATGCACACAGACCTACACATGCACACACATAAACATGCACACACAAGCATACACAAACACAGCACACACACCATATGCACACAAACACGCCACATGCACACACAAGCACAGTACACACAGGCAAATAAACACAAACATACAACACACACACTTCACAGAAACACATGCAAATACTCACAAATATGCATACACAGACACACACAGACACCAAAAACAACAGATAAGCACACGCAAACACACAAGTGCACTCCCACGCGTGTGTGCCCCACCACCGGCCCCTCCCCGGCCCCCTCCCTGCATCACCTCCTGGAGAAGTGACAGCCTGTGGCTGGCGGCTCTGCCATCAGCTGCCTCCCTCAGTCCTGCATTTCAAAACGATGCTTTTACACTCCTGGGGTCAAGTTCTCCCGCCAGGGTGTCGCTCCTGTGAGGACTTCGGGGCCTGCTCCCTGCTCTGCATTAAACCTGAGGTCCCAGGAAAACAGGTGCGAACCCTCGGTTCTGTCACTTGTTGGACCCTCGAGCGGCCTGCGGGAGCCCTGAGCCCAGGCAGCTGGGCCGCCTCCTCCTGGCGCCAGCTCAGGCAGGCAGCTTTTTCCTTGGCCCCGGCCGAGAAAGGCAATTTTGTCTTGAGCCCTGACTCTCGCGGGAGCCCAGAGGTAAGATGCGGGTTGCTCCTAGATACATTTGCAGCTTCCCAGGGCTTAGTCGGGTCTCATGTGACGCTCACGCCTGTGCTTGACTCTCATGTTGCTTGTTTTCCCAGGCTTCTGTATCTGCGCTCTTGCTCCACATAGAGGGCTTCCTCCTCCTGCCTCCCTCCGCCTGCCTCCCTCTGCCCCTCGGGCCTTCCCTTCATTTCTGAGCACTGAGGATGCCCCACGGCTGCTCTGGGCCCTGGGCACACAGCAGGGTGGTCTGCCCCAAGAGCGGCCCGCCCAGCCCAACACCGTGGGCTCAGCTGGTGCCTGGTGACTACTGGATGAATAAATGAATCAAGGAGGCAAGGTCCAGGGACAGGGTGGACAGATAGCCACTGGGTCACCACCACTGTGCTGCGGGCGGAGGGAGGGTTTTGGAGGAGCCGCAGCCTGGAGATTCGGAGGACGAGAAAGGGGCAGTGTCGCGGGCAGTGGTGAGAGCAGGCTGCCCAGCCCAGGCTCGGCACGCTGGGGTGCAGGGGCCAGGTGGGAGCTCTGAGCCGTTAGCTTGTGCGGGGACAGGAGGGGCAGGAGGGAGTGGGGACAGGCAGGAGGAGGCACCCCCAGGCTGGCGGTGGGCATCACCCGCAGCTTCCAGGCCCCGCTCTGCATCCTTCATCTCGGGGCTCTTTGCTCAGATGCTGTTTCCAGCTGACCGTCCTCACCAGGCCTCGCAGCACAGCCGTTAGCTCTGGCACCAGCATGGGGGTCCCGAACGGGAGGGGCCAGGAACCTACGCCCCGCAGCCCTGGAGGGCCCCAGACGACCACCAAACCCGAGTGTTAGCCCCATGGCCACCACGCGCAGCCCGCTGTGCTGATGGAGACTTGGAGGCCCGGAGAGGAAGCCTAGGTGTCCACAGCTAACTAGGGATCGGGGTCCAGTTCCCTCCGTGGCACCGGTGCCTGTCCAGGGGCCTCTAACAGCAGAAAGCACAGCCTACCGTTCAGATGGGAGGACTGCCTGGTCTTGGAGCCTCCTCAGGGTCTCACTCCAGCCAGCTCTGCAGAACCGGCCTGGGGCGTGTGTGCTGGGTTTGGGAAGCCCCAGGTTTGAAGTCACCCTAACTCTGTCTACATTTCTGGGTAGAGCGTCACTTAATTGCTTTGGAAAGTGAGCATGAAATTGTAACCCTGTCTTCAGTGAGACACTTGGGACTTTGCGGCAAAGCTTAATCTCAAAGCCTTTGCCACAGCACCCGGCTGGCAGCAGATTCAGCAATGTCAGAACTTCTCGTCAAATTAATGGGACGGACTTGGGCACAGTGACTGTTTTCACTTTCCCCCTTCAACTCTTCCTGAATCACGGAACATTACTTGAAGGGGCTCAAAGATGTTTGCATGTCTTGCATTTTATGAAATGTTTTCCAAGCACGATGAAATTCAGCCTCCAGCTATTTTCAATTAGGTTCTTGTAACGAGTAGGAATCCTGGAACGCGCAGCGAAGAGGCACTTGCTCTGTGGCATCCTCTGACGTGGACTCTATCACACATCACGACTCACAGTTACTTTGCATTTTACAAATTAGGAAAAGTCCTCAAAGTCATATGAATACAAATGAAAGCCACGAACGTGCTTTTATGAGCTCTGCCTGGCGGGCAGGAGCGGGCGGCCACCTCGCGAGGGTGGCCTCAGGCTGTGCCCTGTGAACGAAGCTCAGCCCTACTTGGTGTCTGCTGTGGGGTTTGAGCGGACTCGACCACAGAGCCACCATGTGGCAGTGTCCCTGCCTGCCCTGCTGGGAGCAAGGACTAATATCCTTTTGGGGGTCAGTGATCCCCAACTGGAGGCAGTGTGGGGTCACAGTAAGGCCCCTGCCTTCCCTCGCCACAGGGCCAGCAGTGTCTGTCTCCAAGAGAACTTGGGTCGTGGCAAGTGTGGCCGGTGGCTTCCTGGCAGTGCCAACTCCCTGCTGGGGGTAGGTAAGAGGGTGTGGGGAAGGGACAGGACTGGCGGAAGAGGTGCCGCCCCAGACCACGCACGCCTGAAGCCCTCCTGCGAGGGCAGACGCTGGGGATGCGAGGGGCACTCGGGACCCTGAGGGAAAGTCCCTTTAGACTGGAGGTCGGGGTGCCCAGTGGCCTGGGTCCTGGGGAGGCTGAGGCGGGGGCTGCCTGTGAGCCTGCTGAGATGCCCGCTGGGTCGGGTATCAGGGTTGAGTGGGCACAGTGCCACAATGTCAGGCAGAGGACAGCAACAACGGGGAGACCGATGGAGGCCGAGACCACCCCGGGGTGCTCAGGGTCACACTGGGGGTGGGGGGCGGAGGGCGCTCTGTCCTGCAGCCCCTGCAGCCGCTTGGGTGAGGCCCGGCTGCTCTGGAGGGTCCTGGGGGTAGGAGGCCTTCCCAGAGAGGAGCTGCTGCCTGCTCCCTGGCTTGAGGGAGGAAGACCTGCTTCCTGCTTCCTGGGAGTCGCCCTCAAGTTTCTGCACCCTGTCGGGAGCCATCAACTTAAACTAAAGTGGCTGCTTCTCAAGTGGAATCAGCTGGGCCCAGAGGTCAGCTCGCCACAGCCACCACCCGGAATCCCCCACGGCCATCTATCCGTTTAATTGACATTTACCTCGCTGTTCCACCCTCTGTTGGGGCCTTGCCTGTTCCTGGCCGTCTGTGCCATGCCCCAGTCTGCATGCATCCCTGCCCCTGCCCCCCAGGCTTGGAGGTGTTCAGCTGCAGCGGGGCCAACCCACTGCAGCACACAGTAGGTGCCCAAGAAATGCCCGGCCCATGGGGACCCAGGGCCCCTCTGTCGGGCTCCGGCATCTCAGTCCCACCCTCTCTGGAGTTTCTGGCCATTTCCTTCTTGGGTCTGAGACCTGAGCCTCCATCTCTAGATTCCAGGCACACCTAAGAGCCAGGTCCTGGCTTCCTGAGTGGTCCCCGGGGTCCACAGACCTTCCACGCAGACCAGTGCTCGGCAGGCTGGCGTCTGCGCCGGCTGGTTCTCTGCAGGGTCGCCTGAGCACTCTCAGGTCTTAGCAGCCTCGCTGGCCTCGGCCCGCCAGATGCCAGCACACCCCCTGCCACCTGAGCAGCCACACTGTCTCCTGGGTACAGAGCTACCTGGCTGGGGACCTCCGATTCAGCCCATTAGCAGGGAGCCCTGTCTTCCCAGGGTGTCCTGACCCTTGCTCTCTTGGTTCTGTCTGAAGGGGACCAAGGGCCCAGCGGTGCCTCCTCTTGTCCACCTGGGGACACGATGAGGGAGAAGTGGAGCCCCAGGGAGCTGCAGCACTGCAGGCACCTGCAGGAGTCGCCTGAGCTGGGCTGGGTCGGCTCCTGCACCGGGAGGTGCTGGCTGTTTCCTGGCTCCACGGAGGATGACGACAGACACGCAGCACCGCCTGCTTGCGGGAGCCCAGAGGCAGGAGGCCCCTGCCCTTGCCCACTGCCCCATCTGGCCCCTTCCATCCCGAGCTCACAGGCCCTGGTTCCAGCAGCACGTCCTCCTGCAAGCACCGTATTCACAATGGAACACGTCCTCCTATCTTCCTTTCCACTTATCTGCCCATGTCTCTATTTTAGGGGAGGCGGTTTTGTGGTTCAGGGAGGATTCAATTTGCTGAGATCAAGAAAAGCAAGTTCTAGCTGTTGCCAGGCTCCAGCTCCCTGGGGGGTGTGGATGGCCACGCTGCATGGAGCTCGGCTCTCGGGACCCTGGGACCACTGAGAGCAAAGGCACTGCTTGCTCACGCTCTGGCCAAGTCCTGTGTCCCTCAGGAGGACTTGGAGTGATGGTGCCATGGCCTCCTGAAGGCCTGCCTCCTGTGGGTCATCTGTAGGTCTGCACGACGTCTCCTGTGTCTGCAGAGGGGGCGATGGCCCACGGTGCTGTGGATCCGCAGGTCAGCCTGTGAAGCTCGACACACCGAACCCCATGAAGATCCCTAATGAGAGGTGCTGACTGACCAGGTGGTCAACTGTTGAGGATCTCCGGTCATTTCTGAGTTCAGAGAGGGCAGCAAGGGCTGAGGGAACACCATGCTTCCCCTTCAGGTACACAGGCTGCATCTGCTGTGTGTAAGAGAGTGACTGGGGAGACAGGCAGGACCCAGCACACATGGACACGCTACACACTGTCCTGATTCCTATCACTGGTTCTTCATCAAGCAGTTTCAAGAAAATCCAACTTGGGGAACCATCATATCTCCTCCTGGGTCTAGAACTACTCAGGTCGGTCCCCTCCCGAAGTGGTGATGGTGGTGGTGGAGTGGCTGCTGATGGCAGTGATGATAGTGTTGTTGATGATGACTATAGTGACAATGTGAGTATGGTGGGGGTGATGGAGATAGTGGAGGTCACGGTAGTGATGGTGGTGGTGGTGTTGATAGCAGAGGTGGTAGTTGTGATGGTGGTGGTGGTGTTGATGGCAGAGGTGGTAGTTGTGATGGTGGTGATGATGGTGTTGATGGCAGAGGTGGTAGTTGTGATGGTGGTGGTGGTGTTGATAGCAGAGGTGGTAGTTGTGATGGTGGTGATGATGGTGGTGTTGATGGCAGAGGTGGTAGTTGTGATGGTGGTGATGATGGTGGTGTTGATGGCAGAGGTGGTAGTTGTGATGGTGGTGATGATGGTGGTGTTGATGGCAGAGGTGGTAGTTGTGATGGTGGTGATGATGGTGTTGATGGCAGAGGTGGTAGTTGTGATGGTGGTGGTGGTGTTGATAGCAGAGGTGGTAGTTGTGATGGTGGTGGTGGTGTTGATAGCAGAGGTGGTAGTTGTGATGGTGGTGGTGGTGTTGATGGCAGAGGTGGTAGTTGTGATGGTGGTGATGATGGTGTTGATGGCAGAGGTGGTAGTTGTGATGGTGGTGGTGGTGTTGATAGCAGAGGTGGTAGTTGTGATGGTGGTGATGATGGTGGTGTTGATGGCAGAGGTGGTAGTTGTGATGGTGGTGATGATGGTGTTGATGGCAGAGGTGGTAGTTGTGATGGTGGTGATGATGGTGGTGTTGATGGCAGAGGTGGTAGTTGTGATGGTGGTGATGATGGTGGTGTTGATGGCAGAGGTGGTAGTTGTGATGGTGGTGATGATGGTGTTGATGGCAGAGGTGGTAGTTGTGATGGTGGTGGTGGTGTTGATGGCAGAGGTGGTAGTTGTGATGGTGGTGGTGGTGTTGATAGCAGAGGTGGTAGTTGTGATGGTGGTGATGATGATGGTGGTGTTGATGGCAGAGGTGGTAGTTGTGATGGTGGTGATGATGGTGTTGATGGTAGAGGTGGTAGTTGTGATGGTGGTGATGATGGTGTTGATGACAGAGGTGGTAGTTGTGATGGTGGTGATGATGGTGTTGATGGCAGAGGTGGTAGTTGTGATGGTGGTGATGATGGTGGTGTTGATGGCAGAGGTGGTAGTTGTGATGGTGGTGATGATGATGGTGCTGTTGATGGCAGAGATAGTAGTTGTGATGGTGGTGATGGTGCTGGTGCTGTTGATGGCAGAGGTGGTAGTTGTGATGGTGGTGATGGTGATGGTGGTGTTGATGGCAGAGGTGGTAGTTGTGATGTGGAGGTGGTGGAGGTGAGAGTGATGTTGATGTTGGCAGTAGTTAACATTTAATACCTCATTGCATGCCAGGTACTCGCTAATCACTTTCCTCTCATGATCTCACTTATCCTCACAGGCTTTCTATGAGTCAGGTAAAACCATCATTCCTTACTCTTGGATGAGGATGCAGAGGCCCAGAGAGTAGAATGCCACGTGGATATGAGGTGCAGGAACTGGGAGCTAGCCAGGCCAAGATGGCTCCTGAGGTGGACTACAAGCAAAGGAAAGAAAGCCCCCTGGGAGTACTCTGTCCTTGTCCATCTCCAGGAACTCTGAGCAAGGAATGGATTCCACGGAAGGTCTGCATGCTGCTGATTATTCTCTCAGACCTCCTTGGATCTAAATTCCTCTAGACTTTTCTATCCTACCATGATTTATGTTGAAGAAACTGGATCATTGATCCTATTGTGTTTTCCCAGGTCTGGGTTCCATTGGCTTATCTCCAAGAGGAGCCACTTGAGATGAGTTTACCCATCTTCCTTCTCTGTGGCTCTTGAGTGATGATGAGATCTAAGGGCTGGTTCAGGATCTGCTGTGATAACAGAGGAAAATGCTCCATGGGTGGTGCAGGCTGTGTGCTTTCATTCAAAGCAGATAATGCCTGGTTTTGTGTCTTTTTTATTTATTGATTTTTTTGGGGAGGTTAGTAGCCACTAATGGTCACAGTCTGGGTCCATTATTTCATCAGGGACTATGAAACAGGAACACTTCATCACTTCTACTTCATCAATCAGGTGTTTAAAACTCCTATAAAGTACAACTTACTTGCATGTTACACTGAGGTATGGGCCACATAGAAATGTAAGGAAAAATGCTTAGTTCTTTAGCTTTATTTTCTTGTTTTCAAAATAATGCGTTGGCTACCTAATGCCTCAGGTAACTATGAAATTGATTTATATTTAAAGGATCATTAGGAGTTAATGAGTTTAACCTAAAGAGCATTTCAATCTTTTGCAATTGCTACACTAATGTGATTCTACTTGGCTTCAAGTTGACCAGCACGACCTCTTGGCATGACCTGCAGGCTGAGTGCTTCTGCACCCAGGTGTGACAAGGTACTCTGGGCTTATCTTGTACATTTCCTGCTCTAGACCTGGAATTAGAAGTTTTCAGAAAAGCCCTGACTCTTTTTGGTAGGAAATGCTTTTTAGAGACCATAGTCTGGGGGCCTGGGGTGCTCAGAACTATTGGGCTTGGCTGTTATTTCTTTATGGTGTTTAGAGCTAGGAAATACATTTAAAAAAATAATATAATATATTAGGAGTTCATTCTGATACCTCAAGCCAAATCAGGTCTGCAGGTTTATACTTAGCATCACTGGTTTTACATTTGTGTCTGTTCTCTCCCCAATCAACAACCCTGGTTCTCAACATCTACTCATGTCACTTATACATAAGACATAAACAAGCACCTCAAAATCCAATACCAATACTATCACAAACCCTATGATTACTGAAATCAGATTAAAGATTTTCTTTTTAGTCTTAGAGTACATCTTGCCAGGGGTATAGAGTAAAATTGTCATGTCTTTAGGTCACTTAAAATAATTCCCACTGGTGTAGCAAGGTCACCAACTTGATAGATTGATTAATTTCACTTGTAATTTTTAGGGATTTCTTTTATAAATGTAATTTTGAAAATAACATTGTAATAAAATCTTTGAAGTCAAACCTAGCAAGGGACATTCAACCAAGTCCAGCTTCTAATCCTGTCCCTCATCCTGGGCCTGAGCCCTTTCTCCCTACAGATAGCATGTGCTAGTTGTCTATTTGGGGACACACACAGGTGATCTCTTCTCAGGTAAATGCTCATTCCCAGGCACTTTGAGTCCACTTTGTTAATGTTTTTCTTTTCTTTTTTGGGGGGTTGGGGGATTGAACTCAGGGGCACTTGACCACTGAGACACATCCCCAGCCTTATTTTGTATTTTATTTAGAAACAGGGTCTCACTGAGTTGCTTAGTACCTTGCTTCAGCTGAGGCTGGCTTTGAACTTGTGATCCTCCTGCCTCAGCCTTCTGAGTCACTGGGATGAGAGGTGTGCACCATTGCTCCTAGCTTGAAGTTTTTCTTGTTCACCCTAGTTCAAGGTTCACCTTCGTACAAGGGTTTGCCACCCTAGTTCAGACTCCCTGTGGGCAGTGCAATTTATGGACTAGAAGGGCCAAGAACAGGGGCAGGAAGATATGAGGGAGGCCCAGAGGAGTGAGGATGGCATCCTGCTCAGAGCAGGCACATCTCAGGTGTCAGGTAGGCTTCCTGAAACAAAGGGGTCTTGAAGTCTCACAGGACCCAACACACTCCTCTGTGCAGTCGGTGTGGACCGAGAATGATTCATTCAAGAACAAGTCTTGGAATAGAGAAGTGTGTGGGTGTGTGTGCTAGGGATTGAACCAGGCTGCACGAGTGCCAGGCAAGCACTGCCACTAAGCTACATCCCCAGCCCTCTGGAGTCAGGAGGTCCTGTAAGACACTCCCTTTGGGAACACTGGCCAGAATGACTATGTAAATTTCCACCTGCATTTGCCTCTGGACACACTACCCCACCCAGTTCTGCAGGAGTTCCCTGTGGCACCAGGGGTCACAGACATGGGCTTAGATAAGGGCAGCAGCAAAACCTTCCCTGGTAAGGTGACACTGGGGCTGAGACTGGACAGAGTGAGGAGACCTAGCCACAGGGACACTGGGGGAAGTGTTCCAGCTGAGGATGACTAGGAGAAGCTGCGGTGGGAAGGGATGCAGAGCTGGGAGCTTGGCCATGACGGTCTAGGGCTGGCAAGGTGGCCAGTGGATAGGCATGTGAGGAGAGCAGAGCAGGAGCTCACAGGAGGTCAAGGAAGACCTTCCGAGGACGCTGACCTCTCCCCTAGCCGGGAGGGACCATGCTGCTGAGGAGGGCTGAGAGACTTGGGTGCTGGTCTTGCTGTGGATGGTGGGGGAGTGGAGGGCAGAGGCAGGGCGACCAACGCAGAGGCTGTAGCGTAGGACAGGCAAGGGATGACCCAGCTGGGGGTGGTCTATCCTAGTCTGCCTTGAAGGTACAGTTGCCAAGGTCTAAAGACGGACCGGATGGGAATGTGGGCAGAGAGGAACACAGCAGAATCCCAGGCCCGGGGAGGGGGAGCTCTTGCTAATTTTGCGGAAGCCCCTGGGAAGTGTGGGCTTACGTCTGAGGGGTCCAGGCCTGGCTGGACCTGCCAAGTTTGCAATGATGGAGCTGCCTCAGCCTGCCATGGGCAGCAGTTCACTCTGGGCTCGGCTGCCCAGGTCAAGTCCTGGCTCCACCCTTCTACTTGTGAACGTGGGTGCGTTGCTTAGCTTCCTCTTTGCCTCAGTGTGCTCATCGATGAAGCATGACGGGGGGAGGGGAAGCTGCTCCCACCTCCACAGACGAGTATGTGGCAGGGTGTGTGCAGGGCACAGGTGCAGCTCCCGGGCTGGGCCAGCCCTACGCCTGCACCCATATCCTGGAGTTTAGGATCATGGGATGAAGGGGTGATGGAGAGGACAGAGGGAGACCATCTGCTCCGCAGCCCAGTATTTCAGGAGAGAAGGCTCTGAGCCCTAGACCAGGGCATTGTGGCTGAGGCCGCGGGACCAAGCACAGGGCCTCAGGGACACGGGAGACCCCGCCTTACACAGCATCTGCGAAGTGACTGTGCGTTGCCTACGCTCAGAGCCTCAGCTTCAGCTCGCGGCCTCCGGAGGGTTAAGCCTGTTCTTACTGCGCATGGCCCAGCGAGCACACGGGTAAGCAGCAGAGCTGTAGAAGGTTAGGATGGGCTCCAGAAGAAGGAGGCCTTCAAAGTAAGGTACCACTGCTCGGGTACCTTCGGCCTGGCCTCCTGTCTAGCACCAGCTTGTGAATTCTTATCAAGACCTCTTTTCTCCCAAGCTTTCCTGCCAATTCCAAATAAATTAATGAGGCCAGCGTAGGAAACAGGAGCATGTGTTCACACAGCGTCTCTTAGTGGTTCGGCACAGGGGTGAAAACGATGTGACCTTGGTGGCCCTGACCCGTGACCCTGCAATGACGCTTCCCAGGGGCCTCTCCGATTTGATTCCTACCTGCTCTGCCATCAGGGATGCACCCTTTCCACTGGCCGGCGCAGGGAGGGAGAGCACCCTGTCCGCATTCTTACCCACCTTCGCAGGATTCAAGAGTCAGTTCTCATCTCGGTCCTTACCAGTTACCTGCAAGTCCAGCCAGCACAGCCTGCAGTGGACAAGGTACTGGGGAAGCCTTTCGGTGCCATGCAGGATGGGGGATGCTGGACTCTGGGGGAGAGCCCGCGAGACCCAGAGCTGCCATCCTCGGGCTGTGAGGACAGCGAGATGGTGTCTGGGGAACCTGTGCTCCCAGCACTGGGAGGAAACTGCGGTGCAAAGACAACACGCCGGCGCGATCACTGGTGAACGCAGTCAGGGCCTTAGGGACTGCTTGCTCCCGCAGTTCCTCGCCTGCTCAAGGAGCGCTCCTCTCAGTACAACGCAGGAGGGAGCCACCCACGTGGGCTTTCAGCATAGCCTTGCTTGAGAGGTCGTTCTCTGATGTTAAGTTTACTTAGCAGAAAACAGCAGGTCTTACTTTCTAAAGCAAGCACACGAAACCAGGAACAGAAATGTGGCGTTCACGCGAAGTCCTATGCTGTGACCATGAAGTGGACACCCAGGACCCCGCCATTCACATGGGCACACCTGACACAGATTCGAGGGAACACGCCCTACCATGATGTCAAGCATGTGGAAGGCAAATGGGTTCATTTCCTCATCGTATCACTCATTAATGTATCTTTGGACAAGGTTGACTTTCCTAATTTTTAGTCTGTTCTTCTGTGACACCTACTACATTAAAATTGCAAAGAGGATTAAAAGCAAGATATTTGTAACTTAAAGACTCAAAGTAGTGAAGAGATGGTAGTTAAAATTTCTTCTATGACCATCAGCACCATCAGCACCACCATCACCATCATTATCATCATCACCATCATCACCATAATTATCACCATTACCACCATCACCATCACTGTCACCACCACCACCATCACTGTCACCACCACCATTACCACCATCATCATCACCTCCGTCACCACCACCATCATTATCACCATCACCATCACCACCACCATTACCACCATCATCATCACCTCCATCACCATCACCATCACTGTCACCACCACCATTACCACCATCATCATCACCTCCGTCACCACCACCATCATTATCATCATCACCATTATCATCATAATTACTGTAATGATGATCATAATCACTTCCATCATGTTTATCACATGGTCACTGGTACCACCACCACCATCACCATCACCTTCATTACCATCATCCTGAGTGTCACCAGCACCACCATCATCATCACTGTGTGAGGGGCTCCTTGGCCCAGAAGGAGGGAGAATAAGATAAACAGCAAACGTGTCACCTACCCATGCTGAAAAACTCATGAATCCCAAAGATGGACACACCTTTGCCCTGTGGGTTTGGGCTGAACGGTCTCCAAAATGCTCTCCTGCCTCCAAGTCCCTGCCTGTGTTGCTACAGAGCACAAACCCAGGGAGTGGAGCAGGATGCAGCTCGGTGGCCAGTGAGCCTTCCTGAAGCAGGAGGAGTCTGACTGGCTTCATTTCTCCTGGAGTCTAAGAGCCAGGGTCACAAGAGTGGCCTTCACCTGGTTGCCTGGCTTCGAGGCAGTGGGTCCTGCTGCAACTGCCCGCTGTGTTTGTGTGCGGAGACTCTGTTCTCCACAGGGGTCACAGGCAAGGGCCACAGAAGCAGGATGGCAGGTGCCCCAGGAATGGTGGATTCTCTCAATCTAGTCAGCAGAACTCAAAGATGGAGTGCACACGGGAATCTGGATTTCCGGGTCCTCTTGGAAATTAGGACACCTGGCCACACTGGGTTCCAGACCATAATCAGGGTGCCGAGAGCTGCCCGCTCTAAATGGGCCACATGCCCTCAGGCTCACTACAGGCCCTCTCCCTTACCGTCTCACATCCAGCCTGGCCTCCGATCCATGGCCCAACGCCCAGGGCCAGGTTCTGCGAGGGAAGCTGGCCTGAGGGACCTGTTGGGCTTGCCTGAGCCCAGCTGCCCGGGTCAGCTGAGACCCACTCCATACGGCCACCACCCCACCGGTCCTGTGGCTCTTAGGCCCTGGCCTCTCAGGTCTAAGCTCCAGGCAAGTCTCGAGGGGGCTGGACCTTCCTCCCTGCAGTCTTCTCAGTCATGAGGGACCTGAGCCCCACAGGGAGGCAGAGAACACCTGGGTTGCAGGAGGTCTGGGCAGGTGTTGCCCCACCTCCTGCCGCACACACACTCCTGGACAGTGCCCTGCGCCAGGGGTGGCCTGTCGGCCTGATCTCAGCAGGCCGGGATGGACAGGCCGGCCCTGGAGATAGCGCTTCCCTTCGAGGACAGCTCTGGCCTTCAGTACCCTTCACTGTCACCCACCCCTGACAGCCTGTCAGGGGTGCGGCGGCTCCTGTGACCCCAAGCCCCCTTCTGCGTCCACGAGCGTCCTCTTCCGTGTCCTGGTTTCAGTGTCCCTCACAGCCCTGTCCCAGCCCTTCTGAACCCCGAGCTTGCTGGGAGTTCTGCTGCGCAGCCCTCATGCAGAGTGGAGCAGACTTGCCCGTCAGGGGCTGTCAGCCCCGAGCAGGGGGCTCCCGCCTCCTCCGTTCTGGTCTCCCTGCTCCACTGACCAGTCCCTGGTGACGTTCCGTCCCTGCAGAGCTCAGCGTTAGCCAAGGTTGTGCTGCCAGGCTGGTGAGAGGCCACCTGGGCAGCAGCCCTCCTGCACCCGGCGGGGGAGCTTCCAGGGCCTGGGGCTCTGCGCCTCCCCCAGTCCCACCCTGGGCACTAGTTCCCGAGAGGCTATTTTTGGGTGGGGTTGGTGTTTAAACAGTGGACTTCGGGGGGAGCGGACTGCGCTGCACCATGTGGGTGGGCTCCTCCTGGTTTGCTGAAGCCTGAACAGGAGAGAAAATCAGGCCCTCCAAGCAGGAGCCGTTCCCGGAAGAGGCCTTCAGACCGGAACTCCGCCCTGTCCGCCTGGGGCTCCTGCCGGCCATGCAGCCGCTGTAACTGCGGGCCCAGCGCCCATCCTGCCCAGACCTCCTCCCCGGCACGCGCCCTCTCGGCGGTTTCTTAGGGACCCTGGCCCACACCACCCTTCCCTCTCCACTGCACTGGAGACCAGCGGGCAGCGCCCTGGCTCTCACCTCCGCTGGCTACATGCACGGGACCTTGGTGCTGCTCTGGCAGCCTTGCCTCCCACCATGCGGGGAGGAGGGAGGTGGAGGTGGGCAGGTGGTCCCATTGGTGGGGCAGGAGGAGACGGCCCTACCTAGGCAGGCCTGTGGCCTTCAGTGGGCTGGGCGTGAGGAGAGTTGGCCTTCCCCACCACGAGCCCAGCGAAGCCTGAAGGGGCCATCGTGGCCAGCACTTTGGCCCCTGGGAGGTGCTGTGCGCTCTGCCTACCTTGCCACTGGTGACTGAGGGGCACCCTGTCTCAGAGGCACTGGTGACGGCCAACCGTCCACTACTCTGTCACCTGCTGCTTTAGCACCAGAGTAACAGTCCTGGTGGTCTAAACATGGCGACAGCTCTGCTCTGTGCAAACGGCCACCCAGGAGGTGCCACGGCCACACAACTCGAGACCACGTGGACGTCGTGTTGGAATGGGTGGATGGCAAGCTTCATTCCAGGAGTGAAGCTCTAGGCACCGAGGGGTGGACGCCAGGGGTGGACGCCGAGGGGTGGATGCTGAGGAGTGGACACTAAGGGGTGGACACTGAGGGGTGGACACTGAGGGGTGGATGCCAAGGAGTGGACACTAGGGAGTGGATGCTGAAGTGTGGACACCAAGGGGTGGACACAGAGGGGTGGACGCCAGGAGTGGATGCCGAGGGGTGGATGCTGAGGAGTGGACACTAAGGGGTGGACACCTAGGGGTGGACACTAAGGAGTGGACACTGAGGGGTGGACATCGAGGGGTGGACACTGAGGGGTGGATGCCAAGGAGTGGACACTAAGGAGTGGATGCTGAAGTGTGGGCACCAAGGGGTGGACGCAGAGGGGTGGATACCGAGGGGTGGACACTGAGGGGTGGATACCGAGGGGTGGACACTGAGGGGTGGATACTGAGGGGTGGACACTGAGGGTTGGATACTGAGGGGTGGACACTGAGGGGTGGATGCCAAGGAGTGGACACTAAGGAGTGGATGCTGAAGTGTGGACACTGAGGGGTGGGTGCGGAGGGGTGGATGCCAGGGGTGGACACCGAGGGGTGGACACAGAGGGGTGGATGCCAGGGGTGGATGCCAATTGGTGGATGCCGAGGAGTGAATGCCGAGGAGTGGACACTAAGGGGTGAATGCTGAGGGGTGGACGTGCAGCTCAGCAGTACACTCAGCCCAGGCCATGGGGCTGCAGGCTGTAGGCCGTGGCTGCCAAGCCATCAGTGGTCGACGAGACAGTGTCTAAACAGAAAAGTGCAAGGCCACCACCCTTCCTGAAGAAGGGAGAAGAAGCGCCCAGGAACTCCAACGCCCAGACAACGTCAGGTCCCTGCTGGCTGAACAGCATCCCCTGAGGAGCCAGGGATCCTGTCCACACCTGACGCGAGGAAGCTGGAAGGACACTCCTGGAGACTGTGAGAGAGTGACTGACCCCACAGCCCGAGGAGTCCCTCCTGTCCTCTTCCTTCCCACAGAGGCTGGAGTGAGGCCAATCACTGGCTCCCAGCCTCCCTAGTGGCTCAGGGTGGTTTGTGACCCATTTCTACATGAAGAAACACAGGGAAATTCCTAGTGGCTCAGGGTGGTTTGTGACCCATCTCTACATGATGAAACACAGGGAAATTCCGTGATAGGGGCCCGAGAAGTTTTTGCTTTCCTGATGACAAGCATTCAAAGATCATTACTAATGTCTTTCCTTGAAGTGGTCAAGATGGCAGGGGCTTTGGCATCTCTCTTGCAACCATGAAGACACAGTGCCAACAGCTAGGGTGGGGAGCTGGGGACAAGGGCCTGAGCCCTTGCTGGCATGACTGGGCTAATGTTACCTCCCCAGCAACCCCTCTCTTCACGTCTCCCACGTGAAACCAAGAACGCGCAGGCCCAGAAGGGAGGTTTGCCTGGGAAGCCCAGCCTCAGGGAGGCGGGAGGAGCAGGTTGTCTTTCTGGGACGCTGAGGGCGACTCAAGGTGCAGGAACAGAGTGAGGGTCGGCTCTTGTCTGGGGTGTGGAATTCCAGGTACTCCAAGTCTTGGGGCGCTCAGACTTGGGGGTACTGCTGGGCTCCTCCCCCTCTAAGGGGTCTCCCCGCAACCTGATGCCAACCCTACTGGCCAGCAGGGCCATGCTGCCAGGACTGCTGCTGGGCCCTGCTGCCTGGTGTCCCTGCTCCCTGCCTCCCGAGGGCATGGGCGCACCTTCCTCACCCTGCAGCAGCAGGCGCCGTGTGCGTGTGCCCCAGAGCCTACTGGTTCTTTGAAAGAACGTGGAAACAGGTCGGGGGTCGGGATGCTGGATCTCCATTTCCAGGCCGTTACCAAGTGTGGCTCAGAGTGTGGCAGATGGGATGGCTTTGCTCACTGAGCAGCAGAGGGGGCGCCTGACCCACCCCCACGCCGGCCTGGCCCAGCCCAGGACCAGCCCAGGACCAGCCCAGCATCTGCCCAGCCCAGCCCAGGACCAGCCCAGGACCAGCCCAGCATCTGCCCAGCCCAGCCCAGGACCAGCCCAGGACCAGCCCAGCCCAGCCCAGGACCAGCCCAGCATCTGCCCAGCCCAGCCCAGCCCAGCCCAGTCCAGCATCTGCCCAGCCCAGCCCAGCATCTGCCCAGCCCAGCCCAGCATCTGCCCAGCCCAGTCCAGCCCAGCATCTGTCCAGCCCAGTCCAGCCCAGCATCTGTCCAGCCCAGCCCAGTCCAGCATCTTCCCAGCCCAGCCCAGCACCTGCCCAGCCCAGCCCAGCCCAGCACCTGCCCAGCCCAGGACCAGCCCAGCATCTGCCCAGCCCAGGACCAGCCCAGCATCTGTCCTGTCCAGCCCAGCACCTGCCCAGCACCTGCCCAGCCCAGCCCAGCATCTGCCCAGCCCAGCCCAGCCCAGCATCTGCCCAGCCCAGCCCAGGACCAGCCCAGCATCTGTCCTGTCCATCCCAGCACCTGCCCAGCACCTGCCCAGCCCAGCCCAGCCCAGCATCTGCCCAGCCCAGCCCAGGACAGGTCCAGCATCTGTCCTGTCCATCCCAGCACCTGCCCAGCACCTGCCCAGCCCAGCCCGGCCCAGCCGTGTCCCCACAGTCTTACTCCGGGGTTCCGTCCCAGGCACGTTTCCACCATGACCTCACAGTCCCCTCTGTCATCCCTCAAGGCAAGGGATGCCCCTATGGCTGTCCCTGCCTGACCAAGGTGGGAACTGAGGCCACACTGAATGGGACAGTAGGGGGACGGTTCCTGCCCAGGCGACCCCTGGGCATCTCCTGGAGCACGGCGAGGCCAGGGTCTCCACGGTCACCCGGATCCTGTATTCACGTCCTCCTCCTCAGTCCACCAAAGCTCTTTGGCTGGCCCAATGCTGTCCAGTATGGAGTTCACAGTCACATGTGGCCTCTGGGCACTTCCAAGGTGACAAGGCTCATTGAGCTGTCCTGTAGGTGGCATTACTTATATCAGCCAGCAGGTGGACCCAGGAGTCCATCGATTACAGAGAGACCCGCGTCCGTCCATGCAGGGGAATGTGCTTCGCCTGGTTCCGACCCGTGCTACGGTCCAGCGAGGCCGACAGCAGGACACAGGGCAGGGCTCTCTTGTGGAGACAGAGCAGAGCGGTGGCTTCGGGGCTGGGGCATTCCGGCGCTCTGGGGATGGTGGTGGCCACGCACGGCTGTGTACCTACCCGTCCCTGCCGCGGCGAGTGTGCCTCACCTTACTTCACGCAGATTCTCTGCTTCTGGTCTGTCTTCTCAGTGGACCCAGGAGGGCACAGGCTTGGTGTGAGGCAACATCGTCTGTGGCCCTGAGCTCGCCTGTGAAGTCCTGGGGCAGGAGCTGTGGTGGCTTCCCACCCCGTGTGCACAGGTGGCTGCAGCTCTTACCCACATTTGGGTGACGCTCACGCCCCGTCTCCCTCCCGGGACTCTGCCTGTCAGGCAGGCGCATGGACACTTTGGGGAATGGAACTGAATCACAGTTCTTGCATTTTTCTCTCCTTAGTTCCTCCATTAAAAAGCAAAATCATCCTAAATAAATCCCAAACGGACCCACCAGAAAGTCACACAGGTAGCACAAGTGTGGGGCCACACCACAGGGACATGGAGGTGAGGGGCTCAGTCACACTTCCCTCCAATGCTGCCTCTGCCTCGGAGGGACCCCCACACAGGCCCTTCCCAAGGGAACCCCCACGGCAAGTCCTTCCTGAGGGGTCCCCCATAGCAGAGGCTTCCCAGGGACCAGGGAGAGGGCAGGTGGGGAGGAGGCCCCTGCCTCTTCTTTTTGCCGGTTTCTTTCTAATGACCTCTGCCCCACATTTGGGGGAGCAGGGGGCCTGTCCAGGAGCAGCTCCAGAGCTGGGGGCCTGTCCAGGAGCAGCTCCGGAGCTGGAGGCCTGTCCAGGAGCAGCTCCGGAGCTGGGGGCCAGTCTGGGTGCATCTCTGGGCCCAGAGCCTGGGATGCAAGAGGCATTTTTGAGGATCATTCCAGAACTTGGCATGGTGGTCCTGGTTCCCACCTGGGTATCTTGCTTCTCCAAATGCAGGAAGGTCCTGGGCAGGGGAGGGGTTGTGCCCTCCCTGTCCTGGCCACCCTGAGCTGGCCTGGTGCCACCTGGTTGGTCAGCAGCAACAGCAGGGGCCCGAGCCAAGGCCTGTCCAAGGCAGTGTGTACAGTTCAGTGACCCCTCCCTGCCTGTACTCCTGTGTCTCCACAGGGCTGATCCAGTCCTGGAGAGCCAGGCCTGCCGTGCAGTCGGGGCTCTGTAGCCAAGTCCCCAGTGAATATGCATTTCATCAGTACAACTGAAACAGCTGCTTTAGAACATCCTTCCTCCACGCAGTACAGAGAGGGAGAAGGGCTTGTAATTACATGCCTCACATGTCACCCCGGCCTGGGGGGTTCTGAGCCATCACACAAATTACACCAATCAGCTGCTGAGGGAGGGAACCTGCTTGGCTACCAAGAGCGAAGCCTCCTTCTAACGGACCAACACCGGTGCTAAATCCTGCAAACGGAGCTGGGGGCGGCAGCACGGGGCAGCAGCACGGGGCGGTGTGGGGCTCCAGCCTGGCTGCTTCCGCAAACGCATGATCATCTCAATGGTGTATCTGGGGAGAGGTGATGATCACAACGTTATGGAGGCTGTGGAATCCAGTGCACTCACGCTCCTGGGAGAAGACGGATGTCCGTAAACGCACCTGAGACCCGGCTACCCACACAGACATGCTCTGTCTCCGTCCTGGTGGTTCAAGTGGTCCTGGTCTCTCTCTGAGGGGACAGTTTCTAGTCTCGGGTGCTTTCCTGGCTGCTTGGTTTGGTCCCCACTGGCCTGGCTCTGATGCTGTCCATGCAGGTCCTGCAGCTGCCAGACCCCACACCTCAGGGTGAGGAAAGGGCTGCAGTGGAGAACCCAAAGGACGACGAGCCAGGGACCTCCGTCTGGTGAGGCCATCAGGGGCCGTCACAGAGTCCAGCGGCTCCCCCTGCCATCTGGAGCAGCCAGGACCCGGAAGGAAGAGGCGTGGAAGAGCCCACTGCTACTCTGTCATTAATGAGGTTGACCCGCAGGCTCCTGCCCGGATTGTCAGGGGGATGGAGGTAACCGAGGAGTGGCTCAGGAGCATGCACTTTCTCTTCCACAGCTTGGACCCCCCCAGGCACCTGAAACCCTCCCAGGCCCTCCAGCAGGCCCCTTCCTGATTTCTGGAACTTGGGCCTGGAGTTGGGGGCAAGGCAGTTTGGAGCTGGATGGGTCCAGCAGCGGCCTTGAGGGCTGGGCCTGGGCCAGCAGGCACCCCCTCTTCACTGTCGGAGCTTCTGAAATACACGAAAGTGAGAGCGTACTGACGGGTGAGGCTATAGGCTGCGGCCCGGCCAGACCCATGTCCTGAGGTCCCTGGTGGTCAGCGAGTCCTGGTTGCCCGCTCAGTGTGCGTGCTGCAGCTGAAGAGCCCTGGCTGGGTCCCTGTGGCCTGTGGGAGGTTGTCCAGGCAACCACAGCTCCCTAGTGTCCACTTCCCAGTCCAGTTCCCATCCAATCCTCACTCTTGGCTGTCTGCTGCTGAGAACGGCCATGCTGACCAACTGTCCAGGCAGGCAGCAGTGCAGGTGTCCCCGCATGCTAGGGAGACAGTTGCGGTGAGATCAGGGACTCTGGGGGTTCACTATTGATGCAGAAGAAAGCGAACGTGAGTGGGATTTTGGGAGGCAAGCTCGGGGGTGCTCCAGCAGGACCCAGCAGACCCAGTGGTGGGCTGGGGCAGGGAGTCCTCCTGGAGCTCGAGAATCGGGTCTGGGGTCTGAAGCCCAGCAGAAGCAGCCTCCGCAGGCTGGAGGGCAGCCAGCTTGGTGCCTCCAGGCATCGTGTGCGAGGGGAGGGGCCTGAGCATAAAGAAGGGCTGGGCACACACGCAGGCCCTGCTCGGGGTCCCGAGTGCTCCTCCAAGAGTTCACTCCTGTGATCCAGGGTTCAGACCCTGGAGTCAGAGGCCTCAGGTCCTCTTCCTGTGTAACCTGGCCGAACGGCTTGGCCTTTCTGGGGCAAGCTCCTCCTCAAAACGCTTGGAGAAAAAAGGAGCTCATGGTGGCCCTGAGGGTGACTTGGTGAAAGGGGCTCGGCCTGTGATGGCGGGGACCCTCCTGCTCTTGCTCTGTCCTTGTATTTGTGGTTTTACCTCCCCCACATTCAAAGCCCACGCTCCCCACCCCACTCCAGGAAGCCATCCCCGTGCAGCCTGCCTGCACTGAGTCCTCCATCCTCACAGCTCTGCCCCTGCCCGGTCCTGCCTCTCCATCCTGAGGAGCTACCATGTCCAGGGGTGCAGAGAACCTCCTGGGGATAAGGACGTGGGACTGGAGTTGGAAAAGCAAGCATCAGGTGAGGTGAGGACTCCTCACCGTGCACCATGGTGTGCTGTCCAGCCCGTGGCAGCTGCCCACTCCTCTTCCCCAGGTGCAGTGCCCTCTGGGGCCCTGGGACCCTCCTGTATACATGGCCACTAAGAGCTGATTTGTGGGAACTAGTGGGGTGACAGAAACGGGGTTGGGGACAGACATAAAAGACCCTGAGAGCCCCACAGAGGATGTGGCAGACTCCAGGCAGCCTGTGGGCAGAAGGCCCTGCAGCGCTGGCTGGTGTGCCTCCTGGGGAGTAGGCGGTTCCTCCGGACCCCACCAGGCCCCGTCCTGTCTCCACCCGCCTTGGGTGGATTGTAGGCTTCTCCCAGGAAGCCAGGGGGACAGCCCACGGCTCAGGTGCTCATTCTGCACATCTGAGTGGAGGGAACGGTTTCGGCCTTCGGCAGGTTGTAACTTGATGATGCTGACCGGCAGACCTGTGGCCCGTGCCATGAGCAATGCGTCATGTGAGCATGGAAAACAAAGCGTGTCGTGGGGGCTCCTGGGGTCTCCCTTGTCTCTGCCACCGGGACACTGCATCTCTGTTTGGAAACTCAGGCAGCAACTGAGACGCTCTTTGATCTCGCTGGGCATTTTGTCCCGTGAACGCTGGGGGAATGTTCTGGGGCATGTGGTGATGCAACAGGTGAGGACGTGGTGGGTCAGGTCGGAGGGTCGGCCGGGCCTCCTGGAGGTGGCCTCCCTCTTCTCCTCTTCCAGCTCCCTCTTCCTGAGGCTCCCGGGAGGCAGTTTCAGGTCACGGGCTCAGGCCTCCCCGCTCCCTTCCTGGACATTTCTCCAGCAGCACTGGCCAGACCCCTGCAGAGCCGCCTGGGAAAGCTCTCTGCTCGCACCCAACGTGGAGGCGCCTGCGCTGCACGGGTTTTATGTGACTTTAAGCTCCTCTGTGCCAAGGCCAAGTGAAATTGCTTCCTTAAACCTTCTTTTGTGAATTAGAGAAGGGGAAGATTTAAAACGTAAGTAGGACCACTGCTGATCTCAAGGCAGCTGGGTGACCAGGGACAGATAACAGGTCCTGGCTCCAACCTCAGCCATTGTGAGCTTTTCATTCGGGCTGGGGCACATTTTGCTCTTGATGATCTAGGATTAACAGTTTCAAAGATTTAAAATAAGGACACCAGTAGTCCTTTGGCTTCTTTTAATTCTACCTTGGAGTCCCTGTAGCTGGGGCTCCGGGGGCCTGAGAACATGAGTGTGGAGGCTGCTGGAGGCTCCCTGCCTCTTGGCTGGCAGAGGACTCCAGCAGTCCCTTTCTGCCTCGGGGGCTCCCTCGAGCTGTCTTGGGCACATGGAGCCTCCTCCAGATCTGAGTGAGGTTGCCTTTCACTGTCCTCCTGTGCGTCCTCTGTGGGTGAACGTGGCCACAGGTCCAGCCGGGGCTGGGAGCTGGACGGCTGCAGGGACAGCCAGGCTCGCTGATCCTGCAGCTCAGAGGAGCAGGAGTTGCTGGGGTCATTACTGAGCCTGGACAAACACCTCGTGCCACAGATCCATGACGTCCAGCCCTGTGACTTCCTGGGCAGTGACCTCCTGGGCCCCGGGTTGCTTTCCCTGGTGGGTATGTCAGACCTGGAGCCAGGGCGTCTGGGCTGGGAGGACACAGCTCATCCTCCTCAGCCCTCTCCACCCCGTTCTCAGCTCAGCCCTGTCGCCTGCAGGCGTCAACGCCTTCCCTCTGCTCTTTAGAGCAAGCCCAGCTCTCGAGGGCAGGGTTTTCAAGCACCCTATCCAACACTGTAAGAGGTCCTGGGCTGCTCCAAAACCAGGCTGGGGGTCCCCGTGCGAGGACCGGCAGGCACTGACTTGAGGGGCCACCTCCCGGGTCTACCTCTGTGCACACAGGAAGCTGCACACCCAGTGCTCAGAGCCAAGGGGCAGAGGCAGATAGGATTCCTGCTATGGGGCCGGGACCCCAGCACCTTAAAGGGACATGGAGGATTGCCCCTCACAAAGAGATGCTAGAACACATACGGTCCCTAGTACCACGAGGAAACAGCCCTTAAAATTTCATTAGCCGGGCGCAGTGATGTACACCTGTTATGAGCACTAGGGAGGCTGAGGCAGGAGGATCACACGTTCAAAGCCAGCCTCAGCAAATTAGTGAGACCCTGCTTCAAAATAAAAAAATTAAAAGGGCTGGGGATGCAGCTCAGTGGTTAAGTGCCTCTGGGTTAAATCCCCAGTACAAAAAAAAAGAAAAAGGAAAAGCAGCTGAGTGCATGCCCGGTAGCCAGGCCTCCAGAGTCGCCCTGCTCATGGCCTGCTCAGCACAGCGCCGGAATTCAAGGGGCAGCTGCAGACCCCCATGTCTTAGGTGCCTACTAGCAGTACATGCTTTGAACGGGGCTCACATTTGCCTCTCTGCAAAGCAGGCTTCACTTGCAGCTACAAACACGGTCTGGGCACAGAGCTCGGGCTTCATCGCTCACCAGTGAGCTCTGCAGGTCAATTGGGGGCCTCCAAACATGGCGGGAGAGGGTGGGCGGGCATGAGTCCCTCCACTCAGGAGGGGGCACAGGCCAACATCACGGGGCTCCCTGGGCGGGTTTTCCCGCTGTGGCCCTGGAGGTGGGTTTCCCTGGAGGTGGCTAAATCTGCCCAGGCCACCTGGGTCCCTGTCCTGCCCCCACATCCTGCTGTGCGACTCTGGACAGGGACTTGTCTCTGCATCGCTCTGCTCAGTTACAGAGTGGGGTGACTGCTGGCGGTACTGAGGTGGTTCCAGGGAGGTCAGCCACTGCCACCTAGCCAGGAACGGGGCCTGGATTTAATGCTGACCCCTCTCCCAGCCTCAGGGCTGTGGTCCCAGCCCTGGGTGGTGGGGAGGGCTCAGTGTGGGCTGGGGGCCTGCTGTGCTGCAGGGACTCTAACCTTCCCCAGTTCCTCAGACCCCGGTGCTGCCTTCCTGCCCCGTTCTGAGGCTAAGAAGCCCCTGGTGGAGCCCGGAGCTCTGTTCTGCATCCCTGGGAATGGGACAGCCTGGGGGCCACCCACAAACACTGAGTCCAGCTGCTGAGCCAGACTGGGAAGCCCTGGTGAGCAGGAGGGGCCCGGCCTGGAAGAGGGCCCCCCACCGGCTTGCCTCCATGAGGGTCCTCCACGGGGAGGCTGTGGGGCCCTGGGCAGCTCCCTAGCAAGGGCCACAGCCAAGGACCGTGGAAACAAGAGGAAATGAGGCAAAAACCAGAACGAAGAAGCAGACAGCCTGAGAGAGGACATCCTGACCATGAGCGGAGCCCCAGCAGGACACTTGGAGGGTCCCTCGCTGTGCCCTGACTACTGCAGGGCCCTGCCGCTCACAGGGCTTGAATCCCAGGCCTGGGTCCTGCTGTGTGGCCTGGGCAGCAGCAGCCTCTGACCTAGGCTCCTTCCCTGGGAAGTTGGCCCTGGGGTGCAGTTGCAGCGGAGGGGATGGGGGGGCACGGCCCTTGGCAACGACGAGCCCAGCAGGAGGCCCGACATTGTCACCAGCAGGTTCCTGGAGAAACCATGAGGCCAGCCGGGGGATGGGGGAGAGTCCCGGCTCCCAGGCTGGCAGGGCGAGGCCAGGGAGCTGGGGGTCAAGAGCAGGAGGGAGCTCACCCGAGCACGGCAACCCTGCAGTCTCGTTCACACTGCTGGTTCTCAGAACCGAAGGGCTTGCCAAGGACATAGGGAATTCTATTTGAAAGTGTGGCAGTGATAATTAAGCCCTCACCCTCTGCTTGAAGAGGAGGCAGCGGGGCCTGCACCTGGGTTGCCCGGGTTGGTCCGGCGACAGGCAGCCCTGGGCTGCATGGGCCTCTTGCTTTGCCATTTCCCTGTGGGGCCATCCTCCCTGGTCTGTCCCATTTGTTAGCAGACGGGCTAAGGCACTGTGGCAACCCAACTGGAAGAAAGTCCTGTGACACCGTTAGGATGTCTGCCAGCTGGGTCCCTGAGGCGCAGGAGGGGAGGTGGTTGGCGTTCGTCTGCACAAGGACCTGTCAGTCACAGGGAGGACAGCCATGTCACCTGTCCCCAAGCCAGACAACATTCACTCTGTGGTGACTGTGGGTGCAGCAGGTTGCTGGCGCAGTGTGACCCAGAGCAGGCTGGCTGGGCTGGGTACCAGCATCACTGAAGAAGCAGTGAGCCTGGCCTGGACATGTGTCCAGCTATGGAAGTGACCAGTGACCCAGTGCAGTGTCATCCCACACAGACGTGAACCAGGGGCCATCACATGAGGTCAGCGACTCTCCCACCATGTTTAATAAGCACAAAAACTGCCTTCGGGCAGGCGTGGGGTCTGTGGTGTGGCTGTAGGTTGCAGAGTGAGGGAGACCAGGTCCTGGCAAGCGGGCAGGAGGGGCGGTCAGGTGGGGAGGGCTCTCACCCCAGCGGAAGCCCTGGGTTCAAGAGCACCACGTCTGGGGGCACTGAGAAGGTCCCACTCAGAATTCCACAGGAGGCTGGGTGGTGGGGAGCTGGTCCTGGCGTCTGCATCTTCCACCCAGGGGCCGCTGTGGCTGGCCAGCTTGTGGGGCCTCCGCTCCCCACCTGGCTGCACAGGGACTCACACTTGCAAAGCCCTGTGCTCAGGCCTGAGAGCAAGACCAGGGCTCAGGGCACCGAGAGCTGTCCCTGTGGCTAAGCCAGAGCCCTGCCTGTGACCCCTGGGCCTCCGGGATCCGTGGGCTCTCTTAGGCAGCCTGGACTCACGGGGTCCCTCCAATCCAGTCCCAACCCACAGTTGCCTCACTTCTTACCCCAGTGCCCGCCCAGCAACTCCTGTGAATGTCACTCAGCCACCAACACACGCCCCTTTGGTGGCTTGTTTTCAGAACCACTAGTCCCTCTGCCCGGAGATTCTGTCCTGCCTGTCCCCTCTGCCTGGTGACCTGCCCCTCCTTCAATCCCTGCCAACGTCACATCCTCCAGTGGTGAGGCCCCTCTACTCTCGCCACACAGCTCATTCCCGTGAATTTCTTTTTTGGGTGGAGCAATTCACAGACACGAGCCAGTACAAGTGCCCACAGCCACACGGGCCCCCACCTGGTTCGGACCCTCTGTGCCCAGCCACGACTGCGTGAGGACAGCCTCTAGCCAAGCCCTGAAGCCTGGCGGCAAGAGCAGCAGCCCATCCTGCCCCTGCGGGCAGGGGTGGTGGACCCGCCGCCTGGCCACGCTGGGTGGTGTCCTCACAGCCAGCAGGGCTGTGGTGCTCGGCTCTGTTGCCTGGGAGATTCAAGGCCCTGTTCACTCCCCAGAGGTCCCAGCCCCTCAGAAAGCCCCGGAGAAGGTTTCCTTGCTCCCCTCTCTCGGGGGCCTCTCTGCTGGGCCCCACCCCAGGCCTCTGTGCTGACCGTCCTGGAGCACACGGTGACTGAGCCTCTGGGCATTTGCCTACATAACCAGCAACCAGTTTTTCCTATTTACCACCCAATTGCTTTCCAGGTGGTGGGGCCAATTCCTGCACCCACTGAGGGCTGGACCACCCCCTACTTCCTGGACAGCCGCCTGACGTCACCCCTTTGGGTCTGTGTCTAGGGCAACCAGAGAGCACCGCCCAACCTGCTCACCCTCACTGTCCTGGCTATGGAGTACACACACGTTGCCAGCCAGAGGCAAGCTTCCTGGGGCCTTCAAGGAAGGGGCCTGAGACCTGGGGCTGTCCCTCCCTGCTGTACGCGTGTGCCGGGGTTCCTCTCCGGACTGTGAGCATCTGAGGCTGGGCGCGGTGTCCCAGACAGGTGGCCCCATCCTCACCGACCTTCCTGCAAGCATGATGTCCAGGTGCAGCTGTGCCTGGCAGGCCAGAGGCTGCGGCCCAGCCCAGGCCCCCAAGCAACGGACGGCAGCCTGGCTCCTTGCTGTGCTTGTCCTGTGCCCCTCTCTTCTTCGTTGGTGGAGGGACCCCAATATTCCTCAGGGAGCTGGTTCTATGCTCCACTCTGTTCAAGGGGTTTGGCAGGGATGAGGCCCACGGCAGGTCACATGACCTGGGACTGGTCAATCAGAGCCTTGGACCTTCTCAGCACAGTGCTAGCTTCCTGCTGGATATGGGAACCAAGCAGAGTGGACTAGACGTTTGCTGAAACTGCTGGAGGCAGAGAACCTCCCTCCAGAGCTTGGAGTGGGGCTTGCAAACTTGGTGAAAGTTCAAGGCCTGGTGAGATTGGGGCTAACGTCAAGGACTGACCGGCACAATGAGGAGGGAGCTGCCCAGCGACATCCACAGCACCTGGGCTCCGGACCCTGCCGTGCCTGAAGCTCTAAGCTTCACTGACATGTGCTGTAAATCTGGCCCACATTTCTGGCTCTGCCTTCGAGAGGTGCCTCTGCAGTGAAGGAACCGATGTTCCGCTGCAGACCTCTGAGCCACTGTCTAGCCCCGGGTCTCCTGCTCACCCCCGCTTCCCCCACCTGGGCAATCTGCCCACGACTCCCTGAGCCTCTGTGACTAAGGTCACTCTCTTCTCTACCAGATCCCACTCTGGGGCGCCACCGCAGCTGGAACCCTACACACCCAGAGCCAAATGCCCCACCAGTGAGGGGTGGGTGAGCCAGGAGGGGCCCGGAGGTGCTCAGAGAGGGACGTGCACAGTTAGGCAGAGGCAGGGCTGGGGCTTCAGGAGGAAGGGGCATGGGGAGAGCTCAGCAAGCTCCAGGGGTCTGGTGCCTGGCTAGAGGCAGGCCAGAGGGGGAATGGAGGTGAGGGGAGGCTGGGGACAGCTCTTGGCCACCGTCCCACTGTCCCTGCCTTGGGTCTGCACTGTGTGGAACCACGCATGGGAGCTGTCTTCACGGAGCCTGGCCCAAGGGCTCAACTGGGACAGATCTCCACTCCCCTCTGCTGCTCTGTGGCTCCAGTGACCCTCGGGCCACTTGGATGACTGGATACTGCCCGTCTGAAGAGGTCTGCAGCTGGCTCTTCTCTGTGCCCCCTGTGGGAAGCACACTTGGGGGCAGGAGTCTCCTCTGGCAAGTCTCCTCTGGGCAGCGCTGAGGGCTGTTCCGGAGGCCCCCAGACACAGGAGGAGCAGCGTCCCGCTGCCCGGCTTTTCTCGGATGGTGTGCTTTTGGCTCCAGGTGTCCTGGACTGCAGCACCACTGGACGTGGAAGGTCTTCTTGCAACTGACTTCCAGTATTTGACAGTTTGTCCACCTAGTGATTGTGGGACATCTTCTTTTAGGTGGAGCGGAGAGCTCTGGGGTCTCTTGCCACAGCCATGCGGGGTGACTGCAGCCACACTGCCTCGGGTGCTGCCCCATCGCCTGCGAAGCCCCGCCATCCACCTGGTGGCTCCTGCCAGTGGCCGCAGAACTGCATTCCTAATTTGGATGGACTCCATCGTAGGAGGATAAACTCAGAGGTGACCCACCAGCCAAAGCTACCCTGACACGTAATCGAGTTGCTGCTTCATATTTCCAAATAAAGTTGAACAGTCGAACTAAAAGATCTCACTTGGGAACTGAACTTAAATCTACATACTGCCTGCCTCGCGGTATTAAGAGTTCTAGACTTTGAATAACCAGGTCCGGGAATTGGTCTGGCAGGCTCTCTGGCTGCACCTCTCTCTGCGGCACTGTTAATTGCCAGCTTGGACAGATCGTACCGAGCATACCAAGTACCCAGCCGGTGCCTCGTGATCTGAAAGCAGCCAGAAGGAGGTCGGAGCTGTCCTGTCCTGGCCACCCAGAGGGACCTGCGGCACTGAAGGCCACCCAGCAGTAGCAGAGACAGGGACGGTCCTTGCACACATGGGAAGCTGGCAGTCACGCTTGGCCTGTGAGGTGTGCTGGTGGGAGGAAATGCAGAAGGGAAGGTCCCTTGTCCAGTCAGACCACAGCAGGGACGTGCAACATGGCCCCTGTCCCCCTGCTGAGCCCAGGCCCAGGCAGGCAGAGAATCTGGAAGAAAGAGCTCAGAGCTAGAAGGCCTGTGCACATCTCATGGCAGACAGTAAGGACATAGGAGGGAGGTGGCTGTGCGACTAGGGCCTGCTGGGGACCTTGGTGACCCCAGCAGAAAGAGGGGTGGCCTGGGCACCTGCTCTGGGTCACCGTCCCGCCCCAATCTGGAAGCCTGGGGAGGGGCCTCCAGCCACCTGTGCTGCAGGGTCCTCCTGTCCTCAGTCTTGTCTCCCCTGCAGCCTCCCGGAGCCTGGGAGCAGCTCGGGAAGAGGGTGCAGGTTTGCACTCACATCCCCCCAAGAGGGAAGCTGTTTCTACCCCAGTTGTCCTGCAAAGGAGAACCGTGCAGGAAAGGTCACTTCTTCATAACTAACTCAGAGATGGTAAAAGTAGCAACAGGACTGCCTGCGAGTGGGGTGCCCGGCGCGCCCTGGTCCCTTCCCAGGGTGACCCGCCTCCTCCCCGTTGCACACAGCAGGGGGGTTGTGGGGTGGGAACTTTGGTCTGACTTTTGGGGTTCAAAGCCGGTTCCACCTTGAGTGACCTTGGGCCCGACTCTGGCCTCTCTCACACTGGCAGCAGTGTGGCCAGAGTGTGCACCGCCTTCTTGGGGCTGTGCCAGGCAGGGAGGGGCACCAGCACCCAGCATGTGTGCCGTGAAGGCGGCTGGCGTAGCCTCCCTGTTGACCAGAGAGAAGGGGCCAGGGGCACCCAGGACTCCGGCTGGGAGGCCATGTCCCTGAGGAGGAGCGGCTGGTGTGTCTCGGGAGCTGTGTGGCCCTCCACCTCCCAAACCACCAAGGGCCACGGGTCCAACAGGGAAGTGGAGCAAGCTGCCGGGCGCGGGGACGGGAGGCCAAGCTCCCGTGAAGAATGTGCCCACGACGCAGGCCCGCAGGCCTCGAGCGCCCCAGGGAGGGCTTCCAGCTTCTGCTTGCCCCCAGACACCGGAGACACGGAGACCACCTCCATGGACGGCGTGTGCTTGACCTCTCCCTGGAGCATGGCAGCTGGGCGCCAGCCCGCCCCACACGCACAGGAGCCAGAGGCGCAGACTGGCCTCTTCTACAGGCCCAGTTACGGCTATTTAAATGTGATTTAGACATTTAAGCTATTCAGATATTATCTGATTATTTAGGAACATTTATAGGGGCTAAGCGTAAGTAACAGTTGATCAGAAACGTAGCAGCTATGAAATCGATCCTCAAGAGCCACGGCTCTGACAAGTGGCTGGTATTTATTTAACGTACATTAAAACCTTTTAAAATTTGCATTAAGAGAGCCTCGAGCTTAGTGAAGTCTCAGGGGACATGCATTATGATAAAGATGCTGTCACCACTGGCCCTCGGTGTGGAACGAGGCCAGGTCAGTGGAGGCTCGTTTTCACTGACTGCCAGCCTTAAAAGGAGGCACAGAGCAAGCAGCTGAGAGGAAGGGCCAGCTCTGCCGTGGTCGCCTGCGACACAGGCCACAGAGATTCCTTGCTTCTCCCCTGGCGGCGAGGTGCAGCCATGGGCCTGTGGCCCACGTTGGCGGCTGACCTGGGCAGGCCTGTCTGCCTGAGCTCAGATCCGTGGGGACGTTTACCAACCTGCGCCCCAGGTCAGGGCATGGCTAACGATGGCACTTCACGGTGCCCAGACGCGGCTTGCCACGTCCAGCCAGGGACAGGGACAGCGAGCCGCAGAGGGGTGGCTGTGGAGCCCTGCTGGAGGCATGGCTTCTACTCGGGCTTAACCCAGGAGCGTGCACCCCCTGCAGCAGGCCCGAGCGCACGGCTGGCCTGGCCCTGGCGTCTGCGCTCTGTGCCCAGGCCCTCACCTGGAGGCTTGAAAGTACGACTCCTGGGCCCCAACCTCCTCCCCCAGAACCTCGGGTGGCGGGCTGGCATCTCTGTCCAGACCCCGGGAGATCTTGTTCCCTTCTGATACAGCCTTGGCTCTGCCTAGGCCAGACTGCTTGATCTTGAATCCTGGGCCAGCGAGGAACAGGGCTGTGCCCCAGGGCCAGATGTCCCCTGCTGAGAGCCAGCAACCGCTGGGCACCCATCGGGCTTCCCCACCTCCAAAGTGGAGGCCATGGGTGGGGAGACTCCTTTGGCTTGGCGGTGAAACTGGCGTCCCTCAATGCACAGGAGCAGGAGGGGCTCGTGTCCTCACGGGCTCCAGTGTGGCGGGCAGCTCCTGTCCTCAACCGCAGAGGACAATCTGCAGCCCTTTGGGCCTGGCTGGGCCCTTTCCCTTCCACCCAGAGAGAGGGTGGCTGGCCCTGGGCGACTCCTGGGGACAGTGTGTTCCGCCGTGCAGGCACCTGCTGGTCGCGCCTGGAGAGCAGTGTGGCCTTGAAGGACTGTGAACAGAAGACACCGCCTCTAGAAGGCCCGCTCTGCTTGCAGCTCTGCTTTCTCCTCCCTCCCACCCTCTCAGGGGCTCCAGTTCCCAACGTTCCCAGCAGATGGCCTCCCACACTTCAGAGGCTGGCCTCAGCCTCCCCCGCAGAGCCAGCCCAGCCCCAGGCCACAGCCGCGTTCTCACCCACCTGCCTGGGGCTGGAGGCCGGAGAGGAGAGGCTGCTCTGTCCTCCTCTCCCAGGCCGGGTGGATCAGGGCTGCCTCTCCACAGGGCTGTGAAGTGCCTTTCAGGAGAGGTCCTCAGACTCCTCTAGCTGCCAGCTTGTTTTGTGCCGTTTTCGGAGTGGTTTTGGAACTGCCTTGTGAAATCGGAACCCTGGGCACTCTGTGTCACCTCCCAGGCGGCCTGCACTGTAGAGGGCACACCGGTGACCGTCCAGGTGTCCACCTGAGGCCTCCTGCAGCTCCACACCAGCCCTGCAGGAGGTGCTCTGGCCCAGCGACTCTGCTCCCGGTGCATCACATGCCATCCACACACGTGGCTTTGCCGTGTGCTGTTTCGGCTTTGGCGAGTTGGTACGTGGCAGGGGGCAACACGTCTGTTGGAGGAGCCACCAGACTCGCCCCAGGAGCGGAGACGAGGTCACCAAGGGCACTGCCACCTGCACGTCCACAGGAGGGAGCTGGCCGGAGGCCCTCCTCTGGGCCACAGACAGGGTCCACGGGACAGCTGTCCTACCTCCAGAGAGGGCTGGGCTGAGGCGTGAGGGGGCTGGTTCCAGAGAGCCGGGGCCTCCTCGGGAGGCCCGGCCAGGCAGGCTGAGACCCCGGGCTGAGGCCCTGCTGGGCGGCTTCACTTTTGACTGAACCGGCAGCCTGCTGCTCCCGGAGTCCCCAGGCCGGGCACAGGACCAGGCTCCTCTGCAGGGTGCAGCACAGAAGGCGGAGCCCTCGGTGACACTGGTCTCTGGGGTGGAGCCTGATGTCCACGGCCCACCGTGGCCCTGTGCTGGGGTCTGGCTGCAGGAGGCTGTGGCTCCTGCCTTGTGCCGTGACGGAGGAGTGTGCCACCTTCTCCCTTAGCAACCGGCCGTGAGTGCCGCCCGTCGGGGTCTCAGCCCTGCAGCCTGCAGTTCTACTCCTCGCCTGGAAGTCTCTGTCCCAGGGAGGGTGGAGTTCGGCAGGCGCCATCTGGACTTGCTGCCAGAGAGGTGGGAGCTCTGGGGCTCCTCGGCGAGTTCCAGGGGTCACTGAGGTCATCCGGTGACAGAGGCAGCGCCTTTCTCCGCCCAGGCACCGTCCCACCATGGCCTCTCTCGCCCCGCCGGTGTCTTCTGAGGCTGGGCAGAGGAGTGGGAAGGGCAGGTGTGTGGGACGGGGGTGCAGCACAAGCCGGGGCAAGCCCAGCCTCCCTTTGCGGCCTCAGGAGAAGGTGACCAGGGGAAGCCTGGCCCCAGCATGCAGGGCTTTCCTTGGATGAAGGTCTGGGTTTGGGAAGGGGAGGATGCAGCCCCAGGCCCCGCCTCTTGCCCTGGTTCCGCCGGCTGCTCCGGGAGGCGAGCGGCATTACCAACCAGGGTCTGACCACCAGCCGTCTGGCCACCAGCTCCCAGAGACTCCGGCCCCTCTGGGTTGAAGTGTACCCTTCCTGGCCAGCTGGGAAGCTCTCTGCCACCCATGCCTTCGTTCATTCTCTCGACATCTCTCTGCCCTGGGCGGTGCCCCAGGCCTGCATGTCCCAGGGCCCAGCCTCCCTCTCTTCTGACTCACACCCCTGCTCCCAGCTCCTGTACCTTCCAGACACACTGGAGCTGCACATCCGGGTGGCCTGCTGACCTCCCGGTCTCTGCTGTGTGTGCGGCACCCTCTTCCTTTGGGTGGACGATCCCCCCTTGTTCTCTTCTCTGCTCATGCCTCTTTTCCAAGCCCGAGGTGTCCTCCCCAGGGGCTGCTAGTGTCACTCTGGGTGTCGCATTTATCCCACCATGGGTAACTTGTCATTCCTTCACCTGCCTGGGAGCTCCCTAAAAGCAGATCTGCAACTCATTCATAGCAGTCATTCAGTCATATCATCACCATCGCCATCGTCCCCATTACCATTGTCACCACCATTGTCACCATCACCATCATCACCATCACCATCACCACCATCATCACCATCACCAACATCACTACCACCATTGCTGTCGTCACCACCATCATCACCACCATTACCATCACCACCATCACCATCACCATCACTATCATCACCACTATCACTATGCCAGTAACCACTGACTGCCATGTAAGTAACCACCATCACCATCACTAACATCAAAGCATCATTACCATCACCACCATACCCAACATTGCCATCACCAGCACCATCGTCATCACCACTGTCATTATTATTACCATTATCACAGTCATCAGCACTGGTTGGCCAGCTGCAGTGGCCAGGTAGTTCACAGCAGAGGAGCTCAGATGCGCACACATCTGGTTTGGGTCACCTTTGGCAGCAGAGCACCCTCCTGTAAAATAGAGTTACTCAGGGTTCCTGGGGATGCCCCTTGCTGTACCTCAGCAGGGCTCCCTCCAGGATGGATGGGGCTCGACTGGTGGTACAGTCACCTCCTGCTCTTTGGAGCCCCAGCTCAGAGAGAGGGAGGACTCAAGGATCTTTCAAGTCCCAGGGCATTGGCTCCCAAATCTTGAATTTTACCAAGCAAACTTAAACAGTAAAAAGATTTATTGTGGTTTCAACTTTTATTTTAATTAAGCAAGATATTAGCCCCCGTCCTTACTGTCTCTGGACAGGAGTCCTGCAGAAGCCCCCTCGTTGGCTTCCTCCTGTGGCACTTGCCCCTGCTCTGTCTCACGTGCAGCAGCATGGGGTTTTTGGTGACCACATCGGGTTCCCCTGGGTCTCAGAGTAAAATGCTGAGTCCTCCCACAGACACCCACCCCAGGACCTGGCTCTGACACTCTGAGCTCATCACGCTCATCTTTTCCCTGGTCATGGCTGTCCATTGCTCTGACCTAGTGACTCTTGCTTGGGACCCTGAGCCTTTGTGGTGGCTCCTGCCCCTACATCACCACCGTTCTATGGCATTGCAGTGGGTTCCCTCATCAGAGGTGACTTTTTCAGTCACCTTATCTGAAAGAGCTTGAGGCTATCACCCGTGTCCTCTGGCCCCAGGTGTACCTGTTATTTGCTTACCCTTCTCCTCCAACAGATCCATGTGGGCTAGACTCTGCCCTATCTGCTCCTCTGCAGACTCCCCCTTCAGAGGGGCAAGCTGGCCTCAGCCTGTGAGGACTTCATGAGTGAATGAATGAGCACATGGATTGCTACTCACTCAGCTGTCACCTGGTGTCATACGAGGACATACTCACAGTATCTGTAAGAAGGCCACCACTTTAGAGTGAAGGGTACCCCTACACAATATGGGACTACCTTGCCCCGACACCCTGAGAAGACTCCCCACCATTCACCTCTGGTTCTCAGGGTAGTGCACCCTTAAGCAGCTGAACCCCACTACCTAGCACCTTGCTCACATATGGTCTGTATACAGGACCAGCTACATGAGGCCTCATGGTCACTGCTGGACTTGGGGTGGCCTTGGGCACCTGCTGGAGCCCTTACCCTAGACACCTACCTGACAGAGCGCTGCAGCTCAGTGACTGCAATAAATCCCCAAATATTAAATTGATGATGGAAATCTAAAATATTAATGCATTCTAATTGAATATTCTCTGATAAATTATCTGAGCATTTGCAGCAATTTGATTTTACTTTCATTTCTTAAGAAACTTTCAGTTGCATAAATACAGCCATTAAAGCAATTCAAGCAAGGGAACATTTTCTGCTCCTAAGGGGGATGGTGCACACAGAGTGCCTGCACGTTTCCTTCACATGATTGATCAAACCACAGAACCAAGGCAGCCAGGTCCTTGAACGATGCTTTCTTCATGTCCCTCTGGCTTTAGCAAGGATGGTATGAATTCCCCAGAGTTACAGGGAGATAGTGGGGATCCTTGGGCACAGCTGGAGACCAGTCCATCTGGCTGCACTGCAATGACTGGGGCCACTGGCCAGGCCACATGCGTACCTGCCCCCACCATGGGACAGGAGAGGGCAACCCCTGCAGGTGATGGGCAGGGCCAACTGCCACCTTGTCTCCATGTCAGCGCTTCCCCACAGAGGCCATTCCCTGAGGGCTGAGCTGATGGCCCAGGGATGACTCCCGCAATCACTCTTAGATGGTTTCCCCACTCCAGCCATGGACACAGTGTCTGTACAGAGGGCCGGGATGACATTGTCACCCTATGTCTATGGGGGAGAAAACCCAACACACGTGGACTCTGGGAACATGTTGGCTCCTTCCCAGAGACTAAATTCTTTATGTTCAACTAACCCATGGACTCTCTGGCCCTAGAGAACTAGGTTCATCAGGGGTAAGAGGTCAGCACTCTGCTCTGCGGGGACTTAGCTAGTGCTAAAACTTGTGTATTTATAAGGAGATTCTATAATTCTAGGCATCCTAACAAGAGAAGTATGGCAGCCCACCAGAGCTGATACTGAGCCAGTTACCAGAAGTAGAGAAATGGGCACCATGGGTTCTATCTACCCGTCTGGTTTTTGTCTAGTTGAGTTGCCATATTGTCATGCTTTACATCTATGCAAGTTATAAAAAAGTACAACACTATGCTTTTGCTTTACATAGTGAGCTGTCTTTTAAAGAAATTAAGAGAAGCTCACTATCTTTCACATTGGCCTTTTCCTGTGGATCTGAATTTTGAACTGATGCTACTGGGTTTTGGCCTGAAGAACATCCTTTACATTCCTGTGGGTATGCTGGTGACATATTCCCTCAGTGTGCATATCAGGGATGACTATCTCATTCTAAATTTTTGAAGAATTTTTTTCTGAATGTAGAATTCTTGGTCATTCCATTGGCCTGTGACTCCAATGTTTCCAGAGGGAAATCAGCGATCTTCCTCTCTGTGGTCAAGTGTACATAACTTGGCTTCTCTCTGCTGTAGAGGTTTTTCTGCTTAATTTTGAATTTCAGCAGTCTGACTATAAGGAATAACTTTTTTTGGTATTTGTCCTGTCTGGATTCATCAAGTTTTTTAGATCTATGTTTACTTCTCTACCAAATTTGGGGAAATTTCAATCTTTATTTTTTCAAGGATTTTTCTTAATATCTTTCTGTTCTTTCTCTGTAACCCCCACTTAGACAGATATTGGGTCCCTTGTCATTGTCCCACTAAAACCGTATGTTTCAGTCTCCCCACCAGTCATTATTCAGATGGGATAATCTTATTGATCTCTTAAATGTACTGACTCTTTATTTTGCCTGCTATGTTCTACTTCTCAGCCAATCCAGTGGGGTTTTCATTTGAGGGAGTATACTTCTCAATTTCACCATTTTCATTTGGTTATATTTTTAAAGATTCCATTTTCTGCTGTTATTTCTCATTTATTCATTCATTCTGACCACATTTTCTTTAATATATTTGAAGAAAATATATTTTCTTCAAATATATTTGGAAGAGATATTTAAAGTTTCTAGTTGCTTGTTTTAGTAAGCTCTTTTTTCACTGTTCTGACAAAAAGACCTGACAAGAACGATTATAGAGGAGGAAAGGTTTATTTGGGGTTCCTCATTTCAGAGGTCTCAGTTCATAGATGGCCAACTCTGTTGCTCTGAGCCTGAGGTAGGGCAGCACATTCATGGTGGAAGAGTGTGTAGGAAGAGAGCAGCTCAGGACATGGCACTAGGAAGCAGAGAGACAGCTCTGCCCATCAAGAACAAAATGTAAACCCCAAAGGCATGCCCCCCCAATGATTCACCTCCTTCAGCCACACCCTACCTGCCTACTGCTACTGCCCAGTTAATTTAAGTGGATTAATGCACCGATTAGGTTGAGGCTCTCGTAACCCCATCATTTCACCTCTAAACATTCTTGCATTGTCTCCCACATGAGTTTTTGAGGGACATCTCACATCTGTATCATAACACTGCTAATTCCAATATATGCATAATCTCAGGGTTAATTTCTTTGGGCAGTTTTCCCTTTTGATTATGGTCACGTTTCTCTTTCTTTATGCCTAGAAATTTTTGTTTGTGTACTCATCAGTGTAGACAATATGCTGTATAGACCTGGTTACGATCTCTCTGAAGTAAGTTTATTTTTGTCATAGCAGGGAGTTAACTTGGCTGAACTCAAACCTCAATCTCTTTCCCTTATAGAAGGTGGCAGCTGAAATCTCTGCCCAGTTCTTCTGCTTTCCTAACTTCTCTGGAGTGACCTACACGTGCACAGTTTCAGGGGCCTCCAAGGATCTGGGCAGCCTTTAAAGTCTGTTGGGGAGTCCCTGCCTTGTGGCTACACATTTTCTAGGACATAGCTTCTCACATTCCAGCTGCTATGTCTGCTCCCATGCCCTCTATAACTTGGGTGACCACTAAGACTGGTTTTGTGCCTGAGATCTGCCCACGATTCAAAGCCAGGACTGAAGGGAGGCCACACAAACAGGTCTCACCCGGTGTGGTTTTCTTCCTCCAGGTAGAGTCTTGAACCATTCCTGCATGCTACTGATTAGCACTCTCAAGTAATTTCAAATAGTTAAAAATTTTCCCAGAGCTCATCATCTGTAGAGAGTTAGTATGATATAAATTACTCCATGATTACTAGAACTCCCAACCTTATTATCATTGGGTACTTGTCACCTAACATAAAACTTCATAATGATCACAAAAGGCTGACCAGGAGAGATGGGCCCGAGGTTTACATCAAGCATTCTTTTGGTAAGTCCTTAACGACATCTAGTCCATGCTCAGCATCATATCTGATAGGAGGCCTATCCCTCAAGGAACTTTAGGTTAGTGGGGGACACTGAAAGACTGTCAAAACCTGTGACAGAAGGAAGGAGACTGTCATGACCCATAGGAGGGTCTCTGCGGGGTCCTGGAAGCAGGGCTTTCCCAGAGGATGCAGGAATAACCAGGTCAGGGAGGTATCCAGTCAGTGGAACCCTCCAGACCACAGGTCACTGAATGTGTGCATGAAGCTGGAAGCCGTCACCCAGCCTGGCTGGAGTTTGTGTGACTTGCGGCCGAGGGGACCTGTGTGACAGGAAGAGGAGGCGGACCCTCTCCTGAGGACAGGAGACCAGAAGGGGAGCAACACGCGTGTCCACACTTTGGCAAGATCACCTAGCTTCACTGGAGAGTGAACAACAAACACAGCCATTACTCATTCTCAAGCGGACACCTTCAGAGTCCGAGAAACAGGCTCCTAGTGGACTCAGGACTCGTCTGCCAAGTGACCCAGCTGGGTCTGTCGGGCTGACATGCTGGTTCAGCCAGCTCATCACGGGGTCACCTTCAAGCATTACAGAGGGTCCCCATCTCTCAGCACAGACCCCAGCGCACACGTTTACTCCACGAGCTCTGGAGCCTGAACAGGGAGGGTGTGTGTCCTTCCACTCCCTGTTCTGGAAGGTTCCTGAGCATTTCTGGCTGGCCTGTGGCACCAGAGCACAAAGCGGAACCCCATTTACCAAGGAAACATGAAGACGCCACTCTGTCACTCAAGGCCGGTGGGAGTCCCCTGGTATCCGAGAGGATGTGAGCCGCCCTCCCTGCCACGTGCGACCTCCTGCTCCAGAAATGGCCTCCCACACCTTCGAGTGGCTGCCTTTACACAGCCGCTGAGATCAAGAGGACTTCCTCCTGGAGCTCTGGGCTGGAGTGCCTCCTCCAGGGCTCACCCTCTGGCAGGACTGGTGACCAGAGACCTCCCACTGGCCCCACTGCTTCCACCGCCTCCCATAGCACCAGGCTGGGGACCGAGTCTTCAACACAGGGCTCTTGGGGACACTCCAGATCCGACCACTGCATTCTGTGTGCTGTCTCCCGAGGCTGCCCTGAGCTTCGGGTCTCTCACTGAAGCCGTGGTCTAGTTCCACGGGCAGAACTTCCAGGGGTGCACACGGCTCCACCTCCTGGCCAACGAACCACTCCCCACTCCACCGGGAGCCCCTCCGCCCTGGGGAGGAGGCGCTGGGAGACTCTTCGCCCACAGGAAGAGCCTGCCATTGCCCAGGCGTGGAGGAGCGTCCTGCCGCCTCCCGCCTGCTTTCTCACTCAACACCCTCCATCAGAAGGAGAGGCCTTAATGAGCTTGGCCCTGTGGACCCCAGCTGAGATCCCCGAGCATGTGCCCGGCCTGGTCGGCCTGTCCAGCCACACTGGGCTCTCCAATTCAGGCTCTGCCAGGAGCACCTTCCCACCCTGACAGGAAGCCGGGCTTCCTGTGGATGGAGGTGCAGGAGAGGCCCAGAGGCTGAACTGGGGCAGCAAGCAACCTCAGTGTGTGGAGAGGGTGTGTGCGTGTGCAGTGGGGTGTGTGCATGTACATGGCGGGAGTGTGTGTGTGCACGTGGAGGGTGTGTGTGTTCATGCAGTGGGGTGTGTGCATGCATATTAAGAGGGGTGTGTGCATGTACATGGAGGGTGTGTGTGTGGTCATGCAGCAGGGTGTCCATCTGGGGGGTGGTCCTGCAGTGGGGTGTCCATACAGTGGTGTGTCCATGCAGTAGGGGGCACATGCAGCAGGGTGGTCGTGCAGTGGGGTGTTCATGCAGTGGGGTGCACATGCAGTGGGGTGGTCATGCAGCAGGGTGCTCAGGCAGTAGGGTTGTGTGTGGTCATGCAGTGGGGTGTCCAAGCAGGGGGGTGTCCATGCAGCAGGGTGCACATGCGGTGGGGTGGTCAGGCAGTGAGGTTGTGTGTGGTCATGCAGTGGGGTGTCCGTGCAGCAGGGTGCACATGTAGTGGGGTTGTCAGGCAGTGGGGTTGTGTGTGGTCATGCAGTGGGGTGTCCATGCAGGGGGGTGTCCATGCAGCAGGGTGCATATGCAGTGGGGTGGTCAGGCAGTGGTGTTGTGTGTGGTCATGCAGTGGGGTGTCCGTGCAGCAGGGTGGTCATGCAGCAGGGTGCACATGCAGTGGGGTGGTCATGCAGTGGGGTTGTGTGTGGTCATGCAGCAGGGTGGTCATGCAGTGGGGTGGTCATGCAGTGGGGTGTCCGTGCAGGGGTGTCCATGCAGCAGGGAGTTGCTGTACTGCTGCTGAGACCTTCGTGGTGGTTTGGAGTCCATGTGCTGAGGCAAACCTTTTGCTGGAGCCCAGGTGGAGAGTCTGTTCCCATTTGCTACAGGTTTGTCTCCACCCAGAGCCCAGCTGGGCCTGGCTGCTGTGCTGGGCAAGTGGTGGCTGGATGTGAGGCTCCACACGGAGCCTGAGGAGCTCTGTGACTGGGACAGCAGTGCTGACACTGGCCGGGCTTCCCGGGCTGGCCAGCTTGGACTGGGGCTTCACTGGGATTGTCCCCGCTCTTCACCACGCGTGCCCTCTGGTCCACCGTGTGCCAGTGTGGTGACAACACGGGGTGAGGCCTGCCCTTGGTGGGGAGCCAGTGGACAGTAAGCTGTAGACATGAGGCCGGAGTGCACTCCATGGGCCAGTGGCTGAGAAGGGACAGGGGCGAGGGGAAGGGCTGCTCAGTTAGATCTGAATCGCTTGCCCAGAGCTGCCTCGGGTTGCGGGATCCCCAGCCACTGTGGGAAGGGCCATGGCAGAGACCAGCTGTCCACTGACACCTGTGTCCAGGTCATGCATCTGGACTATAGTTCCTGGGGTCCCTGCAGCCGGGTGTGGTCATGAGACTGGGCTTTGGGTAGATGCATGTCACCCCCGAGCCTGGCCAACCCTGTGGTCCCTGTCCTGAGGTCTTGGGTGGCCACAGCACAGGGCCCCTCCCTGCACAACGAGAAAGAAATCACTTCTCTTGTGTTAACTTTCTGACGTTTTGGACATGGTCCCTCTATAATGGTGGCCCACTCTGTGCTTTGAATACAGCCCTTGCTGCTCTGCCACTGCGACCTTTGAAGTGACCTTTCCTTCTCTTCCTCGCTCCCCCATCCCTGACCTCAGGGACAACAGGATTACCTTTCTTCCCCATCTCAGGCCGAGATATCTGTCTTGAGCACACACCCACCACAGGCATGAGGACTTGGGGGTGGCACCAGCAGGTCTCAGAAATGACTGTCTCCCAAATTAACAAGTGGATTACGACTCCAACAGGGAACGTGTGGAACGTAGCCTTTGGGTCACCTTAAAAACCCTGCTACCCCTGGTGGGCAGAACCACAGCCTCTGGGGCAGGAGACCTCTGTGTTTCTCCTTTGCCAGCAAAGCAACAAAACCTCTCTTTCCTTTTTCTCAAAACTGTGTTCCTGTTATTGGACTGGCACGGGGGACAAGGACCGAGCTTTTGGTAACAGGTCTAGCGGCCGAGCACCCCCCCACGCCCCGCAGCCTGTGTTGGAGTGGCACTTCCGACCTGGAGGTACAGTCCCCAGGGGGCACAGGGGGCACAGGGGGCACGGGAGCTGCCGGAGATGGTTTCCTGCCTGCGGATCTGCGGCGTCTCATTCCCACACCTAAAGGCCCGCCCTCTGTTCCTCCTGCACACTTCAGGCTCAGAACCTCGGCACCGCAGGTCGGGGGTCGGGGGCGGACCCTGCCCCGCTGCTCTCTCAGCCGCACTCGCTTGGGGGTGCACGCGCCCTGCTCTGCAGCTGCTGAGTGGACAGCCACCTCCCTGCAGGGCACTCAGCAGGGAGCAAGCCCCCCTCACTGCACGTCTTGAGGAGACAACCCGGCCCAGCAGGGCACCACCCTCTGCCGGCCCGGGGGGAGTGGCCCTTTTGCCAGCCCGGCCCGGCCGACTCCGTCCTGGCTGTTGCTCTGCAGCGGCAGAGGGCTCACGTGCGTCTTTCCCTGGGGTCCAGCGGAAGATGGATGAGCAGGACCAGTGAGCCCTGCAGACCCCGCACAGCCTGGGAGCCCTTCTGGGCACTGCTCTGCTCACAGGAACCTTTCTGCATGTGGCAGTGGAGGAAGAGAGACCCCCAGTCGGTCCTGGATCCTTAGCCTGAGGAGCCGCCAGCCGGGCAGACGAGGCTCCAGCCACCTTCAGGAGCTCGCCTTCTGTGGTGGTGGGCACGGGAGGCCCGAGCCCCCTCCCTCGCTCGCTTGACAATGACGTGCCACCGTGTGCCACCAGGGGTCGGTGGGCTGGCGGCTACCAGCCGTGGTCCTGGCCTAACCTGGCCCAGGCCCCGTTTCCTGAGTGTGGCCCTGACCCACAGCCCGCCCTCCCAGGCGTCTCCAGGCCTCTGTCCCACTCTGTGGCCTCAAGCCGTGGAGTGGCCCTTCTCGAAGGCAAGCCAGCCCCTCAAGAGCCACAGCTTCCCCTACGAAGGGCCTGGAAGTGCAGTGGAGAGCTCAGCGGAGAGCTCGCTGCCCTCCTTCCAATTCCTTCCCCAGGGCACCCTGAGGCTCCCGCCGCCCGTCGCACACAGAGGTCAGCCTCCAGGTCCCTCGTCTTTCTTCTTATTGTTTTTTTTTTTTTTTTTTTTTTTTGGTACTGGGGATGGAACCCAGGGTCACTTAACCCCTCAGTCACACCTCCAGCCTTTTACCTTTTGAGACAGGGTCTTGCTAAGTTGCCCTGCTGGCCTCCAACTTGGGATCCTCCTGTCTCAGCCTCCGGAGTTGCAGGGCTATAGGTGGGGGCCACCATGCCTGGGGTGACTTCCCTCGTGTTTTTGGCCGGTTCCCATCTAACACCACGCAGGCTGCAGCCACAGTCAGACATGAAGCCTCCTTTAGAACATACTTATTTACGTTAAGAACAAATTGCTTAGAGAAAGATGGTAAGGAACACCAGCGACAGCCAGGTGGAGCAAACACCTTGAACGTGGGGAGTGTGGCATGGGGACCACAGAACTGCCCCCAGCACCCTGGCAGAGAGCACTGGAGGTGCGGGTCCTGGATGGCTTCCCTTCATCCTGAGCCCTGTCTCACTGGCCGGGCCACCCTGGGGCCATGCTGACTCAGGAAGGCCACCAGCACCAGGGGAGACGTGGGGTGGGCACCTGGTGCTGCTGCAGGCACCGACCCTGCAGCTTCTGCTTGAAACAAACTGCCATTCCTGCCCCTTCCTGGCAGGGTCAGAGGACCCCTCACCGCTGTCATTGGGGTCTGCTTTCCCGGCCCCTTCCCTCCATTCTAAACACAGCCCAGTTCTGTGTGCTCAAAGGAACGAGGGACAAAGCAGGTTCCTCAGCACCAAGAACAGGACGTTCCAAAGAGAGGGGTGAGGCTTTTCCAGGGGGTCGAAATCACTGAGCAGAAGCTCACCATTGTTTTATCAAATCATTGCTCAGATCCGGTTGTGATTTTCTTTGAAGGGAAGAAGACAAGCGGGCTGCTGGGTCAGTGTCTCAATTACAGACACAAGTGCCCCCTGCAGGACGGGCAGCTGCAGAGGCCATGGGGAGCCAGGAGGCCCGAGGGTGACAGACAGCGCTGGGCTGTCCCGGCCTTGCCGATGCCCACTCGAGACCTTGGTTTCCATGCCAGGACCATCAGCCCAAGGTGCCACCAGGCCACGTGGAAAGGCGTGCGCACAGCCAGACCACAGGGCCTCAGAGATCACAGGCCGGCTCCATGTCCCTGCCCCACCTGCTTCCGTGCATGAGACAGTCCTTGAGAGCGACCTGGAGAGCCTGGGCCACGACCACGGAGGCCTCTGCCCTGGGGCACGGGCTCCCCACCCCGCTGGCCTCTGCTCTGCACAGCGCGGGCCTCACTATGGACAGGACCAGCCTCGGCCTTCCTGACACCCCGTGCAGAACCCGCCTGGCTCTTGGCGCCCAGGAAGAGAGGGGCCCCACTCACCCTCACGAGTTGCTGCGGGAAGGGCCCGCGCGAGTTCTCGGGCACATTGATCGGGGGGATGACCCAGTCCCGCTTCTGCCGCCTCAGTCCTCCGGAGCTCTGGTGCTGGGGCCACGGCCGCAGCGTGTCCCTCGGTGGCTGAGAGGGGTCCAGGGTCACGTCTTTCTTCTTTCCTCTCTGCGGCATTGTGTGGGGGGAGAGAGTCAAGGAGGTGTGGTTAAGTTCTGCACCAAGGAAAAGCGTGTCTGTCATTCTTGGTAGAGGAAAAACGTGAACTCTGGGAAAGGGGCTGAGACCAGAGAAGAAGTCGGGCAAGGCCCTCATCTGTACAGAGGCCCTGGGTTACCGTAAGGGAGAGAGAGGCCTCACAAAGGAGGCACTGCATCTCCAATTTAACCAGCGGTGTGGATAAGGGCTTTCGTTATTTATTTATGTTTTGGTGCTGGTGATTGAACCCAGGCATTCATGTTGCTAAGCACACATTCCACCATGGAGCTATATCCCAGCTCAATAAGGGCTTTGTAAACCCCAAATAATGGGGGAAATCATAAAAGATAAAAGATAAAAGAATGTTTTCTAATTTAAAACTCCTGTTTATAAAAATATAACCAAAAAGCAAATGACAAATTTGGAAAACATAATATATACCAAATTTGATGAAGGGTTAATAGCTCCTATATAAAGAGCTCTTACAAATCATTAAGAAGTAATGGAATATTTTTTCACAACAGGAAAAGGACGTAAAAAGATCATTCCTAGCAAAATAAATATCAATGGTTAATAAGTTTATGAAAATATTCACATCTTCCAGAAATAAAAAATGCAAATTAAAGTGATGCACCCTTTTCACCTATCGGATTGACAAGAGATAGCAGAATTAACACTTAACACTGAGGAGCACATTGTGAGTTAGGGTGTGAGTGGGGGCGAAGGCCGTGGGTGTGGGGTTTGGGTTAGGCAGCCTCACGTTCATGTGCCTCTCTACAGCAGCGTCCCTGCATTCTCTGTACCACCTCCTCTTTCTGAAAGGGGCGTGGTGGCGAGAGCTCTGGGTCCAAGGAGGGATGACCAGGAGGGACGGTGGCGTGCACCCAGGCTGAGCCTGCATGCCCTGCCACTGTGGCTCCAGCACAGCCTCCCCCACGAGTTGACCAGCAGCTAACCAGAGATTCAACGGCGCCTGTCCTGGTGACCCAGCAGCTCTGGAAAACCACCCTGGAAAACCTGGGTGGACGATGTTTTCATGACAGTAAAACCACCAGGGAGAACCTGGATGCCTGAGCATAAGCAGTCACTGTGGCCACATCTGGGACACCATGGTCACTGCAAGCCACTCTGACGTCGCTGACCTGGAGAGAAGGCACCAGAGGACACGTGTGGCCCAGCACCTCTCTTTTATAGGCGGAGGAAGAGCTGGAAGGAGGCACCTCAGGGTGTGTGCTGGTTTGCTCTGGTGGCCAGCGAGTCCTGTTTTGGGCTATTTGCTTTGCTCCTCTTACGTTCGGGGCTCCCTGAATGTTAGCACTCACACGACATCTGTCCCACGGGGAGCCAGCACGCCCGCACGGTGTGCATGGGGACGGGTCCAGGTCTCCTCTGCGCAAGCTCAGCCCGCCTGGATCCACACTGGTCTTGGGCTCAGTCTCTGGGAGCCAGGCGAGGCAGAGCCTGGGTCAGCGCAGCCCAAGGCAGAGGCACCGTGCGGGGGTGTCTGACCACAGGCTGCCCCTCCAGCCACAGACCCAGCGAGGGCACCTGCTGTCCTGGGCTCTGTCCTGCGGCTGCCGCTGCCCTTTGCTACAGGACAGCATAGGAACAGACTGGCACCCAGAGGCAGCTGCCCGCCCAGTGCAGAGCCTTCCTCGCACTGCCCTGCGTGCTGAGCTTGGAGCCACACCAGTGCAAGAGTCCACCTGGACGGGGCAACCAAGGCCCCTGCGCCTGCCGCCCCTCAGGGCCCCAGCTTGTGGGCCAGCGACTTGCATTCAAGAGTCTTTGGCAATTAAAAACCCAAAGTCTCCCTGGGTCCCCATCCCTTGTCAGAACGAGGGAGGTGTGACCTGTCCCAGGGGTCGGCTTCTAGGTCAATGTGACCTGCTGCCCACTTGGGTTCCTCTCAGACTTCCTGGTGCCCATGACTCAGGTGGCCTGCAGGGCACTGCTTCTAGCCAGTCCTGGCTGCACATTCTTCCCATTTCCATGGCCCAGATGAGGCTCGAGGGGCTGAGCATCAGGTGAGGACTCACCACGGCCGTGGACCCTGCTCTAAGACCTGGTCTCAGACAGATAGCACCTCCTGGGGCTCTGGCCTGACTGTCCCTTCCCTGCCTTGGAGACACAGCACTGGGGCTGATGAGAAATGTCAGATAAACCCAGCTACAGAAAGTACCTCCGAATGACACCAAGAGCACACGGACGTCAGTAACTGGAGCCTTGTTCTGACACTTAGGTCCCAGGCCCTGGCCAAACACTGTTCCATGTACCCTCCCCCAGAATCCTCCTGTCAGAACTTCGGTGGGAAGCTCGAAAACCTCACTCTGCTAGGGAGGAAGCAGGGGGACCTTGGAGAGGACAGGTAGCTCCTGAAGGTCACACAGCACCCAAGGCAGAGGTGGGCTTGACTGACCTCAAGGACAGAGCACCTGGCCATGTGCCTCCTTCCGGGGTCTGACTGTCCGAGGACCAGCATCCTTGACCTGTCCTCATGGGAGCTGTGTAGTGGGCGGGGTGGCCTGGGGCCCTCGGGGTGTCCCCCTGACCTCGGGGTGTCTTTTAAACTGAGGGGGGAGGACTCAGCCTCAGGCTGGTTGGGCCGGCACCAGGCCCTCTAGGAACACGCCTCCTTGGCTTTGGGGTGGGACCCCGGCTCCCACTCACTGGACTCCAGGCGAGGGACGTCTCCAGCTGGAGGATCCGCTCTGCCCACGCGCCCTGCCGCAGGCCTCCCGGCCCATGGGGAGCTAGGCTCAGCTGTGCCCAGGCACCTGCCCCCGGAGACAGGTGGGCTAGCATCTGTTCTGGAGCCTGGTGGCTGGCAGGGACTCTGCCCCGAGGGGAGGAGGAGGCTTGTCCAGAGGCTCCCCTCTGGGCCCCTCCTCTCCCTCTGGGCAGCAATGGCCAGGCTGCTGCCCGGAGATGCTTCTGGGCCAGCAGGCTCGCCTGAACAGTGCATCCCGGACCCAGAATCTCACAGGCCCCAACACAGCTGGTCTCAAACCCGCTCTCTCTCCTCTTGCTAGGGAGGAGCTGGCATGCCGTTAATTTCCCTAGTGTTGTTTAAATAAATTTCACATATTTGCTACTATTTTAAAGCTGTGAGACAAATGTAATAACAAAATCTGGTGAAAACCAATGCCATCTTCTGCCTGGAAGATGCACCCACTTCTTTGGAAGAAAACCATCCGCGACAATTAGCAGTTATCCCGTTGCATAGCATGTTCTTCTGAGCATGCGATCATCTGGGGTCTTTCAGATGCGGCAGATAAACACGGGTGCACGATCACAGCAGCTACAAGTCACGCTTCCAGCTCCTCTCAAAATATTTCCTAGCGGATGTCACCACTGCACTGTCTTCACCCTGCATTTCTGAGTGGATGGCACCAGTGAGTGTGAACTCTGCTCTTAGCAGAGATGGCGGCGGTGAGTGTGAACTCTGCTCTTAGTAGATTCTACAGAGTACACCTGCGTGTGTGTGTTACAGCACTCTGTATGGACATATGCACGCCCGCACGCACACACACATGTGGGGTAGTTGTGTGTGGGCATATGAGTATGCATGTGCAGAGTGTGTGGACTTGCAGTGACATACATTTGCCCATGTGTGTGTGCGAATGCTCATGTCTTAGACACCTGCATGTGCATCTGTGTGTGCATGTCCTCTCTGGGCGTGGAACATCACAGTTTTCTCAAGACCAGCAGCATGCGGGGCTGGTCAGAGCCATGAGCTAGTGGTCCTGTAACTGTGGGGTCTGAAGGGTCTCGCTGGCTAGGCTGTCCTTTGGTCCTGTGAATCTGCAGAACCAGGAGTCCCAGGAAGTCACCTGCTCCAGCCTGAGGTCATGTTGATAGCTAGAAGCTGAGGTGAGGAGGATAATCGGCGGGAGCTGCTGTGAGCTTGCAGGATTCCTTCAGGAGAGTGTTCCACGGAGCCTCCAGCCTTCTGTCCTTTGCCCCACACAGTGGGCCCTGACTCTGCTTTCCCCAGGCCCTTGGATTCTGCCCTGGTTCAGACACTACTTCCCACCTTGTACCAGCTGCCCACCGGGCTCCCTTGAAACTGCCATCCACACGACAGAGCGAGTTCCACATGGTGCTGCCTCTGGCCTCAGGTCTGGGAGGCCCAGCTTACTTCCAGAAGCTCAGGCCCTGTCAGCCAGCCTCTGCCTCCCCAGCCCAGGTGGCTCCCTCTTCCTCTGTCCACACTCAGCTTGACCTGGAGGCCAGCATTGCCCAGGGCCACCGATGTCCCTTTAGCTCACACCTGAGGGAGAAGCCATAGCCCAGGAGGGTCAGCAGGGTCCTGCTAATCACTCAATCTAACAGCAAACTCAGTGGACAGTTCCACACCAGTTCCAGGGTACCAGGCTCCAGGCAGGAGAAGGCAGAAGGAATGGCCCTTAGGCCCTGCCCTGAGTGCTCATGGGGTGGCCACCAGCCACCTGCGCACAGTGCCGCCATCAGGACTGAGCTGCAGAACTTTGTGGGCTCTCATCCAACCTCAGGACAGCCTGCAGGGGCCACGGGCACAAGGGCTGAGGAAAAGCCCAAGACCGAGGGTGAGGACCAGAGCCCAAGACATCTGCTTGGGGGTCCCTTGTCCAGACGGTCCGGCCCCCTCCTCTCCCACTGTGTTGAAGTCAGTACAGAGCCAGGGTCAGGCAGGAGAGCGCGGTTCTACAAGCAGTTTGACCCACGGAGGGGAATAGAGATGCTGGGGTCCTAACCGGGGCAGGGCGCTGCGGGGTGAACAGGAGTGTGCAGAATGGGCCCGGAGGGGCGGCACTCGGGCGAGCCACACGGAGGCAGGCCTGTGCGACACCTCCGAGCCACGCAGACATCACCACGTTAAAGGGATACTTGGGACCCAGAGGAGACGTGGGGAACGGGTGGCGTCACGGCTGCACGTTCACCCCAGCTCCATCCTTCGCCTGTTGAGGGGCAACCAGGGGCCTCCTGCCCAGGGTGGGGCAATACCCAAGGAGCACTTGCAGATGGAGAGGCCTTCAACCATTGCCAGGAGGGAGAAGGCTCAGTGACCCAGGACCTGGGCACTGGAAGGGCAGCTGTCCGGCAGCCTGCTCCCGGAGCACAGGGGTCTGAAGCAGGAGACGGTGTGAGGGTCATTCACTGGATGCAGGGGGACAGGTGTGGGGGAGTCTGCAGACTGTTGTCACTCATCTTCCCTGAAGAGCCATGTGGTGTCCACTGCAGCCACAGCTCTGCCCTGAGGTCCAGCAGGGAGGGACATGGACGGGTCTGCCTGATGAAGTCACAGGCCAAGCTCCCAGAGAGCAACCACAGCTGGTGCAAGGGGGCTGTCAGTCCAGCAGCAAGAACTCTGGACCAGAAAAGGTGGAGCAGGGAGTGACCCAGGGAGGGTAGAGATGGCGTGTCCAGGGACTCAGGTGGCCAGGCCTGAACAGAGGATGAGCATAGACACCAGAGCTGTCCAGGCAGCACCCAGCATCTGCAGGGAGCTGGGCATCAAGGAGCCACAGGGTTGGGGGTTAGGAAGGGAGAAGGGACATGTGGAGGGGCCAGAAATGTGGGAGGGGGTGATCCATGCCACGGGGGCCAGGCCCAGGAGCCGCAGCCCCCGGGGATACTGGCAGGGCTTCTACTCTGCCCATCTCAGGCCTCAGTCTGGGCAAGAGAGCCTACCCTTCCCACTGACCTAGGAAAGTCCTCTGCTGGAGGTCCCCTGTCCTCCCTGGAGCTGCCTCTGCTCAGGAGGAGCGCCTGTTCTGGTTGGCTGGCTGCTCCTCAGGTCTGTCCCTCCTGCCTGGAGGAAACCAAGGCCAGGACATGGGTGCTGGGGTCCCCACTGGGCTACCAGGAATGAGTCTGGGCCCATATCCCCTCCTGGAAGGCCCATGGGCCAGGTCAGGAAGCCCATGTGCTCAGCCTGCCCTCACCAAGCCTTCCCAGGACCTCCTCCCCACACCCCTGCCCCAGGCTCCAGGGCAGCTCCCCGATGGCAGGCACTTTAGGCCAAGCCTTCCACCTCCCTGTGCCCCAGCTCCCTGTGATTATCAGGGTCTAAGCCCCAAACCCATCCACCCCAAGCCCTGTGCCCTCCCAACACTTAGGGCAGGTCCCAAACCAGCTCTCCAGGACTCCTGGGCATGGCCCTTGCCACCCTCTCCCCCTGCCAGCCTGAATCCCTTCTTCAATGGGACCCTCTGGCCCTGATCCCCTGCAGCTCTGCCCAGTCCCTGGTTTCCTCTGGCAATGGTTGAAGGCCCCTCCATCTGCAAATGCTCCTTGGGTATTGCCCGCCCTGGGCAGGAGGCCCCTGGTTGCCCCTCAACAGGCAAAGGATGGAGCTGGGGTGAATGTGCACTGGGCAGTGAAGGCCAAGCCCCCGCGGGACCAGCTCTGCTCTGCAGCTGTGACGCCACCCGCTCCCCACGTCTCCTCTGGGCTCCAAGTATCCCTTTAACGTGGTGATGTCTGCGTGGCTCGGAGGTGTTGCGCAGGCCTGTCTCCGTGTGGCTCGCCCGAGCGCCGCCCCTCCGGGCCCGTTCCGCACACTCCTGTTCACCCTGCAGTGCGTGGTACAGGTCCACCTGACTCAGTATAAGCAACTTATGGAACCTTCTGAATCAGATCTCCATGGGACACACCAGCAGAGCACTTGCTGCTGCTGTGTACCAGTGCCCTAGTCAAGGTGTCCCCGTCCCTGCCCTCACTCTGTGAGATGCCATCTCTGGCTTTCATTGCCCAAGCGCTCGACTCTTTGGGAAGGTCCCTGTGTGAACCAGTTTCTCTGATTGGCACCGCAGACTGTGACCTGCAATGCTGAGACATGGCTTCCACAGACCTGGAAGCTGACTTGTGTGAACAGATAAGAGCCTCTTGCCTGGCAGCGTAAAGCACAGGAGCGCTGGGGCAGTGCTGTGCTGTTTCCCGCTCTCCTGGGCTCCAGGCAGGGTGGCGTGTGCTGGAGCATCCGTCAAGGCAAGAGGGAACACGCGGTGACAGCCAATGCCGAGAGTCCTGTCTTCCCCCTTGAACGCCCTCGGAAGCTCTGCACCAGACAGGAGCAGAGTCCCCTCCTCCTGCCAGGACAAGGACAGAGGCGGCGAGGGCCTCCAGAGGGAAATGCGGAGAGCGGCGGTGTTTGTGGTCAGTCGGTGCATCACATGTGCTGCCGCCACAGGGAGACCGAGATCAGAGAACGTTCTAGATGTGCAGAGACGCCGCGGATCAGCTCACATCCAGGGTCGGCCCATCCCACCTGCAGACTTTGTTCCCCTCCGTGGCTGCAGAGTAGTGGGGGATGCACAGCAGCCTGGAGATGCCACCACACATCCTCACGCAGACTCAGAGGGCTGAGGAGGACAGTGAGTAGGTGGAGCCCTTCGGCCCAGGAGGAGGCCCCAACACCTTGTGGACTCCTGGACGGCACCCCTGCCCGCGGGCTCTAGACCCTGATCCTGAGCCCAACCCTCGCCCACTGCCCTTCAGTGTAGCACCATCTGCACAGCCGGGCAATGGGCAGCGCGTGGATCTTACGGCCACCGAAGCGTCCTGGAGAGGGAGCCTGCTATCTGTGAACACAGGAAGAGCGAGCTCCCCGGGAGGAAGGTTCTGGGGCTGAAGCCCGGCGTACGTCCTGTGGCCCCGACGAGGCTGCCGTCTTGCTCATTGTCTACGATAAATTGTCCCTTACTGCCCACTGCACCCTGAGGTCACCAGCCACTCCCAGCCCCTCTTTCCTGTTCTACCTGCCTTTGCAGGAGCCCGGCCTCTGGCTCCGGGGCACCTGTGGCTTCTCATGCAGCAGAGAGCTGTGGGGTCACTGGCCTCAGCTACTGCAGTCCTGTTGGCCTGGGTGCTCTAGCGTCTGGGTAAACGTGTTCCCAAGTCCCAGACGTACAAATAGCACCATGTCTTGGCGTCCTGTGTTCTGAGATTATTGATTGCATAGGGATCTACAGTCCAAAGGAAACATTTGGAACATGATAAGCCATTTCTGCATTACGAATGAGTAGGACTGATGTTGGAACAGGAAAAATGAGATTTATTCCCCAAATATCGGTGCTATTTATGGCTCTTCTCTTGCTCTGCCTCGCCCACTCCCAGGTTCCATTGCTTCTTCAGAGCTCTGGGTTAAACATGCTCCAATACGGGAAGCAACAGGCCGGCCCCCGTGTCAAACCTATACTGATTTTAACTGAGAATAATTAGGTTTCTTAAAGAGGGGGCACTAGGGTCTCCACAGGTGGTTCATTCCTTTACTGCCTACTGGCTTTTCAACATACCTTTGAATAGGGGGATTTTACTTGCCTGCAAACATGTATATTTAAAATATTTAGCTAGGGTATTGTCTGTAGCCTGCTGGCGCGTTTCCATGGTAGCTGAGGATGGACAGAATAAAATGGTATTTAACAAACACAAAATAAAACAACAGAAAGATACCCACATCCTTGACAAATGGAGTTCGGGAGCTGTTCTGGACATTTGCATGAGTGGGTTCTGCCAGGGCCCTGGGGCTTTCCCTCATGCCAGCCACAGCGAGGGGGATGAGGGTGCTCCCTGCCCCAGGGGCCCAAAGCCATTTCTTAGTCCAGATCTCTTGCGAAAGGGGAGGTTCTGAAATTCCCATAGACAATATGTGAACAGCTTTTCCTTTAGCTTCTTCTCCCACCAGAACCAAAGACGTGGGCAGCAGGGAGCTGTAGCCAGTGTGGGAGCAGGTGAGCTCACCTGTTGGCCTACTCGGGGTGACCAGTGTTCCCTCCAGCCCTGAAAGCTGGGCAGGAGGCTGCAAGTGCTGGGTATGAAGAGACCAGATGACGTGTGCGTGTGTGTGTGTGCGCGTGCTTGTGTGTGTGGCTGCCAGGTCACCTGCTCAGGGCACGCAGTGTCCCTCCCTCCCCAGCACTTGTGAGGCCCCCAGACCCAGAGGCGTCTGGGTGTCCACTGGAGGCTGTTGGTCCTTGGCCTCTGCCCACATGATGCCAGGAACCCCTCCCACCAGACACCCAAATGGGTCAAGACCTCGCCAGATGCAGGGTTGAGAAAAACTTGCTCCAGAGAGTTAAGAAAATCATGTGCAGAAAGAAAACACCATAAACAAAATCGGTCTCAGACGTACAGAGAAGACACATCCTCAGTAAAGAAGTTACACTACAAGCCCAGGAGACGCATGTCCCTGGTCCTGGAGCCACTCCTGCGGTGTCCATCAGGGAGCGATGCTGTGTGGTCAGCCCGAGCCTGGAGGTGGGGCTCAGGGTGGGAGAGGCTGGTGGGGGCCTTGTGGGCAGCTTCCTCCTCTGGAGTCTCCCCTCTGCCTCTGCTGTCCACTGTGTGACATGCCTCGAGGGCTGGCTCTGGCCCTGTCGCTCCCAAGCCCTAGGTTCCCGGCTGACAGATGCCCTCCCCTTGTAGGGATCTGGATGGCCAAAAGGAACGTGTCCACAGCCTCCTCTCCTCCACGCTCAGGAAACTCGGCCATGTCGCTCTGAGAAATCCTGCCGCGATTTTTGCTTTCAACCCCAACAGGAGGGCTTTCTTCCCAGGGGGCTCTTCCCAGAGAGTCATGTGCACTCATGCACACGTTGCACAAACTCACATACCTGCACATGTACACATGTGCACATACACACCAGCCCAACCAGGAACTGAGGCCCGGGAGGAGCTTGACTGCCCTACACCACACTCTCCACGGGCTGGCCCTCTTCAGCCCCTGTGCCCTGTGGGCAGGGGGCCGCTGGCCTCAGCTCACTGTTGAGAGGTTGTTCCTGGGGCATCTTGCCCAGTTTCAGAGGAGGGGCACCAGGCCTTGTGACGGCCTCAGGATGATTTGAGGCCGTCATTGTCCTCTCTTCATAGAGAGCCTTGGAAAAAGGTGGGCCAGGCCGACCCCAGCCAGGGCTGACCTGCAGCACCTCTGCCCCTGCCCCTCATGCCAACTGCAGATCTGGGGACCCTGCACATGGGCAGCAGATGGGGTGACACAGCACATCTTGCTCCCTGGCCAGTCGCCCACAGGCCTGGACAGGCCATGATGCCTCCCGTTACCCTCCACCTGCAGAGTGAAGGCCCCTGGATGCTGCCCAAGTCCACGAGCAACCCAGAAACACCACCCAGGTTTGAAGGCTCAGCTATGGGCCCACACCCACCTGGGCAGCACAGCCCCACTGGAAAGATGCTTTGGGCTTGAAGGCCGTGTGCAGACCTTGCTGGTGACCGAAGGAGGTGAGGTGTGGAGTCCAGCGCACGCCCAGCAGAAGGGCACTGGCACCTTTCACATCAGCTACAGCTACCGCTGCGATTCCTGGGGGAGCCCTGGACACCCTCAAGTTCTGGCATGGACACCCATTGCCTGCCAGGAGCAGGGACCTCGGGTCTGGAGAAGGAACAGCCTTCCCTCCGATGGGTCTGCCTGGCACGTGGGCTGTCGCGTGTGAAGGAGCCTGACCAGGCCGCCCAGTCCCAGGGGCCAGGCCAGGCCTGCAGCAGCTTTGGAGGTGGCAACGTGGTCTGAACTTGGGGGTCGTGGGGTCACTGCCGTCCCTAACACAGTCAGCGTCTTCAGGGGGACAGAGAGGGGGCGGCTGTCCACTGCATGCTGGCACACGGCCACCATGTGTTTCCTACGACTGCTGCCCCTCAGCCTCCTCCAGGAGGACTAGAGAGCGCTGCTGCTTTCTGGGCTGCGGCCTTGCTGCCTGCCTCCCACCTCCAGCTGCTTCCTGCAGACTGTGGCCGTGCACAGCCGCCTCAGAGGGGGAGCCTGTGGCCGTGCCCTCGCTGCGCTGGCACCCCTGGCATCGGATGAGACCCTGAGCCCTTGGGCGCCAGGCTCAGGGGCCTCCACACCAGGCCTCTCCTGCTCCCGGAGGCTGCTGGTGGTCCTCAGCATTCCCTGCCCTCTGCCTTGGCCCTCCCGTGAGGTTCTCCTGCGTGCATCTCTGTGCCCAGTGCCCCTGTTGCAGAAGGACCCCAACCCTATGGATCAGGCAGCCCTAACGGCTCCCCTTAGCTAACTGTACTCACAAAACTGTTCCCGAATCTGGGCACGCACTGAGGTCCTGGAGGACTTCAACATTTGCCCTTTGGGGTCACAGCTCGGCTACGGACGTTTCCCAAGTTCAGCCTCTGGAGCGCTGACTCCCGCAAAGCCCGATATTGGTTTCATAAACCACAGTTTCTCTGTGGCAAACTGCACCCGCAGGTCCCATCGCCAGCTCCGGCGCTGCACCAGCTAGGCTGTCCGTGCTCGGTATTTACCGTGAGGCCCAGGGCTGGCTGGACTCCTCAGGGGCAACTCCTCGCTCCGGCGGGAAATATGTGACCTCATTTGCATTTTCTAATTGAATTGCTATCAGCTTTCCTGCAAGACTGCACAAGAAAAGTTCTTCTGGCTTCTAGCCCTGCTGTGTCTCCCACAGAAAGGCGCCTTCGAGGGCTGCCGGGGAGGGGTGGAGGGGAGGTGCCCACCGCCTGGCCCGTCTCACCAGGGAGCGTCGCTTTCACCCAGCGCCACAGAGTCACGGCGCACGGCTGGCTGCCTGTGCCGGAGCCCCCACAGGGGACAAAAAGGGCACAGAACCGGGCAATGAGCCGGCTCTGGCTGACGGGCCTTGAGCGACTGCTTCAGCGACCCCTCTGGCAGGAGCAGCCTCTAGGCTCTGCTTTGCAGGACGCTGTCTGCTGCTCTAGAACCTTCCACAATGGGGCTCCTGCTCAGTGGGCACCCCCTCTGCACTCCGGCCTCTCCAAGCCTCTGCATGCGACCACACACTTGAAAACGCACAGAAGGGAAGTGGCTGGGGAACAGCGTCTTTCCCTCCTCCCAGGCCCGGCGCCCTGGCTGCCTGCTGCAGGCCTCCTGCCCGCCGTCCCCGTGGCTCCTCCCGGGACACAGTGCTCGCCTTCCGCCTGGCACCAGCTTCCCGCCCTCAGTCCAGCACAGGAGCCCTCGTCCTGTGGCTACTAGCCGGGCTGCCACGTCACGGCCACTCTGTCCCTCTGCATGGAGCACCAGTTCACAGAGCCCTGACCGTGGCGCCTGGGTGTTTCTGGTTGGGGCCATTGTGAGAAATGCTGCTCTCAGCCCTCCGGGGCAGGGCCCTGGTGGCAGTACCCGTGTCCACGGGCACACAGCCAACACCACACACCTGCGGTCACCCGAGGTGGGAGCACCCGCTGCTGGGCAGGGTTTGCATGCTCCACACCCCCACAAGCCTTGGCAGAAGGCCACTGCGTCCAGTGGCTGCCCTCCATAAGGCCCTCTCCCCTCCTGTGAACCGCCTGTTCAGGTCTCTTGCTGTTTCTACCTGTGGCTTGAGGTTCTCCTATGGTCCAGAGGGAGTCCTTGGAGGACAGCTCACGTGGCCAGCATCCTCACTTTCTTAGACGTGTGTGTTGATGAGCAGAATTTCTTATTTTTACTGAAGTCCTATGACCTGTCTTCCTGGCTTGCTAAGTCACCCCTCTGTTTCAAAGCTTCGTGAACTTGTCTCAGCCATGTGTAGGGTCTCACACAGCTTTAGGGAGGTTCGCTCCTATCACATGACCGTTTATTGTGCTGCTGCTGACCTTAGGGACATAGTTTGGACTCCCCTTTCGGACCAAAGGCGTTTGATGGCTAGTAACATCTGACCTCACCCATCGATTCCAGTCTGACTGACAGGCTCTTCAGACCTTTGGCACTGGGCCATGTTAGTTTCATGTATCCTGATTTTTTCTTCTTATCTTACTGCATTGACTTGGGCCTCTGGTGTATTACGTGAAGTCCTCAGGGGAGACTTGGAAAGTCTCAACAGCGACCGAATGGCTGCTGTAAGATTTCTGCTGATGCACTTTGTGATAAGATGCAAGGCCTTAAGGAGCTGAATATTGTCATTTTAGTGGAGGTGAAATTTTAATAACTGATACTCAGAGGATCACACAATTTTTAATTCTACATGAATCATAATGATTAAATCTATCTTACATTCTTGGACAAATCCAATTGGGTCATGATTTATCAATCTATGAAAACAGCTAGATCCAAGTTGGTTAATTCGCTTAGGGATTTGCATTCATTTATGGGCAAGACTGACCCATAATTGTCTGTCACTTTTTTTAAAGGTTCTTGTTGTTTCTGGACACAGTTTTTGCTAGTTTTGGACATGGCTTTTTCCAGCATGGACAAGATGTTGGCTGGTTTCAGACATGACTCATGTAGGATTTGGGATGTGTTTCTTGCTCATTTGGGGCAAACCTCTTGCTAATTTGAGATGTGGTCCCTATTAAGGTTTGGGATACCAAAACTTTGAGGTAGTGACTCCTTGTTTAACTCTCTGAACAAGTTTGTGCGGGTTTAATTTTCACTTTGGAAAGTCTGGGAGGAGCTTACCAGGGCCGTCAATGAGATGTTTTTCTCTGATACAAATTTTGTTTGTTTATAACAATAAAACAGTGAGGATCTTCTTCTGTAAGTTTTGGGGAGTTGTTTTTTGTAGGCTCTGATCCATGCCGTGTGTATTTTCTAATATTTTAGAATACGTTTATATTGATTTCAGAGAATCCTGCCAGATGCCTTCTCCAGCGTCCACCATGTGGCCACCATGTCCTCTTTCTAGTCTGTTTTTCAGTCTGATCACTCCAGGGCTTGAGACCAGCTTCTGCCAGTTGCTCCTATTTCTTCCCCTTCCCTGTCTTCTCACATGAGCATAAGAAAATTCTTTCCCACCTGGGCAGACTTCTTCCTCCACTGTTTTGTATTCTTTCCAATGAGTTTATTTTTTCTATTCTTACACTTTTTTTTTTTTTTTACAAAAAATGTATCTGTAGTAAAATGCATATAGTTGGATTTTTCTTTATTCATTTTTTCTTTATTCAACTTTTAATTACATGTTAATATATTTTCTTTTTTCATAATTACTTAGAATTTTTTTCTAGTTATAGATGACACAGTATATATTTTTTTATGCGACGGAACCCAGTGCCTCACATGTTCGAGGCAAGTGCTCAACCGCTGAGCTACAGCCCTACCCCCTCATAATTACTTTTTTATAATTACTGATATATTTGTAAATCTATCACTTTACTCAAAAAGGAATGCATAGCCCATCTATTGTTTTTCTTTCCCTTCTCTTGCATTTTTTGCATGAATAATTTTCATTTTCTATTCTTCCTATTTATTACCTTAGAACTTACTCAATCTTATGAGTCAGTGAATTCCTAAAACCTTTCAACGAGTATTTTTGTTTTATTCAAATGTAATATGACTGATCACCCTTCATCCAAAAAGTCCAAAATCAGAAAGGCTCCGGAACTTGGAACTTCTTGGACACTACCACGATGTCACAGGGTGACACCCGTCCTGGGTGGTGAGCAGTCAAAACCCCGTCTAAGGCCCTCACACTACCATAGGAGGCACGTGTGAAACAACCAGCCTCTGTCTGGACTTGGTCCCCTGCCCTGGGCTGCAACGTGTGCACACACATATTCTGCAACCTGAGAAACCATTGCTCCGTGCGCTCTGTCCAGGCCCGTGGATAAGGCTCGGCCTCTGCGCTTAAGAATGCCCGCCTCTCGTGGGCTCAGTCACCCTTCCCGCGTCTGTGTAGTTCTGCCCGGTGCTCGAGTCCCCTGGTCCACACCGGCGGAGTTGCTCCTGCTCTCCTGCCTGCTCAGCCGTCCCCAGTGCTTCCTCCCCGTTCCTCCCTCCCATCTCCGCTGTCTTTGTAGCAGACACTGGACACAGGCGTGTGGTGGGATTTGAGGCCTGGTGTGATGTCACCCCTGGAGAAGGTTCACATTCACTTTGGTGGGCAGGCGGGGACACTAGGAACTGGTGTCACCTCCACCCATTTATAGAGCAGACATTTGAAAGTTGGCATTGATGCCTTTCAGACTGTGTCCACAGAGTAACCCAGAGTGCCGCAGCTGACCTTCCAGGTTCCAAATGGTTCCTTGTTCCCTGTCCCCCAGCACTGCCTGGCAGGGCCCATGGCTGTGATGAGCACGTGCTGTGAGGGTGGGGACAGGCTGTTGGTGGCGATGACCTCTGTGCTCCTGGTCACCTGACCTCACAAAGTTTTGTCGTGTACTCTCAGCAACCCTAGGAGAGTGGCAGCAGTGACACCCTCCTTCCAGGTGCAACAGCCAGGGGAGCCTCAGCCAGAATCCACCCCTGAGCTGCAGGGCCCCTTGCTGCCTGGGCTCAGCCACGCCTGCAGGGCCCCTTGCTGCCTGGGCTCAGCCACACCTGCAGGGCCCCTTACTGTGCTGGACTCAGCCACACCTGCAGGGCCCCTTGCTGCCTGGACTCAGCCACACCTGCAGGGTCCCTTACTGTGCTGGACTCAGTCACACCTGCAGGGCCCCTTGCTGCCTGGGCTCAGCCACACCTGCAGGGCCCCTTGCTGCCTGGGCTCAGCCACACCTGCAGGGCCCCTTGCTGCCTGGGCTCAGCCACACCTGCAGGGCCCCTTGCTGTGCTGGGCTCAGCTACACCTGCAGAGACATGTTCACTCCTTCCTGCAACACAGCCTGAGGTGACAGGGATCAGCTTCACCTTTTGTGACAGGGACAGTAGCAACCCCTGCTCCAGGCACAAGGTGGGGGTCAGCTGAGCTGACGCCACTGAGGGTGGGTTAAGTGGGGCCCTGGAAAGTCAGAAGGAAGTCACCAGCAACGGAAGAGATGTAAAGACCCGTGGGGAGGAGGACTGGCTGCACCCACAGGCTTGGGGTGAGGGGCTCACGTAGTCTGATCCTGGACGTGAGCTCTATGTCCCTGCCCCAGGGGTGGTACTTCTTGGGTCAGCCTGACGAGGGGCTGGAAGGTGACCACCCTGAGGCTGCCCACCTCAATCGCCACCAGCACTCGCACCTTCCACGGAGGACCAGGAATTAATTCAATCAGAACCTGCTGGTTTAACATCCTCAAGAAAAGCCTTCAATTAGTGGCTTCATCTGAGGCCTCCTCGCTATCAGGGCTCTGCCTTCTGCTCAGAAGGCATCCCAGTGGGGACGCAGGGGTGGCCTAGCTCATGAGGACACCCAGCTTCTGGAGGAAAGGCTTCTGTGGGATGGGGCCCCAGACATGGCTGCTGAAATCACCAGGAGACAGTGACGGACACCTGCTCTGTCCGAGAGCCCTCAGCACCTGTGGAGGCCACATTGGGGCAGAGATTCTTTTCCATGTCTGGTCCACCATGCCCAGGACACTTGAGACTCCTTTCCCAGTCCGACTGGCTCCCTGGATGTGCACAGTGACCCTAAGGAGTCCCTGATTTATCTTCCTGACACCTCTCCTTTAATTCAAGAACAAGACAAAACACTAATTTTCACTGGGCGCAGTGCATAGGCCTATAATCCCAGTGGATCTGCAGACTGAGGCAGGAGGATCTTGAGTTCAAACCCAGCCTCAGCAAAAGCAAGGCACTAAGCAACTCAGTGAGACCCTGTCTCTAAATAAAATACAAAATAGGGCTGGGGATGTGGCTCAGTGGTCAAGTGCCCCAGTACAAAAAAAACCAAAAACCAAAAAACAAAACAAAAACAAAAAAACCCACAATAAACAAACAACAACAGCAACAAAAACAAAAACAAAACAAAACAAAAAAACCCCAAAAAACCAAACCCCTAATTTTCCCAAAATTTTCTATTTCCAAAGTGGGTTCCTTGGCATACCTGCCTTGCTAGCTATTCCATGAGGATGGGTTCCTTGGTCAGACAGGTTTGAGAAAGCTTCCACTCAGGCTCACAAAACACACTTAATCATGGCAGGTTCTCTCCTTTCTTCCCTCCATCTCTTCCTCCCTCCATCCCCCTGAATTAGTTTTGTACCAGCTTCCCCAGTCCACTCTGCCAATCATGTGGTCTGCCTGCCTGTCATCCCTCCAGGCCTTGGGAGCCATTGGGGCTGGTGTGTGCAGCCCCCAGACAGGTAGGCCACAGAACGAGTGATGTCCATTTGGAAGTGGGAATAAGGGACCACGTACAACACTGGCAAGGAACGCTGAGAAGGTGGGGTGTGGTGAAGCAAGTGTGGCTGTCTGGTGGTCACCTGGGTGACTCGCCCATGCCAGCAGCCCTGCAGCAGGATAGTGCAAAGGCCAGGGCCCTTGTTAGGCATGGCTTTCTCTGCTGGCACAGACACAGAACTGCTGACCCTCATCCTTAGGGAGCCTGGGCAGAGGCTCTGCACGGGACCATCAGAGAAGCAGGACCCCTGGACTCTGGGTGCAGACTCTCCCACCATACAGTCACCCCTTACCTTGTGTCCAGGGTGCAAGGACCAGGTCTGGGCCACCAGCAGCCGCACCACGGCATCCCATTGCTCAGCTGTCCGGCGGTCCCGTGCGGTCACTGTGAAGGCCACCTGCTCGGAGGGGATGCGCAGCTCCCGGGTGGCGAAGACTGTCCCGTCGGCCCTGACTTTGAAGTCCAGGCTGTTGGTCTCGTATTGCATCCCCTGGCTCCCCAGACAGCTGCTGAACTCGACTGCAAGAGGAGGGAGGAGATGGTCAGCGTGCTGGGCGGGCCCAAGGGCGGCAACCAAACCGTGGTTCTGGGTCTGCAGGGAGCCTGGGGAAGGTCGCTGTTCTCCACCCTCCTCCCCGGAAGGTGGCGCGCCCTGTCGCTGTCCTGAGGGACTCCACAGGACGAAAGCTGGGGCCCACTCTCCTAATGCAGCCGGGCCCCCTCTGTAGACACAGCTCCCACGCTCCCCCACATCCGCTGCAGTCCGTGAGCTCCCCGTGGGCTCCCTGGTCTCTCCCCCTGCCTCTCGCAAACTCCTGCTGCCCGTAAAGCCCTGATGGATCTATTTCTACCCAAGAAGGCTGAGTGCAGGAAGGAAGCACAGGAAGCTGGCATTCGGGGACTGTCCCCTATGGCAGGGGAGTCCTGGGAGCGGAACCCAGATCTGCTCGTTTAGCATGAATGGCAGCTTGGGCAGGTGGGGCGGGGGCCGGGCGGGGCAGGCCTGTGCAGCCACGTGCTCTCTTGGTTAGTCGCCAGTGGAGTCGAGGAGACAGTTTCTTGACACCGCTGGGAACCACACAGTGCTTTGCTTCCAAAACATTAATTGGGTAACCAAATTGCCAGCCCCCTCCCGGCGACTGCCGTGCCACGACCGCGTCTAACTCTGTTGCAGAGAAAGGCGTCTCTGAAGCAGCACGCGTGTGGGCCGCATCAGCGCTTTTCGACATGCACGCTCTGCAAATGTCGCCTACTGCTGCAGAAAATCACAAAGCACCGACGGTCAGTGTCACATCTGCTGACAGAGGCAAGGGACAACGTTACCTAGTGTTCATCAAAATGTGGGCTCCAAGCACTGTGGTGGAGGGCTGGTAGGAATGAGTCCACTGTCACCGCACGCATCAGTAGATGACTATTTATTACAAAGCAAAAGCAGCGGGTCAGTTGCTGCCGTGTCTGCCAGAGCGTCTCCCTTGAGCTCACCTTCGACTGTGCCTGCAGGTTCCCTCCTCTCCAACCCCAGATGTCTCCCGGTTCCCAGCACCTCCCGCTTGTGGGTCCCATATCAGAATGTTTTTAAATGTGCTGGCACCAGGGTTACCCCCGTGGTCCACAGCAAGAGCTTGCCCCCGAGCTGCCAGGCAGTGACTCCGCTGGCAGCCCTGGACTGCGGCTCCTGGCACTACCCTGCCTGGAAGGATGAAGCCATTATGTTTTTTTCCAAGTGACAGGAGAATCCCAAACTGCTTCTAAAGCAGTATTTGCCCCACTGGCAAACAAAGTAGAATCGGTCACAGACTGAGCGGGTCAATCATGTCTGACATCCAGACACTGACCAGGATAAAAACAAGAGCTGGGTGACTGGAGGGGGCTAGCGAGATCACCTGTAGCTCCTCTGCTCTTGGAGAGAGAATTTCTAGTAAGACGACGGAGCTGGGCAGCACCGGGGGGTCGTGTTTCTGTGGGGTACATGATGGTGTTGGCGCAGTTTTATAATAACCTGAGCTGCCACACAGGCAGAGTGGAGCCACTGTCCGCAGGATGTCCCCAATTTGCAGATGAGGAAACCGAGGCTTGGGGACATTCCCCACCTTCTAGAGGTGACAGGAGGAGGAGGGATTTGAAGTTCTATTGGAAGATCTCAGTGGACTCTGGGCCTCCACTCGCCTGGTTCTGTGTGGCCAACTGGAGAGCTGGCCCCAGGTGTCCCTTGTGGCACAGCCTGCAGGAGCCCTTCTGCTGGACTCCAGTATTGCCGCCTGCAGCAACAATCCCGCGGGAATTTATCGGAGGCAGACTGGGAATGAACTACTTCTATTTCGGGGCTGCTTCCTTACTTGCTTTTAGAGGAAGAGAGGCTTTGCTTAGAGGAAAAGAGGTTTGCTTAGTTTTAGAGGTGCTACGCTTTCAGAGAGGCTACAGTTTCAGAGGTCTACTGCTTCTTAGAGGTGGGTCACTTCTTGGAGGTGCGGGGTGCGGCTTGCGGTGTGCGGCATGTGGCCCGCGTCCTGCAACCTGCGACCTGCAACCCAGAGGTGTGTTCTTAGTTCTCTGTCCTGCGATCTCCTCCCAGGTGAAGAGAATGTCTTATATACACTAAGGCAGCCAATCAGCTTAGGATTAAGTAGCAGGGTTGGAGCATGCGCCACGGTACCAATCAAGAAAGAATGAGGAACACGTGTCGCCCACTAGCGCAGAAGAGACATTAACCAATCAGACAAAAGTAGATCACGCCATGTTAACACTAATTATGAGCCACCTCTTGGCCCATCGCCAGCTGCCATCTTAGGGCTACTTAAACATGTCTCTACCCTCCAGGGGACGTCCGTGTGGATCACTGAGGCCTGCCAGGACCCGGGATGCCTGTCCTTCCTTACCTGTGCCTCACAATGCTGAGTGCTGCAGGGGAGGCTCGGGAGAAGTGGAGCCAGCCTGCAGCGCCTGGCCTTCAGGGACATGGCGGCCCTGGAACTAATGAGGGGAGAAAGCAGCCATGAGGAAATGCGGGTCTGAAGGCCTCAGGTCCTTAAAGGGCCACAGCTGGGACTCTGGCTGTGGAGGCCACTGTGCACGAGGCTGTCTGCTGCACACCCGCTGGGCACAGCCCTGGAGGCTGGCAGTGGGTTTCACCTGCCTGAGACGGAGCCCAGGCCCGTGGTGGCAGTGGGGGACAGTGGCCAGACTGCTGACCTGCCCAGACTGCTCTAAGGTCAGATGAGGCCCTGGCCAGGCTAGGGGTCCCTGAGGTGGGCATGTGGGATTCCCTCTCCTGCTCTGCTGGGGACAGTCTGTGGGGTGACGACTTTTGGAGTCCTGGGCACCCCTGGGCGTACTAAATGCCACTGACTGGCACTTAGACACGGTGAGACATGCTACGCGAATTTCACAATTTAAAGAACAGCAGTTTCTGGAGCTTCCTGAGACTGAGGTCCTGGCTGCTAGAAGGACAGGGAGAATGTCCCTGGGACTGCCAGCACCCACGGTTTCAGTGTCCCTGGAACCGGTCATGAGTACTGCCCTCCATCCCTCTCTCCCAGAGGCCTCCAGACCTGCTGAGGAGGGGGCTGCCCACGTGCTGTTCCACATGCCACTCACAGTGGCAGACCTGAGCTCACTGGCAGGGAGAGAGACCGAGGAGCCTGACATCTGGGAGAAGGGTCCCCAGTGCCACAGAGGACAAACCCAGAGCCCCAGCGAGGGCTGCGCTCTGCAGCCAGGGGAGGCAGATGGGCGGCACTCAGCGGGCTCTGGGGTGTGGGGATGGCTGTGCTGGCTGCAGCCCCAGGGCAACGGTTCCTGCAGGTGCTGGGACGTCCGCCCTGCAGGAACCTGTGCACGGCACAGAGACCTCCGCCACAAGTCTGCTGCTGGAATTCCTGGGAGTCACGCACCCCCTGCGGCCAGGACCAGACTGGGACGCAGAGACGCTCAGGGATGGGGAAACCCAGCTCCGAGAGAGACGTACGTGGTGCACTCCCTCTTTGGTGATCCCAGGACCTCCGAGAATCCCTGCGGTGTGCAGGCCCCGGGCTCACAGAGGCCACCTCCTCCTGGACTCAGGGTGCTTTCAGGACTCGTTCACCAACGACAACAGCAGGGCCCAGGCAAGCCCACGCCCTGCCTCTCGGGAGTTTCGCGTGTTCAGAGAACCTGCAGCTCACACGCCGAGCTCTCTGGATGAGCCCTGGTAGCGGTGCCCCTCCCAGCTCCGGTTCTGGAACCTGGGGATTGCTGGTTTCCTGTGTGCTCGCCATCCGCACCGGCCTCCCTCCCGTTTCTCCAGGATGGCGCCTGTGCCTCCCATGCCCTGCTTCTCGGTGCCGCCAGGCTTGTTGGAAACTTCTGCTAAAATGCGCCTGGAACTGGGCCGGAGAAGGGGCGGCTCCTTGCTAGGAGGTGGGCCCACCCTTTAGCTCATCATTTTTAATTGCTGGCTCCAGGGAGGTGGACGAGTGGGGACAGGTAGCCAGGGGCATTCGGCCGCTGCTCCCCGTCTGCAGAGGAAGCCTGACAGGTGGGGGCAGCAGGCCGCGTGGCCTCAGGACGGGTTTACTGGAGACTCGTGCTGGGGCCACGAAACACCTCTTTTGTTATTATTCTCGTTAGGTGAGTTGAAAAAGATCAGAGGTGAGCCTGTAGTGTTCAGTGTGGAGGAGCGTCACACCTCCAGGGCCACCAGCAGAGCCTGCCTGCCCCCCACCCCAAGGCTCCGACCCTCTGGCATGCTGCAGAAGGGGCACCCAGAGACCGTAAGGACCAGAAGGGGTGTCAGGGGCTGGAAGGAAGAGCAGATGGAGCACAGAGGACCTCAGGGCCACCAAGCTGGCCTGTGCAAGGCTGTAGCAGTGGCCACTTGCCTCAGGCATCCACACCTGTGGCTGGCACAGTGTCTATTGAGACTGTGGGCTCTGCCTGGGAACAGTGGGGGCTGGTGAGACGGGAACCATGGAAACTGCCAGGCAGGGAGGGGGTCCATGGAACTCTGCTTCCTGCTCAGTCTGTCCATAGCCCCCAAACTGCCCTAGAATATAAGGTCTAGTAAAAATGGACATGGACCACCATTCCACACCTTCTCCAGGGAGAACAGTGCCTCAGCAACGTGGGGGACTCAGACCGCCCTGACCTTCCTTCACGCAGGAGTGTAGACCCAGTGAGCCCTGAGCTCTGCTCACCGGGGCCAGCGCCGCCGTCCAACATTCACTGACTGTGTCTCCCACGGATGGAAAGTACCAGCACGCTCTTCCTGCCAAGAAAAACCCGCCCAAGTGGCAGTAAATGTGTGCCTCATGCTGCCTGGTGTGTCCTCCCCCAGAAAATACTGCACTAATAAACTCTCCGAATCTTTATTGAGTATTTATGGCACTGTGTGAAAACTGGTCTCTGGAGCGGAGAAGCAGCTCTTGAAAGGCTGGAGCAAGCCTGTGTGTGGCTCCCACGAGCCCGGCCTGGGCAGGGGAGGGAGTTTTCTGGTTCTGGACTGGCAGCCGTCCTTTCTTTAAGGAGGCAAAGCTGCGGGCGTGTCCAGAGGTACAGAAATGGGTGGCCAGGGGCAAGCATCCTTGGAGGGTCACTCTGGTGTGTTCCTGTGAGGTGGTGGCAAGGAGCCTTGAGCGGCTGGTTGGTGAGCCCCACGGACGCCTACTGGTGTGGGGGGCATGGTGGCTCCCACTGAAGCTGCCCTCGATGGCAGCCTCCCCGCCCCACCTGCCTGGGAGCCCAGGGAGCACCCCAGGTGAGGTGCCATGGCCCTCAGCACAAGCAGCCTGCATGCAGGGGACACAGGGGAATGGCTAGTGACTTGCCCCTCATCCCTGAGTCTGCAAGCAGGGCCGGACATCAACCTTCTTCCCTGGTTGGGATGCTGCCCCTCAGGCCTCCCTTCCCAGGCAGTGATGGGGATGACATCTCAGTGGCCTGACTGTCCGTCAGGGAAATGGTGGACACGGGGATGCCTGCGGACCCTGGAGGAAGGCCCCGTGTGCCTTCACTTTCTCATTCAAGATGGCGGGAGTCTGTTTAACTGCATAAATGGGAGTGATTTGAAGGACTTCAGAAAAGCCAGCTTTTAAAAATCAAATATCTGAAACTATCATGTCCTGAAGTAGCCGTCCGAGTCTGTAGGTCCACCCCTTCTCTCGGCTGCCCGCTTGGCATCAGCTCAGCCTCTGCTCCGGGTCCTGCTGGCCTGGAGCAGTTACTTCACTCACCAGAGGCCGAGCTATTTCCCTTTTCCAGAAGAAGCAACGAGGGTCAGAGAGAGCAGGTGGCCTTCCAGGGGTCCCATACCAGTAAAAGTCAGGGCCAGTGCTCACTGGGGCCCAGCTCTGTCCCCGCTGCCAGTCTATCCTCCCTTCTCACTCCAGACACGGCCTGGAGACTTCCTTGGGTGGTTGCAGAGTTACAGCTGAGAGGACAGGATGGTGACCCTCTGCAGGTCACCTGCTCCTTCACAGTGGCATTGCTTCCACCTCCTCACTCCTTGGGTGTGACGATTCAGGGTGTCTGTTCACACACGGGGTCACGCCCACCAGAGTGTGGCAGCCGGCTCACTCAGTCCTGAAGGCAACTTCGCCAAGACCCAGAGAGGCCAGGGCCACCTGGGGCAAACCTCCTGGCCTCCCCAAATGAGAGGAGAAAGGGAACAGCAAAGGGTGCCACCCAGGGTGCTGGAAGCTCCTGGGCAGGAGGCAGCTCACAGGGCTCGTCCCCTCCATGGAGCGTCATGGCAGTCCGACTGCTGCCGTGGGTGGGAGGCAGGTGCTGCTGATGCTGCCGGGAAGGAGCTGCTTCTAATTAGGGCCCTCGTGACAGATGACAGTGATGAGGATGGCGGCCACTCTTGCACACTCAAGGGGAGCATGTGTCAAGCCTGGACTGAGGCAGCAGCAGACGCCCCAGGGAGGGACAACACCTGTGCTGCAGACAAGCACACAGAGAAGGGACACCGGGCACGTCCCAGCCTCTGAAGTGCAGCCGGCTCCCAGGATGCAGCCGGCAGGTGGAGGCTCCCGAGCGGAACCACAAGCCCCTCTCGAGTGGAAACCTCCTGGGCATGGCTTGCCAAGCCCCCAGCTCCGGAGCCCAGCACAGGCCTGGCACCAGCGTCACTGTGTGAGGGACAGCACCCTTCGGTCTCCGTCCCCAGCGGCCTCTGATGCTCCTATTGCTACAAGAAGGTGCTGATCACGTCCTTCAGGGTCAAGCCATCTTGTTGCTTCTCCTTCCACAGGACCCTCGTCTTGGTGACCAGGGGCAGGCCGCTGTCTCCTCCCAGTGCTCTGGTCACACATTCAACGCCCACACACGTGAGGTGGTGAGACGCTGGAGTTGGCAGCAGGGGCTCAGGGGAGCCCAGCCGGGATGTGTCTTTAAAACACAAGAAACAGGACCGAGCGGGCTATTTTTAGAGCTGCCAGCCTCTCCCTCATTAGTGCCTTGCACATCAGGACTGCTAATGAAATCGTTTGCAATTAAGGCCCAGGTGGAGAGACGGCTCTCTCCTGTCCTGAGAGGCCCCGCCCACTGCTGCAGGAAGGGCGCCTCGGGTGGGCTCGGGCCCTGGTCCGCTGGTGCTCCAGGTTGGCGAGGGTGCAGGCCAGGCTGCTTCCTGCTCGCTCCTCTGTTCCTGCTCTGGCTTCGTCCCTTCAGGCTTGAGGGCGGTGGGGTCAGGTCCTCTTCCCCTCCAAGCTGTCACAAAGCTGCTCCGAACAAGTGGCAGGAAAGGAGGGGGAGGCTCTGGTGAGGCTGGGGCTGCTCCCGAGGGCCGTGGAGCTGTGATAACCCCGCAGTGCCCGGTCAGAGAAGGAGCTCTGGCGGAGCGGCCCGTGCTGCCCTGCCTGCCCCCGCCGGCCCCCGCCTGCCGCACAGTCCCGCAGGGCCGTCCTAGGCTGGTGTCTGCAGGTGGACGGAGGAGCCTGGGCGGGGCCCTTCCTGAGGCCGGTGGGACCGTGCAGATGTGTGGACAGGATCTTTCAGGACCTCACACCCCTCAGGGCGGCTTTCTTCACTCTTTCTGTCTTTTTGAATTAAAACCACATACATAATTAAAAAAATGTATGTTTGCTCTTGACTGTTGATGTACAACCCTGGAGGAAAGCTCAGAGGGAAGAGCTAAAGAAGCAGAGTCCTCACCCAGGGGCAGCCTGGGTGGGTCTGCTCCTCACTGCCCACTGCAGGCGCCCACAGCCTTGGCCATGACTCACTCAGGAAGGGCCTTGGACTCAGGAGCTGACCCTGAGCCTGGGATAGGCAGTGCTTGGCCTTCCCAGGGGCAGGACAGGAGCCCGGCTCTCTGATAGTCTCAGCTCACACAGTCCAGGATCCTCGGGGTTTTGAGTGAGGGGTCTTTGCTGGGGTCTCACAGGAGACAGGTCCTGACCTCTAGCCACAGGCAAGCGCCTGGTGGGTGGGACGGCTGCTTGGAGCACATGTGGAGGAGGCGGGCAGCAGTGGCTGGGGTGCAGGAGCCCCTGGGCCTCCCTGTGTGTGCACGGGCGCCGGCAGCCCACTCGTCTGGCTCATCTTCAGTGTCAGTTTGCTGGGGCCGAATCCAAACATGAGCCTGAACTTTACCAGCCTGGCTCCCTCTGCAAACACGCTTGGGTCCGCTGCCAGCCATTTCTCTGCGGTAAATAAGAAATGCAAACACATTTCCTCCCTGTAACTCACAGCAGCCTCTCCCGGGTCCTCGGGTCAGACCTCGTCCCACGACACATGCGGTTTGAGACGCAGGGGGCCTGGAGATGAGCAGACTCTGGGGTTTCTGTAGCCCTGAGAGGAAGCATCTGGGGCGGACCGTGCCCTGCATGCTTCTTTCTTACCCAGGGCCCAGGCAGACCCCACCTTGAGCAGAGAGCAGCCTGGCCCTCAGGAGGCTCTGGGTGCCCAGAAAACAGAAGCCACCAAACAGGCGCACGGATTCACCTACAGTGGTGGTGCCAGCAGCCACCAGCGGTCGCCAGGGCCTGGCTGGTGCTGGGCTCGGGGAGGCTTCTTGGAAGGGAAGGCTGGCAGGGATCCAGGGGAGAGCAGGACCTGATACCCCGGGGTGCAATCACCCCTGGGCAGAGGGAAGCGCCCTGTGGCCAAGGCCACCACACCCTGAGCGGGGTCTGCAAGGCCCCAGGGACGTCTTAGGGAGGCTTGTCAGAGGTGGGGCCACTCCTTCCCAGGACTGGATGCTAATGCCTCCTTGGGACTCTGGTCATCTGGGTCCTGGGAAAATGGGTCAGCAAGGACAGTGAAGTCCACCCCAACATGGAAAGAAGGTCATGATTCTGCTTTACAATGGTCTCCAGGAAAGGCCGCCTCACCACGGGCTGTCCCCAGGGCAGCCAACTGAGCTGTGTCTCAACCTGCAGGGTGACAGGAGTGCAGACTCTGGGGCCATCCTCATCGTCCCAAGGAAGGCAGTCCAGAGCTGGTGTTGGGAGGGACAGGGACATGTGGTCCCTACGTCTGCTGGGGAGCTTCAGAGAACTTCAAAGGGTCTGTGTGGTTGCTTCACCCCAGGAAACTTGTGACATCACTGGAAGAAACTGCACATTTAGGGCAGCCCGGCAGACAAGGCTGGGCTAGGCTGCCTCAGATCTCGTCACCTGGAACGCCAGGGCTTGGTTTCTAGTCACAGGGCAGGTCAGGGTGGCGGAGGGGTCTGCTCCCCTGACAGCTGAGCAGGGGCAGGCGACGGGGGGTCCCGAGCGGCACACACTGGCTTCTGAGGCTCCGAGGGCCACACCTTGCTCTTCTCCCAGGTCACTGCCAAAGCCACCCCGGCCTCCAGGAGGGAGGAGGTGAAACCTGGCCGTGTGGGCTCTGTGTCGGGCACATGGGGCTGTGACCTGAGCAGCAGCCAGCGCTCAAGCCGGTGCCTTTCCTGACTGCCTGGTGCGGGGGCCACACGCTGGCTGCCCTGGCGACGTTGCCAGCCTTTCCGCCACAGACGGAAGAGCCTCTGCACACAATGGCCACTGCCCTGCTTCTCTGTGTCAGGCAGCTGGCCTCTAGGCCTCCACATCAGGGCAGGGGCTTGTGTACCTGCCGCTCACAGGAATATGCCCCTAAGCTCCGCCTGGGCGGCTGGATTTGTGGCTGGCCAATGGAGTCAGCGTGGTGGCCACTGGCATGGACCCCACGAGGCATGTGCCCCAATTCCAAGAGTCCTCAAAGCCACCTTCCAGGGACGCCGCACGAGCCCCCTCCTCCCCAGAGAGCCGGGCGCACAGGGATTGTGCAGGCGAGGCCCTTCTGGAGAGGGATCACCCCGCGCGGTTTGCACAGATCCTGATGAAGAATCATCTTCAGGACAGCGGTGCCCAGCAAGGGCATGAAAGTTAAGTGGCGTTCCCCTCCTGGGCCAGCACTAAAACGTGCGGACAGCTCAGTGGAGCAGGGGTGAAGTTTTCCAGCTTAGACACCAGGAACTGGGAGGGCAGGGGGCTTAGGGAGAGCTCTGGTGACCCTCCTCCATCCTGTAGGGCTCTTCCCTGAGGCGGCCTGTGCAGCCACCTGTGGAGCCCATCAGTCTGACCATTCCTGCTGCCCACCCACTGTGCAGCCCACCCAGCTGAAACTCCCTTGTTCCCAGTGACTCGGCTCCTGCTGAGCGCACAGCTGAGGACAGTAGAAGAAGTTCCAGGCTTTCTTTAGAAAGAAAAGCCTCTCAGAGAAAGGTGCCTTCAGACTGCACCCTCCTGGCTGAGTGCGGAGGCGTGTCCAGGCACCTGGGCCTGCGTCTTGCTGAGCTCCCACCTTGTGGCCAGAACCTGCTCTGTGCTTCAGAAAGGGACCAGGCCAAACAGCGTGCATGCTGTCTTGGAAGAGGGCAGGGCTGTGTGGCTCAGGAGCTCCGAGCATCTCTGCACGTCATGTCTGATCCAGCACGAGCCCGCAGCCCCCAGGCATGGGCCGAAGCCCCCAGTGGGTTCGGGAAGTCACTGTGGTGAGGGAGACTGGAGCCAAGGCTTCCTTCTCACACACGTGGAAATGACAGCCTCCACTGCAAGGGCATTGTGACGATTAAGGCTGGGACTCCCAGCACGGTGCCTCACTCAGAGGCCACCCCAGCACGGTGCCTCACTCAGAGGCCACCCCAGCACGGTGACACACTCAGAGGCCACCCCAGCATGGTGACACACTCAGAGGCCACCCCAGCATGATCCTGCACTCAGGCCACCCCAGCACAGTGACACACTCAGAGGCCACCCCAGCACAGTCCTGCACTAGGCCACCCCAGCACAGTGACACACTCAGAGGCGACCCCAGCACAGTGACACACTCAGAGGCCACCCCAGCACAGTGACACACTCAGAGGCCACCCTGGCGTGGTGCCACACCAGAGGACATGTGCAGATGAGCCGGGGGGAGCACATTTGCAGATGATCACACCATCAGACTGCGGAGAAAAGCGACCAGCACGGCACAGGAGCGGCAGGAGGAGGTGGCCGGGAGGCAGCCCTGCACCTCTACCCGCAGATCTTGAGGCAGAGGGAGAAGCAGGCAGGCAGCCAGGACAAGACGGCCAGGGAGGACATCAGGGCAGGGCCAGACCCAAGGAGCAGGAGAGGGTCTTCCAAGGAGGTCGACAAAAGCGCTCGTGGACACAGCGGGGCACCGAGGCAGACAGACAAACCCATGCTCCCGAGCAGGGAGCCCACAGAAAAGCTAAGGGTGGGGGCGCCAGTGAACAAGAGTGAGGAGCACATGGACAGCGGAGGAGACAGGGAGGAGGGCCCAGGGCCCACAAGAAGAACGGGCAGAACTCCCCCAGGGGACTCCCCCTGGGGCCGCTTCTCTCTGGAGAATCTGCTATTGTGGCTTTTGCAGTAAACCTGCTGCTTGCTTGCTCTCTCTGTGTCCTGACTTCAATTCTTTGCTGAATGGAGACAGTGAACCCAAGACCCTGGACCTTAACGCTCTCGCTGAGAGTTGCTTCCCTGTCTCCTGCTGAGGCCAAGATGTGGAATGTCCCTCAGGGCAGGGGCCAGGTAAGGGCACCCAGGAAACCAGCCCTGGACATGGCTGCTCAGCACGAGGAGCCTCTCTCAAGCCCTGATGCCACTGGACACGTGAGTCGGCTCCTGTGAACACTGCCCACAGGGAAGCCACCTGCACACCCAGAGGACGCTGGTGACACAGCCAGGGCCTCCACTCCTCTTGGTTGCTGAGAAACGCAAGGCACTTGGAGGAAGCAAGACACTGGCTCCTCCGTTAGCAGGCGGCCAAGCGCCACACACGGTCTCGCGGCCCCCGCATCACAGGAGCAGGGCCCGTCCGCCCAGTCCAGGCCGCACATGCATCTCAGTTTAAGAACCAAGCACAAGCGAAACAGAAACTCCCAGGATTCCCATTCCTCAGAAAGAAAGAACAAAGGAAACGGCAGGAACAGGAGTCGCGGCTTGTGGGAAAGGTTAACGCGATGCCCACAGGCAGGACGAGGGCGGCCTTCCCGGCTCCCCAGGCTCCTCCTCCCGAGGCTTCTGGTGAGCACCCTGTAACTCTGCCCTGAGGGTTCCCATTCCCGGCTCTACTGGCTTTGTGATTTAAAGTAGCAATAATACAGAGGACCAGATAAAGACTGGGGAGAATCTTCTGTGTTGGGAGGAGAGAGAAGCAAACAAAGGTTAAGTAGTTAGTGAAGTGTTTCCAGTTATTTCAGGAGAGCCTTCTCACACCTTTCACCTTCCTCTGGGGGAAAGCAGCCTCTGAGTTCGAAATCGAGGAACAGGAGCCTGGTAGGCCTCCGCCGCTGACTTGTGCCCTGGAAGATCCAGCCACCAGGCTGCCTGGACAGAGAAGTCCTCACGTTGCATTCTGGAACCAAAAGGTGGGCTAGGCCTGAACAAAAATCATCCAGACAGAAGAGACCTGGGGCTCCTGGTGCGAGTCCTCACGCCGGGGGCCAAGGAGGTGGCTGTGGGCATCGTTAAGAGCAGGGCCACATCTGGATGACCGGCCTGGCCAGGACTTCCATGAGCACAAGGGTGCCAGGGAGGGCCCTTCTGCACACCAGGGTTCCTCACGCCTAGGGCCCCTGGCCTCTGCTCCTTGGTGCAGGCGGGGCAGGCCTGGGGTGACTTCACTGCCTCCGCTACCCGACCCATCGGAAATGGCCGAGATCAAGTGGCAGCAGAGTACTGTCCTCAGTCTCAGGGGACACAGGGGAGTCTGGGGGGCACATGCCAGCAGCCTCCATTCCTGGGGACAGCATCCTCTCCAACTGAAGTGGGCACCTGGTCGAGGGGTGGAGGTGTCGTGTTGGCTTCACGCTCCAGTGCCAAGAACATCTGTCGTGAGATCAAGCCGAGCCTTGTGATGCTTTGCTCTGCTCCGCAGATTTGGTTTAGATGATAAAGACGATCCCCTGAAGGTGCCTGACCATCTCACTGGGCAGGTGACCCCAGCACCCACCTGTCCCGACTGGGCGCAGTGGGAGGCAGCTGGCCGTGACAGCCCAGATCATGGTGGGCTGCACAGGGAGGGAAGCACAGCCCTGTTTTTGTATGACACTGCCCAGGCACTGTCCCCACACGGGTGGGCACTGGCAGACATGGCTCTGTGTTCCGTGTGTCCAGACCCAGGGGAGCTGCCCTTCACTCCCGAGGCCTCTCCTCCAATACCCAGAGGAGCCACGTTTGCACCCCTGGGCTTGCTGCGGGAAGAGGAGCACCAGCTGAGGAAACAGGCTCGGTGTGAGGAAGCTGGGCAGAGTGAGCCCCGGGCAGGTCCTGGAGAGGTGTCCTTGGGTGGACCACGGACTGTGTCATGTGGAGGAGCCTTGGTCGCTCTGCTCCTGCCCATGGCTACCATTAACCACTTACCTCGTGAGCACAGAGAAACAGGGTCTGTCGCAGGTAGCCGGCTAGCTTAGGTCCTTGGAGATGAGCACCAAGAATTCCAAACTTCTTCCAGGAAAAAAAAAAATCCATAATGCTTTTGAACGACAGCCAGGAAACAGGGCTCTGCTTGTAGGCACAGGACCCACGACTGCTTGTGTGCATTCGACCGTTGGTCCCAGGTCTCAGGTGGCACCCTTCAGCCCCGAGGAAGGTCTGGGAGCGGGTGGGGTGCCACGGGCATGACAAGGCTCAGCATTCCAGAACAATCCCTGGTGGAGCTGGTACACCTGCAGCCCACTAGGGCCAGAGCGCCAGGCAGCCTGCTGGGTTGGGATGAGCAGCTACTTTGCAAAAGCATCTTTCTTCTCTGCTCTGTTGGCAGGTTTTACCCATCTGCCCAGATAGAGAGGAATTAGGCTTCTCTGAAATGTCAGGAAGAGAAACAGGCCCGCGTGGCCACGAGGAAGAGAACGCTCTGTCCAATGCCTGCCTTGGCCAGACCAGTCTGGGGCATTCTGGGGAGCCTGTGAGGCGTCTGCTCCTGTTTCTGCTCATGTGAAATGTGATTTCCTGCCCACTGACCGCCCTGGGGAGCTGGATGTGGAGGGGTCCCTTTCCTGGCTGCCCAGGGCCTAGGTGTCCTAGGGCAGGGGCTGCCCTGAACTGGAGCCCAGCAGGGGGCAGTAGTGCTCTTACCAGCCACTGCCCCTTCTTTGGGCCCACCCCCACCCAGCCCAGTGCCACCTCTGGACCAACACGCCCTTTCCCCCAGGCCTTCCCATTGTCGATACCCACCCACCAGCCCAGGCAGCCACCATGCCATCTCTGGGGACCTCCTGTGTGCATGGCCAAGCCCTCCTCTTCTGACCACCCCATGGTCTCAGGGCACCTGCAGGGCTCCATGATCCTGGAATCAGGTCCAGGATCTAAACAGCCTTCCTGGCTCACAGGAGATGGCCCCTCAGAACACCCAGCCTCATGAGCCTCTCCAGCTCCCAGCCCAGCGTCCACGGTGTGGGCCTCCCATCCCCGCACCAGCCTCGCCTTGCTGACTTGGTGCCTTTGGCGCCTGTCTCCAGCCTGCAACGTCAGTTGCAGGGTCCAGCCAGCTGCTACGGGTCCTCCTGTGGCCCCTTGGACCTGTGCGGGGCTCCCCATGACTCATCTACATGTGCATCCACCCACTATCAGCACCCCAGGGCATTTGCACCTTCTGCCCTGGAGTTGCCTGTCCTTCCCTCCCCCAGGGGGCCATTGTTCCCTCAGAGACCCCTTCCCTGGTCACCCTGCCCTTGTCCTCCCTCTCATACCTGCTTTCTCTTTCCACCCAGCACAGAGCAGCATGATGCTGTGCAGCGTGATCTGTGGGTAGAGGCCAGGTAGGGGCCCCCAATCTCTGGGTGGGGGCCCCCTACTGCAGAGGGCCTGTGTGGAGGGGATTGGGCTAGGGATCTTCCAGTGGGGGATCGTCCTGGGTTATCTGGGGGGCCCACTGTCACCAAGGTTCTCTAAAGAGGGAAGCTGGAGGAGGGAGCAGAGAGGTGGGAGCTGCTGTGCCGCAGGCTCTGAACTTGGAGGCGGTGTCCAGAGCATGGAGGCCCCCGGGAGCTGGGATGGCCGCCAGGGCCAGGCCTGCGCACACCTGCCTATAGCCTGTGAGGCTTGCGGCCTTGAGGACTGTAAAGTAATATTTTATATTGTTTAAGCCAATAAGTTTGTGGCAATGTGATCCAGCAGCACCAGGAGTCTGATCCCCTGCCTGGCAGACTCTGCAAGGGCAGGGCCCCTTCCGGTGGACACGTCTTCTAGCACCTAGCAGTGCTGGGCAGTGTCTGTGGCTGAGCCCCTGGTCCAGGTGACCTGAACTGTAGGAGCTGGTGACCCTCTGTCCACTCCCTGCTCCACATGGACCCTGCCCCTTGACAGTCCCTCTGGGGGCAGACCCTTTTGTAGCCCAGGGCCTGGGACAGGGGCTGTGGTGAGTGGACAGAGTCTGTGCTGGCCACCTTGTGCTGCTTTGAGCATGACCCAGACTCAGCATTGGAGCAGAGCTCCCTGGGAGGGTGCCTGATGCACAGGTGAGCTCCAGGGGCTGCATGTGGAGGACCGAGGTCACTCCCAGCATCCTGTGTTCACCCTCTGGAACCTTCCATCCTCTTGTCTGTTCTGGGATCGGGAGCCCTGAATGCTCACTGATGGGAACTTTGCTAGGACACTAAGTTCAGAGAGGTGGCTAATTTGTCTGAGGACACATAGACAGCTAGCAGCAGAGGGACTTTGGCTACTGATTGTTCTGGAAAGTTCTCTGGGTGATCATTAATATGGACTGGGTAGAACCACCAGGGTTACTGGGGGAGACCCTCATGGCCTGGCCTCACACCCCTAGGTCAGGTGCACCCGTAACTGTGGGCTCTGCTCCTGCTGCTCCCAGGTGAGAGAACTGGGGGTGAGAAAAGTCCCTCTCAGCTGGTGTCTCAAAGTTTTCAACTCACTGCTGGTGGCGAGCGTCTCACTGAAATACACAGATGGTCCTGCTGATTCTGTTAATGAAAAATTCTCACGTGGCTATAAAAACGGACCTGATCATCTGTTTTCCAACATTCTGAAAAGAGTTCACAGAGGTGTAAGGTGCTATGCAAATGAGAATAATTAGCTTGCACCATCTGTGGGAAAGGAAAAAGGGAAGAAAGAGGACCCCTGCCTCCGGTCCACGCCACCACCTCAGGCTCTGTGAGGGCAAAGGGGTCTCGGGAGTGGTGGGAGGCCACCGCGCGTGGATGCCCTCTGCTCTTCCTTAAGAAACTGCGTGCTCCCTGCTCACCTTGGGATGAGTGGCCAGAAGGGGCCACCATTAAGAAGCACACAGCTCCAGGACCCATCCCACAGCTAGTGGTCAGTGTTCCGTGTTCTGCTGTAAGCAAAGGCCTTCCAGTCCCTTATATGTATGTATCTGTGTATCTATGCATTTTTATCTATTTATCACTGAATGGTAATAAATTCCTATAGTTAATGACAAAAAAGAAGTAACCACGGCTGGGGCATGGTCAAGCGGGAGCCCTTGCCTGGCTGCGTGAGGCCCTGCGTTCATAACCAATCTGATGCTTTGATGGCACTTCTGGTGGTCCGTGGTCAGCAAAGCCCCTGGAAGTGCTTTCCATGCCCTCTGGGCGCTAGGTCTGGGCCTGCCTCCTTGCTCATTTGCTCTGACTCTAAGGCTGACAGTATTGACTAATGCCCATGGGGGACAGCCCAAGGAGCTGGTGGCCCTGCAGAGGTCCTGGCCAGGCCCCCATCCATGCCCTGTCCATCTGTCTGGGGACCAATCTTTGCTCTTAATATCCAATCTCTGTCACATGCTGGCACTTCTATAACACATGGTAAGAGTGAATTCTCAGGGGCAGATCCCAGGCGGGGCTCCTGCTGCAAGTCTCCCAGCACTTCTCTGGACTTCTGTGCCCATCTGGTCCTGACCTCTAACAAGCAGCCCATGGGCAGGGGCCTGGCATGGCTTGGAGAAGCACCCACAGCAAGGCTTCCTGGAGGGACCAGGGGCAGACGGATAGGACCCTCAGAGGAGTGAGACGAAGGAGGAGCCCCCACCATTTTCCCAGGACCACCCTGGCCAACATTCTGCTTCCTGACCCCAGGCAGCCAGCCCTGAGACAGCGTCCCCTCCCTGCCTCCTCCTGTGTACGCTGTGCTACCTCCTCCTACACCAAGCAGGATCAACTCACATGACACTAGAAGACCACAGAAATGACCACATATGGCTTACAAGACTGGGTCTTGCACCTGGGAACCAGCCACCAGGCTTGAGGATTTCCAAGCAACCCTGGGGACGGTGACCAGTGGAAGGAACTGAGGTCTCACGCCCACGGCCAGATGGAAGAGTTTGGCTTTCTAAGTCCCACCAGGCCTTCAGGTGAGCAGCTTGACCTGAGCCAGAATAGCCCCAGAAGCCGCTCCCCAGGTCCTGAGCCACGGGAGGTGAGGCAGGAGGTGCTGTTTTCAGGTGCTAAGTATGCGGTGATGTGTCACTTTTGATACTCGACGACACATGAGGACATGTGGCCTCAAAGGAGGGATTCTGGGCCAGGCAGCCGAGTGTCGGCTGGAAGTCAGGGGCTGGGCGTGGGCAGCTCACTCCTCTCCACTCCCGGAGGAGCCCCTTTCCCCACAAGTGCTCCCCGCATGCCCCCTCACTAACCCTAACCCTAACCTTAACCCTAAACCTCAGCCTGTAGCATCCCACCCATTTCCCCCAGTGTTGGTCCCCGTGGGTCCCATTGCCAGCCTCTTGGGCAGGCAGAGTGGCCCTGGCCATCAGTGTGGGCCCTGTCACAGGCCTGGCAGGCATGGGCATGGTAAGTGCGAAGGACCGGAGCCCTGAGGCTGGGCCTGCTGCTTCCCTGAGGGTGAAGTGCTGCTGCTGAGCAAGACAGCGGCAGCAAACTGCAGTGTCTGGGGACAGTCCCCCCACTCACCCCAGCAGGCCTTGGACCACCTGGAAGAACAACACCTGCGTCCACCATGCTTTTGGCTAGCTTTTCATTGTGTTTCCAGGAAAACAACAGAGGTAGCTGCCAGATCCAGGGGCTTTTAGAGGTGGTTGCGGATCCCAGGGACACATCTAGACACACTGACCTGGAGGAGGAGAGCCCTCCATGCAGGGTCAGGGTCAGGCAAGGGCAGAGGAAGGCCCAGTCTGGGAGGCTACTCCACCTCACACTGGCCTGGCCTCCCAAGCCCTGCACAAGCAAGGCCGAATGCTGGGCCCGAGGCGGGTCTCCCAGGGGCTGGTCACTTTCCCAACATTGCCACTGTCCCTATCAGAGCATCTTCTGCAGCCAGGGTTGAGGCGATCCTCATGGTAGAGACTCCTTCCCAGTCACTTGGCTCTCCAGCATTTGAATGCAACACTGGCCACCGACGCAGCAAATCTTTTGGGGTCTCTGAAGAGCAGATCCTTCGAGGGGCGATTGCTGCTTCCGCTGCCACCCATCGACAGTAACGACACGGGGAGCCACGCCCCCGATCTGTCAGCCTGACCTCTGCCTAGGAGTCCGTTCACTGACCCAGGGGCCAGCAGTCCTGCACGAGCATGGCCCCAGAACAGGGCAGAGCTTCTCTTACAGAGTCTCCCCGGCCTTCCCCGGTGTGCTCAGAATCGCAGGTTTGGCCCGAGTCGTCTGGGGAGGAGGGCTGGGCAGGAGTCTGTCTGCTTAGCTCTCCTGCACACACAGTGCCTGGCCCCAGGACGTGGGCCGAATGAGCAAACAGTGGACAGAGCACTGGGCATGGCCAACGGATCCCAGCCAGGGTTTGGAGGAGAGAGAAGGGAGCTGGGAGGGGCACCATGCAGCGGAGAGAGTGGAGTGCGTGGGGCAGAGGTGGACAGAGCAGAGGCAGGGCCACTGAGGCCCACATGCCAAGGTGGGCGTTGCTGGAGGTGCCTGGACCCTGGAGCCCTTGCCACCGAGGCCACTGCAGCCTCTTCTCAGTTGTCAGGATCTCGGGTGACAGGTTGGGGCAGCTGGGGGCCTTGGTTCCTCGTGATCCCCCTCGGCTCTCTTGATGGTCCTCCAGTAAACCAATCCAAAGGCAGCACTGGCTACGTTTGTCACTGGGCCAAGCCCCAGGCCCACTGAGGAGGGGAGCACCCCCCCCCCCCCGTGTAGCCTCCTGGGTCACTGTGCTGTGGGCAGGAGCGCAGCGGGGGAAGAGCAGGACCATCCACCCCAGACCCAAGCTGGGCAGCTAGGCTTGGACCCTGGGAGAAATCACAGACTCTTTAAGGGAAGAGAGCAGTGCGGAAGTTTCAAGAGGCCACGCGCTCGGCACACCGCACGTGGGATTGGGCACAGCTGGGGAGTTGGGTTGCCTGTTGGTGACGTGGGTTGTCACTGTGGACACAGAGCCCAGCAGAGCCGGGAGGCCCCGGCACACAGCCTCTGGCCATTCTGCAGGCATCTGCCGCACTTAAAGCCCCACTGGTGCAGACTCGGAGCTGCTGCGGCAGAGGAGGCAGCCTGCGGCTTGTGTGACCTGCAGCCAGGCTGGGAACCACTGCAGGGCGAGTTTCCTGCCTGTCACGTGCGTCCCATCCGGACAAGCAAGGCTCAGCCCGTGCGCTGGTCTCTGGATGGAGGTCCCCTTGAGTGGTGGGAGAAGGTGTTGCTGCTGTTCCTCTGAACAGCCTTCAGTCAGCCCTGGCCTCTAAGATGCAGAGAGGCTGTTGGGATGGTGGCCGGAGTACCTGCACCCCTCATGGCACGGCTGGGGGAGCCCCGGAACAATCAGGTTATCACGCAAAAGCCGAAATGTGAACGCAGAGCCACAGGGCGGTGCAGCCCCCTGGCTGGAGGGCTGCAGCTTCCTGGGTCCCCTGGAATTCCTAAGGGTGGCCTGGCCAAGGGCCGAGGACTGCAGCCTGTGCAGGTGAGCCTGCCTCCGTGGAGGGGAGGACAGCGTGGCTGGGCGGAGGCCCTGACGGTGTGGGCGGGTTGGCGGTGTGACAGGAAGGCGCTGCAGGGTGAGGCCGAGGCTCAGCTGAGCGCCAGTCCCACCCGGGGCTCTGGTGCTGCCTCAGGATGGCCCAGCCCGCACGGGGGCACGTGGCCCAGGCGGAGGCCCCTGGGGTTGTGCTGCTGGCGTCCAGTGGGCAGAGGCCAGGGATGCCGCTCAGCATCCTCACATCCAGAGCAGCCCCGCAGCCGCCAACTGCCCCGCCAGGGTCCTCCTGCCAGGGCTGTGAAGCCCTGGTCTAGACTGAGACTGGAGAGCAGAAATTTCACATGCTAAACATCCATATTTTCTGCTTGTCTTGAAAATCACGATTGTCCATAGGGGCCCTCTCTGCAGCCTTCAGAGGAAGATGGACATGACCATGGCCCCCAGACAGCAGCCCGTTCCCAGGCTCCCCTCGGCCTCCTCCTGGAGGACCCAGAGGCGGCTGCTGGGCTCAGTGCTCCATGCCCAGCCCGCTAGAAAGCTGACCTCCCCCTGGAAGCAAAGAGGAGCCACAGCCCAAAGCGCACACCAGGCTCAGCCTGGGGGCAGGGAGGAAGCAAGCCCCTTGGCCTTCCCACCCGAGGGGCCGTCTCCTCTGCTCCAGCATAGGGACAGGGCTCCTGGCCACCAGCGGCAGTGCCCGCACCCTGCCTCCCCTGTTCCTTCAACCTTTCATTTTATTGGAAAAGCTTAATTGGGATTCTGAAAGGTCACAATTAATATTTCCAGATGAAAAATACAAGGTAAAGCAGCTTTGAGTAAATATGGTTAAAAGCCAATGTTCTTAAAATTAAAACGAAAGGACAAGATTGGCAGGGGCTGAACAGGGCAGGCTCTGCGGAGAGCAGCCGTCCCCACCCGGAGCTGGGGCAGCCTCTCCAGGGCAAGACCAGGGCGCCCAGCCCCCTCTTGGTCAACAGGGGCTGCCCACGTCCAGGCCTCTTCTGGTGGATTCCTCTGCTCGGGGTGAGACCCTTCTACCAAGTGGTGTAGACAGACGTCTGCTCAACACTGTTGGGGCAGGATCGCCCCTGCCTCGCACCCCCTCGTGGAAGTCCACGGCCAAGGCACCGCCACGCCGCTGACAGCACTGTCCACCAGTCGTCTCCTGACACTCACGGCCCCTTTCCCTTTGGCCCATGAGCTTGGACTCGCTGCCTGGGACCTCGCACCAGGGCAGGAGCTCTGAGACATAGGTCCCCACGTGGACAGCAGCCCTCAGCCCGCAGTCGGAGCTCAAGTGCACAAGGACAAGGAGAATGGCTGAGGCTGACTGCCCGGCACGTCCCAGGGACCCCGCTGATCGTCGGCAGGGTCCCTGCTGCGTCCGTAGAGCCCAACGGTCCCTAGAGTTCCACAGTCCCACCCACCCAGGTGTAAATCCAGCAGCGAGGGGTCGTATCTTCCACGTTCATGGCTGCACTCCAAAATATCGCGACAATCACGGCACACGGACGCAGCACCACTGGCTGAGAATGACCGAGCCCACACTGCCCTGGACCCCTCCCTGGGGATGCCCTGCTGCAGCCAGAGGGCCGTCAGGCACACCACACCCCACCTGCTTGGTGAGAAGGCACAGAGATCAAGAACTCCAAATTTCAATCAAGTAAAACTGCGGATTGATTGCAAAATCCCCCAAAACACTTTGGGACAAATGACATAACAAGCTCGACACAAACGCCCAGGCCCGCTCTGCAGATGGCGTGCAGAACGGATTTGCAGGGCGCTCTTAGATCTCGCGGTTTTGCAAGTCTAGGACGCAGATGCAGGTGGCTCCGACAGCGCACCCTGACAGGCCGCCATCCGCGGGCTTTGACGAGGGTGGCTTGGAGCAGGCCTGAGCTCACCCCTCAACGTGGCGGTGACAGCCTCACTCCAGAGTCCACGGGTCTGGCGAAACACAGAGGCACGGCACCATGTTGGTGCCCCTGGCTGCATGTGGAGGATGGCCTCTGTGTCACTGCCCTGTCCTGTGCTGACCCTGCCAGGGTCACCAAGTGGGCAAGCACCAGCCACTCTGCCATCTCCCTGTGGTTCTCAGTGGGAAGTGGCCCCATGAGAAGGGCACCTGGGCTTCCTGGGGAAGGCAGCCAGGCCTGGGCACATCATGGCGTCTCAGCCAACTCAGCAGGGAGCCCAAGGACAGAGGACACCGACCGAGAGACCCTGTCTGCCGCAGCTGCCCGAAGCACGTCTCACTCACCTCAAAGGGCGGCTTCGTCCAGACTGCCCACCCCCGGGCTCCGGCTTCAGTCCTGTCCCCGCCCTTTCCACCTGGACCAACAGGGCTGGGGCCCCTGCCCGCCTGTCCTGCTCACCCCTCATCACAGCTGCCGGGCCTCTGCTGGCCCTGCCTCTGCTGCCTCCCAGTTGCCCACTCCCTCGTGTGCTCCTCTGCCATCTGTCCCCTGGCAGGGGACGGTCAGCCTGATCACCGCCGTATGTTCAAACGGAGGCCCAAGGAGGGGTGGCCCAGCAGGGGAGTCCAGGGGCCTCTGCCTCAGTTTATTCAGCCACAGAGTGGGCTTCTGCCCCTGCTCCATCCCCAGTCAAGCCAGGCCCTAACCACCAAGGCAGGCCGCACTCCAGGAGGGATGCAGGTGGCAGGTGTCCTCATCACACGGCGCTCTGCTCCTGATCTGAGTCGATGCTGTCTCCAGCCGCCCCTCGGGGCTGACATCCTGGGGTCTGGGTCGAGACCACCGTGGCCGTCCTCACTCTCTGCAGAGCCTGGCCTGCCCTTGTGCAGCGGGCAGCCATGCAGTGGCCTGGGACGTGAGGGCTCCCCCGCTGTCCCGGAGAGAGGTGGCTCAGGTGGGCTGCTCGGCCCGGCTTCCTCCCTGTCTCCGCCCTGCTTGGCCTCGACTCCGCTCTCATTTTAAGGCCTAATGGCACACTGACCTCCAGTTTGCAATGGCCCAGCGGCTGCGGAGGCCGAGCGGGCCACCTCTGGCCCGTGGCCCAGGGAGACGACTGCTGGGTCCAGGATGAGGCTTCTTGAGTCGACAACTTGGAGCGCTGTGCAGGGCCGGCGCCTGGCGCTCCTGGCTGGGGTGGGCATTGCTGGGGGCACAGCTGCCTCCCGTTTCCTGCAGCTCCGGGTGCTGGCCGACCTCGTCACGCCCGCCCTCTGTGAGCCCTGCGGGAGCTGGCCACACGTGGGCTCTGGATGACGTGGCAGGGTGTGTCACGGTGGCACGCCCTCTGCTCTACCTTCCAGTCCTTCCTATCGGGCCAGTGTCCCCCGCCCCCCTGCAGAGTCGGCCACGGTGACCTTTACCAAGGAGAGGCGTCCAGCCAGTTAAACTCAGGGACATGGAGAAGGTCAGAGCGGCTGCCCACCAGCTCGTGCTCCACAGTGAACGTCTCACGAATCATGCCCGTGGCCAGGCTGTGACGTGGCCAGGCTGTGATGAGGACAGCAGGGCCGTCTTGCTCCAGATGAGACCTCACACACACATGCCACGTGACAGCCCCACAGAGGGACCCGGAGGCCATCCCCCTTCCAGGAGGGCTGGGTACCCTCCCCACTGTGTCGTGGAGCAGTGAGCACTGCACACCCGGCTGGTGCTCGGGCAGTGCTGGCCCTCATCGTGCTGGCCGCCGGGTCCTGTTGCTCTTGCGCCTTCTCCTCGAGGCTAGAGTGCTGTCCTGGCTCCCCCATCCCCGGGTGCTGAGGGTCTTCCTAGGCTGTGGGATGTGAGGGTGCAGGCCTCTGAGCGTCCCCCTTAGCGGGGAGGACACATGCGTTCCTCAGTCTTCAGGCATGACCAGTGGCCAGGCTGTGCGGGAGGGGCACGCAGACACGCCAGTCACCCTGGCACGGCACACCCTGCTTCCCCTTTAAGCCCGTCCTTGTGTTAAGGCCAGGCCTGGTGCAGGGCTCAGGCAGGTGTGGGGGGCAGCCCCTCTGGGCTGCAGGAGCCCTGGGACAGGCTGGTCAGATGCCAAGAGCTGGCAGCTGAAGGCAGGGCAGGGGAGGCCAGGCGTGGGGACCCACCGGTGCTGTGCTGCCTCCTTCCTCCTGCAGGGCCCATGCAGCAGAGCACGAAGTCCAGAGGACGAAGACTGGACCCAACTCAGGAGAATGGGCTCTCAGGGGTCAGTGTTGTAGCCACAGCTCTTCCCCGGCAGCCTGGTGGCAGCCTGAGCTTTTCGCTTCACATGTGGGCTGAACTGGAAGGTCCAGAATGTCCACAGTGGTCCCTGCAGAAAACCATCCCACGGCTGAGCCCGTCCAGGTCTCCCCGGCTGGTGGGTCTTGGGTTTCTCTGTGGTCACATCCACCATCTCTGAGGCAGCATCAGGCTCACGTAGCAGCAGCTTGAGGGGCTTGTAGGGCAACCCAGAAGGCGTGATGACTCAGCTCTAGGACCACTCGGGAGTGGAAGGCCACGTGAGCATGACTGACCCCCCAACAGCACTCAGGAGAAGCAGAACAAAGCAGATCTCTCCCCGTCTCCCTGTGCCCACTGGCTGGGCCTCTCCAGAGGACGCGGGCCCTGTGGTGGAGGGGGGCGTCTGCCGAGCCGTGGGTGTCTCTCCTTGTTTGGCCACCCTGTGCCTCCTGCACAAACTGCTAATCACTCCGTGCAGGTATCTCTGCTGTGGCAACGTTACAAGCTGGAGGCGCGGTTTCAAAGCATTAAAATTCTGCTCTCAGAAAATGCGGCTGTTTTGATCTTTGTATGCAGCCAAGCAGTCAAATCGCTGCACATATTTTCTGCACCTATGCAAAGAAATTTATCTTTCACACCCTGCTTCATGCCATATGTCGGAGCTGAAGGAATGAAGGATCTGGCTGTCAGTCTCTGAGGCACGACAGGCCTCACTCAGCTCCTCAGTGGCACATGGATCCCAAACGGTGACATTTCACTTCAGTTTCTGTCAGCACTATCTGCTACGTATCATTGCTGTGGAAAAGGCGCCACGGTGGCCCGGCAGAGGAGGAAACCATGGCTGGTCTCCTGCACACCGTGGGCAGAGAGGGGATGGCTGGTCCTTTCTCAGGATGCAAGAGACTGAAAATTTCAGGTGGCCACACGTGCTGATGCCATCTGGGAGCTGGCGGCCCTGCCCCTGCGGGATCCAGGTGGGGAGTTGTCCCTTAGACCCGTGTCCCTCTGCAGCCCTCCTCAAAGCGAGTCCGTTATGGCGGCCCTCGGGCCCCGAGGAGCACCGGGTCAGGAAAGCCTCTCGCTTTTGGGTCCGAGATCCCAGCTCAGCTTTCGCCAGGCGAGGTGATTCAGGCACTCGCCCTCCTCTGGGGTCATCCGTCCCCTTCCACCAGGACCTCAGTGAGAGGGGGATTTCTCCTGTGCGTTAAACTTGGGGGGCGTGGGCAGTGTTGACCGGCACTTGGCTCCTTGCTAAGGAGAGAGCAAAGCAGACACAGCCCTTCAAACACTCCAAGCGGAGGAGACGATGCTCCCTGCCCGCCCACCCTGCTCGTGGGAAGGTGAATCGGAGGCTCTGAGAAGCGTTTCAGGTGGGGGTGCCCTGGAGCCCCTCCTCAGGGCACGAGGCAGTCACCATGCAGTCTCCCAGGCGCTGCCCGCCGGGGGGGACTGGAGTGCTGACCGTGTTCCAGCAGTCCCGGCTCGAAGCGGATGAAACGGGGCCTTCCCTCTAACGTTCCCACCCAGGAAGCTGTGAGCACCTGACCAACAGAATCCCAGGAGGTGACAGCGCTGCAGGAGGCAGGGCAGGTGGGCACAGGCCAAAGGTGGTGTGGTGGGGCTGGGGCAGTGACAAGGGACAGAAGGGCTGATGCCCTCACCTGACATGAGCACGCAGCTGGCTGAGTGTGGCCCCTAGGGATTACCCTCACTCCCAGGAGCCCAGCAGCTTCATCAGAGGCACAGCACAAGCACAGCGAGTCTGCGGCTTGGTGGGCGACCCGTGAAGACTGCCTGAAAGGTCAGCCAGGGTGGCGTGGACAGGGACAGCCTGGACATGCCAAGCCTCTTCCTCTCCGGAGGCCCTGCTGCTTTCTGGCGTGTCCAGCAAGTGACCAGTCCCTCTGGTAGTTACCAGGTTGAGGAGTGACTAGTGGCCTGGTGGGGGCTGGTGCAGTCCTCACCCCCACGCGAGCCCTCAGAACCCCAGCAGCGCTTCCCGGGACGCCCTCCTGGGGCTGGCGGTCCTCATGGGTCGTTTTAATTGGATAACTGGAAAAATATTCTCCTTTCCTAAGCCTATCAACACCGTTAGCTCGAAGGCTTTCAGGAAAATGTGCTGACTTCCCAACGACACCCACAAGGGCATCTTCTAGTTCCAATCTCAATGTGCAAGAAAACCCGCTTGCTGCTGGTAGAAAACAGAGCATTAAAATGGACTCTAGATCAATTTTTCTAATCAACTGCTACAGAAATGTGTATAAGTGGCTGCAAATTGAGTCCCCTGGAGCCAGATGGGCTCTGCAATGCTGTGAAGTGGTCACACGCTTGCCCCTGCCCCTCGTGCCTCCACACATGGGGTCTTGCTGGCACAGACACAGATCCGAGAAAATTTCCTGTCCAATCAATAAATGCTTATGAGATATTGTGGCTTATGATGCCCCTGGCGGCACATGCACGGGGCCCGGGTAGGGCCAAGTCTTTTTCTCATCTTATTTTTCTCTTTAAGCCTAAAGGGAGATTAGCCTCAGGTCAGTCTATCTTTTAAAAAATAGATCCTTTTGGGAAGATGCTGGCCAGAATGGAAACAGAATATCTTGATATTTCTGAAAATAAATAAAATTTCCTCTAATAAATTCCTTGTTTAAACCTGAGGACCTGATGAAAGCAAATATAAAACCAAGTTACACACACACACATACACCTTATCTCCTTGAACTTCATTTTCTCTTATGTCTAGAAATGTCTTTGCACCAAAATAAGGTGAAGAATTTGGTACACCTAGTATTTATATCAGGTATAATATTTATACACACCCACACATACCTAATATCTATACCTACACTTCTACACAACACAAACGTACCTTGTATCCACATCCAGGTGTGCACAGATGCACACACACACACCTAACATCCATACCTGTGCATATACACAGGTGCATGCACACGCACCCCTAACATCTATACTTGTCCATATACACAGGTGCACACACACACACCCCTAACATCTATACTTGTGCATACACACAGGTGTACACACACACACACACATACCTCTAACATCTGTACCTGTTCATATACACAGGTGCATGCACACACACACACACACCCCTGACATCTATACCTGTGCGTACACACAGGTGCACACACACACACACACACCCCTAACATCTATACCTGTGTATACACACAGGTGCACACACACATACCCCTAACATCTATATCTGTGAATAGACACAGGTGTACACACACACACACACACACCCCAACATCTATATCTGTACATACACACAGGTGCACACACACACACACACACCCCTAACGTCTATACTTGTGCATATACACAGGTGCACGAGTGTGCACGTGTGCGCGCACATGCACACACACACACACACACACACCTAACATCTATTTCTGTGCATACACAGGTGCACGCACGTGGGTCTGGGACAAGATGCAGGTGAGGAGGGAGGAAATCGAGCCAGGACTCACCTTGGTTTGGGGGTCATTTGCATGGCACTGCTCACCCTGGTGGTGGTGGAAGGACTAGGCATTTGCCTAAGAGCACTATGGGTCATGATGTCAACCCCTGGTGCTGGGCCCAACGTTCCAGCTTAGTGAAGTCTCCATCAATGCTCAGAGGCAGCCACAGAGCAGGACTGGGACCGGCCAAGTCCTGAGGCCCTGCCCACCCCACCCTGGCTGACTTGCCCAGCCCTTGGGTTGGCTGCTGTACTTATTAAACACACTCTGCAGGAAGCAGCTAGTCCTCTGTGCCTGCTGGTCCCATTGCAGGGACTTGCCTTACCAGCTTTGAAACCATTTTTACAAAGTTGCTCTGTACTGAACACTTGCAGACTTTTCTCTTCATTATTCACAAACAATACAGGATAACAGTTATTTGCATGGATACATTCGAAATTCTAAGTCATCCAGAGAAGGTTTAATGTATAGGGAGGGTGTGTGCTTTCTGTACCATTTGGCACCAGGGACTTGAGTGACACAGATCTGGTGTCTGTGGGGCTCCTGGACCACCCTGAGCGATACTGAGGAGCAGCACTGCCGTAAGGGCTGGGTAAGCTTGTGGTCTTTACCAATGTGCCTCGAGTTCCTGCTGTGAAAGGCATAGGAGATTAAAGTGCCACAGGCCACCAGAACTGCCCATGGCAAGGCTGGCTCTGGACGTGGAGCAACATGGCTCACATTTCTAGTTTTCTTTAAATAAGTTTTTGCCTCATGGAGTGCTCACAGACTAGCAGGTGCTCCTGCGATAAATACTACCTGTCAAGCTTCCTTTTGATTAGACTTTAAGGAGGAAAGAAATTCCGAATCATTTACTTGGGAATTTAAAAAACCTTAAGTGCATTTGTTTGCCGGAGAGGAAGCCCTGGCCTACTTTACATTGTCAGATCTATTTTTAAATAGAGTTCTTCTTTGTGCTTAGAACTGCTCCCAAAAATAACTCCCTGGCTGGTTTGTGGAATTAAAACAGAATCACTGAATAAACTACGCTGAGTCAGCAAGTGCCCCCTGCTGGCCACAACCAAGGGGCTGTGGGCCTGGGACACCAGCTGCAATTGCTGCCTTCCTGGCCCCTGGCACCCAGAGGCCTCCCAGGAGGAGCATCCGCAGGGAAGATTGTGGGCTGCGGAAGAAACTGTTCTTAACAAATCACATCAACAGGGGAAAGGGGAGAAAAGGATGCCAACCCATTCCGCCCAGTGGGTGAGGCCGTGTCGGAAATAAGAAGGGGAGGGGGCCCTGGGGAGAGGCTACCACTGGGCTTTCCAGGGTCCTGGGCACAGCACTTCAACGTCGCCAGTGAAATCTGATGGTACTGGCCAGAGCAGGCAGGAGGGATGCTGGTTCCCCAGTGGTGGCTCTCAGTGACTGCACTGCCCAAGCCGAACTCCAGGGTTGGCAAGATGACAAGACAAGGCATCTTGTTAGTGAAGCAGAAGAGCCACTGTGGGCTTGAGGGGCTCTGCCCGACTCAGGGTTCAGCAGTAAGTTAACCACCCTCTGTGGGTGCACATGAGTCACACGCATGCATGCACACATGCACACACACGCACACAGAGAAGTGCACACACAGGCATGCATGTACACATGCGCACACATGCGCACACATGCATACACATGCCCACACAGAAGCGCGCACACATGCATGCACACATAAGCACACACAGAGGCACACATGCAGCACATGCACATACCTGCATGCATGCACGCACACACACACACACACACACGGACATATCCACACAGCAATGCACACACAGCAGTTGCACATGTGCACACACCAACACACATGTACACATGCTCATGTGCATGCACACAGGTACAAACACATGCACTTATACACACACACTCAGGGACCTCTGCATCTCTCTAGGCTCTGTCCCCTGGTCATAGGCCTCCTCAGTCACGCATGTGGGACAGGCTATGACCTAGTAGAGAAGCTGGCTCTGCCAGGACACCAACTGTCTTCACATCCATGACAGTTTGTAGAACTCCAGGTTTTCACAGAAATTATGATTCTTTTAGGAGAAGCTGGCAAGACCCTGATTCTCTTGGCAGGGAAGTATGTGAGATCATCTGTGCAGAGGCTGTTGGTCTCTGTTCACTAGGACACCTCTGCGGGTGCTAGGGGGAATCTTGTTTGTACCTTCAGCATTTATCAGAAACTTCGTGAATAGGGAAATTCCTCGATTGGGGAGGGAAAGGGATTGGGAGGATGAGGCCGTCTGGAATGCCGAGTGGCACAAGGTGCCCATCTACAGGGATCCCACGGCTAGTCGGCCCCACCTGCATTTAACGGGACGGTTTGTGGCTGAGGCACACTGTAGGCTTCAGGAGGTTGGGGTGCACACGGGACCAGGGTTCGCTCTCTAAGAACTGGAGTCTGTGGCGGTCAGAGGGTGAGTGCCCGAGTCAGCAGTCCCTCACTGTCCCAGTGGTGGGAGGGTCCTGACCAGGGCTGTGTGTTCCCCTTGAAGCAAGGTGGTCACTGATTGGATCAGGACCATAATGGAGAGGGCCAGAACTAGCGTGGGCAGTCAAGGAGCAGCCTGTTGCAGCTCACAGGGGAAGGGACTAATGGAGACCACCGTACCCGTACCCGTTCCTGGGGGTGTCCTGGGGCAGGCCAGGGAGAAACTGGCTTTGGCACCAGCTTCCCCTCTCCTGTCCCCAGGAGGTCAGGGCCCTGCCAGTTGCTCTGCAGCTGGCTCCCTGGGCTCCATCCTAGGGCTGCAAAGCCTTGGGGTCAGGCCCTAACCCACAGGGTCTTCTTGGGTAGCTTCATTTGCCCTGTGTCCTGAGCTCCATCAGCACTCTGGCACCAACAGCTCCCAGGTTTGCTGATGCAGGGCAGCTACTCCTTGTGTGGTCAGCTGTAACCCACCGGTCCACCACTGACCACCCCTTGGGGGGTAGTTCTAAACCTCTCTTGAACCTTCAGATTATTAATGTTTGTTGGGTCCATTTGTGACAACTTCACTGAGGCCCAGGGGACATCATAATGTCCACCTGCACTGTGCATAGCTCAGTGGCCTCTGGCCTGAGGAGCGCCACGTCTACAGGGCATGGCTCAGCGAGGAGCTCGCGACTTGACGAATTCCGCACCTTCCCATCGCACCACAAGGCAGCCCGTCCTCCTGGGCATCACCGCACCCTCCCGCCTGGCCACCCTGATGCCTGTCTTTCTGCTGCTGAGTTTGGCTCCTCTGCATATTTCGTATGGGGGATCGTTCAGCGTGGGCGCTTTGGTGACCGGCTTCTTCACTTGAGCACCAGGTTTCTGAGGTTTGTCATGTGGCTGGAATCTCTGTTTTGCTCTAGATCCTGTCTTGACAGCCACTCTCCCTGAATGGGGACGGCTCTGAGAGAGTCAGCGCAGGTGGCAGCACAGGGTAGGGTCCTGCTGGACACTTCCCTTGTGTGGCAGACGCTACCCTGAGGTGGTCGCGACCTCTGGTGACTGTCCTCCCCTCTGCCATGCTGCTGTGGGCTCCGACACGCAGGGATGAGAATTTTCTGAGACATACATGTGGCTCCCAAGACGAATCACACGCCCTGTGGCTTCTGGATGTGAAACGCAGCTGTGTGTGCTTACTCTGCACATCTGCATGGGCGTGAATCCAGACAAACACGATCCGGGGAGAAAACACGTGTCGAAGTCACGTGACACAAGTTCCATGCCAGCCTGAGTGCTGGGGCAGCTTCACATCTATTTCAATAGTCTAGTCTGTTGTTTTCATCTCTACACAAAGGGCAGGTTATTTTTTTTGAAAAGTAGGCAAGAGAGCACCATGCACAATGTGTTTTTATGCATCTTTTCACTGGGTTCATTTTCCTAAAGATGGGATGATGCTGGAGGGTGAGCAGCCTGTATCTATTTTAGGGAGAATTGCTTATGGGTATATTGCACCCCCAAAGTTTTCATGATGAATGCTAGAAACTTACAAATCTGAGAGTAATATAGCACTCCACATTGTAGAATTGTGGGGGATTTTCCATTTCCTCTTCACTAAGACAGAAACATTGAGCATTCCTCGAGGGGGGTGGGGAAAATCCATGCTTCCTCCGATTACTGAATGATCATTAATAAATCTCTAATGGCCTAGATTTCTCTTTTCCTTCCTTCTATTTTCCATCCATCCACCCACTCACCCATTCATTTCTCCTTAGCCCCTTCCATCCATCAGTCCATCCTCATATCCATCTTTCTATCCATCCATCCATTTGTATCTCTACATATCCCCTTCCATGCATCAATCCATCCACCATCTATCCATCCATCCATATCTCTCCATAGCCCCTACCATCATCAATCCATCTGCATATCCATATTTTTGTCCATCCATCCATCCATCCATCCATCCATCCATCCATCCATGTCTCTCCATAGCCCCTTCCATCCATCAATCCATCTTCATATCCATCTTTCTGTCCATCCCTTCATCCATCCATGTCTCTCCATAGCCCCTTCCATGCATCCACCACTCACTGCCCACCTTCCTCTACCTGCTGAAAGTCACCAAGCCAGGAAACTACCCAGACGCCAGGATCCAGACAAGGAGCAGGCACTTAGTAATCAGATGTCGATGAGAGTCACTGAAACCACTGGTTCTCTGCATGTAGCTGAAACTCCCTGGGCACTGCCTGCCCGCATCACCCTGGGGTTCCCGGCCACGGCCGCAGGTTCACGGCCCCAGGCACCAGGGTCTCATTACCCTCTACTGGACTTGCTCCGGCATCTGCCACATACACCTCAAAACAAGAACATCGCAACACATCTCTGTCCTCCCTCTGGTCAGGAAGCTGAAGCTGGGTCAGCTGAGCAGTCCAGGAGCCCCTGCTGACTGCTGTGCAGCTTGAAGCTCGCCTCTCTGGCCCAAGGGCTCCTTGAACGCACGTCTAGCTCTCGAGTTCTGGGAGTTTCCGTTTCCTTTCGGGTGACTTAAGCCTCATTTTTATGTGTGGCAGAAAATCTTAACAATTCAGAAAGGGTATTTCATAGGATCGGACAAAGGAGAAAATTCATACCAAGCCCTGCTAAAAGCTTCTTAGCTGAAGTACTGTACACAATTTGTAGGCAATTCACATCAAATTATGCCTCAAATTTGTATGTGGGCTGAAAGAGGGGAAAAGCTGTCAGGCTACGAGGCTGGCGTTGTCCCATCCTGAGGAAGGGCTGAGTCATCGAGGGCCCTCACTCTCTCCCCTCGGTGACACCATTGCATGGCTCTTTAATGAACATGGCACTGAAGGAATGTGTCCCAGAGAAGCCACCTCCCTGATGGCATGCCCTCCTTGCTGGGAGGCAGCCCCTTTCCTGAGGGGCAGGTGGACATGGAGGGGGGAGGAAGGAACCCTCCTCTAGCCTCACTTCCCAGAGAATGTGGTCCCTTGAGGCAGGTGCCGACTCTCTGGTCGTGTGAGTCAGGTAGTCCTGGTCCTCCCTCTGTCAGCTCTCTGAGGACACCGGGTAAGAAGCCACAGGACTCACAAGAGAGTGGGGCCCCGGGCTCCTGCTGGGCTGTCCAAAATCCTGGGTAAGACAGGCTTCCCTGAAGTTAGCACCTGATGACCACCACCCAGAAACACTGGGAATGCAGCTGGACTCGCTGGAGGCTCCTTGGAGGAGAAACCTGCTGGCCACACCTGGCTCACAGGGGAGGGGCGTGCTACATTCCCAGACATTAGCAGAGGACGCTGAAGTTCCTGGCCACCAGCTGCCTCCTGGGTGTGTCATGGCCTGGGTGACAGGGCTGGAGTTGACCTCAGGATTTTTGGAATCTAGAAGAGCCTTCCTTGTTTTCTTTGGTCAGTGGTCCTCAAAGGGGCAGGTCTCTGGGCACAGCATCACCCTGCACCCCAGGACCCACCCCAGTCTCCAGGTCGGACCTTGTGTAGGAACTCTAGGACCCTGATGCATACTCAGATCTCAGGACCATGGCTCTGCCCCATGCAGCTAAGGAGGCAGGAAATGGAGGAAGAAGGACATGACAGACCCATCCACTTGACCTTCCTGTAGCGGACACAGGGGCCCTGATTGAAAAGCCACTCCAGGCCACGACTGAGCTGCAGCCCCCGGGCTGGGATGCATGTGGTATGAACCTACTCCGTGTGTCTGTCCATCACTCGTCTCTCTCTCGAGCCTCTGTGTGTCCTGTATGAACCTGTCATCTGATTTCGAGCCATCATGTATGGATGCAGTTTCTACGTGTCAGGCATGTATCTGTCATGGGGGCACCTCTCCGTCCCCTGTCCATCACGTGTCTGTAACTGACCCTCTCTCGCCCACACATCTATTCACCATGTATGTCTGTACCTGTCCTTGCTCACCCAGTCTGTGTGGCCGTCCCTCCACCCTCTATGAGCAGCCATCCTGTGTGTCTGCACCTCTCTCCCCGTTGCCTTTGGTGGGCTTCCTGCTGACTGCTCTACACTTAGACCCACCCGGGACAGGCTGCTGGAAAAGGAGGCAGTCTGAACTTGAGAAAAAGTCAGAAGTGTGAAGTCTGCTGATTTTTTTAAAGAAAAGCAGCTGCGTTTGTCCAAGCCCGCACACCCGCACCAGCTCGGAGAGGAACAGGGCCCCGAGGGCTGGGCGCTGCCCGCAGCAGCCTGGCAGGTCCTCACGCGGCAGGGAGACGGGCTCCTCTCGCACCTTCCCGAGCTGCTTGTTGTGTGTGTCCCTGTGCCAATGGCACTGCCAGAACCCGCACGCAGGCCATCCCTGCGGACCTGCCCGTCTCTGCTCCAGGTCACTCCAGGGATTTTCCAAACTGCAGGCCCTGGGGGAGCGTCAGCCACACACTGGTCACACACCACACACCGGGGTCGAGGACCAGTCCTTGCTGAGGGTGACAGGGCCTATGTGGAACCCGTCTGCCTGGCCTCTCTCTCACCCTCCTGGACACCTCTGCTCTGGCCGCAGCATGGTCCTGCTCCAGGACCCTGGACTGGGCCATGTGCTCTGCAGCCCTGACTGCCCCTCCTGGTCATGGCTCAGGTGCTGTGGGTAGGAGGTCTGCCCTTGCCTCCCTCTGACAAACCTCCCTGTGCACAAGGACTCCTGACTCCATGTTCCCCTTGTCACTGCAAATGCCACCTGCTAGCACGTGGCATTGTGATACCAGCATCCCACTGAGGTCTACCATCTGGCCACTTCCCCAGCTCTGGAGGGGTGTCTGTTCAGGGCACACGCAAAGGACCGACAGCGAGGCTGCGTGCTACGTGAGCGAGCTGATGGACAGCCGCCCCAGAGCCTCCAAGCACCCCTGTGCTGATGGGGACACCTGTCCATTCTGAAAGGGGTCCGTCCCTGGAGCAGGGGACCCCAGGACCATGCCATCTGCCCTGTCTCCCTGTCCAAGCAGTTCTTTGTTGTTCAGGTGAAGGTCTCCCAAGACCAGAACCGGACTGGCAGGGAGGAGAGGCTGACAGCCTCCGGGGCTTTAGTGCTCCAGAGCAGCACTATGTCCTGATCTGAGCTTCACGGGGCTTGTCTGTGGCTGGCAAGTGGACCTGGTCAGTTACAGCCATCCTTGCTGACACCCCGTGGTGTTGCAGAGAGGCCTGGCCTGTGCACATTGCTGGGGCGGCTCTGCCTGCAGGGGCCCCGACCAGCCCACTCCCGACGGCACATCACACACCCTTCAGCAGAGGTGCTGGCAGGGTCCCGTCACCTGGAGGGCCTGTGCTCTGGACTCCAGGTCTCGGCAGGGGGAGAACGTGGCCTGGGTGCGCAGGGGACTCCTGCAGGAAGCTTGGTGGAAATATTCTGATCCCAGAGCTGAAGGGTAGGGGGCTCTAAGAGGACAGTGGGTCCCTTCCCCCAAAGTGCATGCTGCACCAGCTGGCTGCCCATCCCCACTGCAGGCCACCTAGCAGCCGGCAGGAGTCCTGCCCGCAAGACTGCAGCATGCCGTCCTGCCCAGCCCTTCCACTACCCCAATGAAGCCCCTCGTGGACATGGCAAGGTCCACCGTGCGAGCAGAGATGGCACCAGCCGGGCTCCCCACGAAGGGCAGGGGACGTGTTAGGCTGGACAGGCGGAGGCCTCTTTCCAAACCACTCAGCTGGTCCAACAGCAGCACAGACCACATCTAAGCAGCGGCTGTGGCTGCGTCAGTAGACTTTATTTACTTATTTAAGGAGACAGAGGAGCCAGATTAGGCTGGAGGACCTGGTCTGCAGCTGAGGAAGCACTTGAAACTGTCCCAACTGAGCTCAGAGGCCAGTCAGTGGAAATCCACATGGGACTTCGCCCACACCCAGAATGGAGACCTGCCCCTGACCGCCGCTTCGCACGCACTGCGGGCTGAATAGCGTTCTGGGTGCAGAGCAAGTCGAACGTCGAATCGGAGGTGCTTCATCCGCTTATTCTGACCCTTCTGACGTGTCCTGGAGAACCCAAGAGGACAGAGGCTGCGTGTCCCCATGGGCGAATGCCACTTCTAGGGGTCGGAGCTGGGCGGAGGGCCCCAGGAGTTCGGCTCAGCTGAGTCCCCTGTCCTGGTCCCTGGGGCTGCTCCTCCTGCTCCCTGTGAACTGGCTCCTGCCCTCTGTCAGCTGCTGCCCCACTGTCCCTAACTTCCTGGTTGACACCCATTCTCCTACCTGACCGCCATGTCTAAAGGGAGCTCTCTGGACGTCCCCAGCACTACAGGGCTGTTCCCATCCCTGACGCGGTGCCCTGGTCGCTGGTCTTCTGCACTTTTGCCCCTCAGTCCATTTTGTACCCCCTGGACTTGTGCCTGGTTGGCCTTCTGTGTTTCTCCCATGAGCCTGGTGGACTTGGGGTATTGGTGGAAGATCGTGGGCTGAAGAAGGAAGCTAGAAACCAAGCCCAGGTCACACTCCCCAAAGCCAGCCATGTCCCCCAAGCACCAGGAAACTCAGACCCTTCTTTTGAGGGTTTTTGTTTGTTTTTATTGAGATGTAAGCTAAGTGTGCAAGACACGGTTTTTGAACAGGTTCCCGTGGGGGGGCCGCTGTGTAAGCAAGTGCAGGAGGGCCTCTGGTTCCTGAGGCCGTGCCAGCCTGCCCCATTCTGCCACACCGACTAGGACAGAGATGTGGCCTCCTCCCTGGAGCAGCACGGTGACTAGAGACGAGCAACTGGACTGACAAGGCTGTGCTCCCGCAGACCCTCGCAGCTGCGGATGGTGGGGACGTGGAAGCAGATGCACGTTAAGGGAAGGGTCCTCTGGGCCCCCACCATGTGTTCTCGAGACAACGAGGCCCTAATGAAGATGCAGAGGCTCATGAGGAGCATCAGCGCCGATGCTGGGCTTGCCAGGACAGCCCCCGCTCCCTCACGGCCCCCTGCAGGCACTCAGGACCCAGGCCCGCGCTCCGGGTCTCACTGGGCACGAGACGGCGATAGCCTCCCCCTTGCCAGTCGAGCTGCGGAGTTTTCTAAAGGAGACCGTGGAAGAAAGCCTGAGGGGCAGGTGGGCACCGCTGTCACCCACACTGCTTCCAGGTGGGTGCCATGGGGCCAGAGCTACCGGTGACAGGAGGCCCAGAAGCCCCGGGGCTCCTGGGCTGCCCCAACGAGCACCTGCTGCCGCCTAGGCTCTGCAGGCCCTGCCAGCACAGGTCTCCCTGGCCCACGTCAAGCTGCAGTGGCCTCCTGCCCCGGGGCTCTGGGGACCCGTCTGCTGGTCCCATGGCTCCTGGACACGGCCAGCCTTCCTCGGCTCCGGGCCCTTGCTCCACGCGCAAGCCTGCCTCCACCTACCTCTCCCTCTCCTCTGCCTCTCCCTCTCCTCTGCCTCTCCCTCTCCTCTGCCTCTCCCGTTCTGACCCTCCTTCCCTCGCAGGGCACTCTGCACTCAGAGCCCACCCAGAAGACCCTCCTCGCAGGGACTCACCACAGGCCACATACCCACAGGTTGTGGGAATCAAGACGTGGACATTCTATGGTCTGTCACCTGCCTATCACACCTGCAGACCAGGAGCCCTGGTACAATGCTGAGGCCTGTCCTGGCGATTTCTAGCTCCTAACAGATGCCCCAAACAGGAAGTCCCTGACTCGGACGGTCTCTTGCACCTGGCCACAGCCTCCAGTCCCCGTGTCCTCTTCTCATGGCCGCCATGCTGCCTCCCATCTCCTCCCTGGGTCCAATGTGAGCTTCTGGGCTTTTCCTGAGCTCTCCCTCCCCTGCCAGGACTGAAGGCTGACCATGCGCCCACCACAGCCTCCTTACCTCCCCTGGCCCTGCGGGGATGCAGAGGCATCTCAGCCGCATGGGGCGCCAGGGCTTCCCTGGCTTTTCTTCCACCCGCTCCACCACTGCTTCAGTCCATGCTCATGACCTCAAGGGCCTGTATGGAGTCACTGCACCCCTGGCAAGTGGCTTTGCTGTCCACCTCAGAGACCATAAGCTCAGACCCCTGCTCCTGCTGTGGCTGCAGGGTTGCCTTGCCTAAGGGCCTGTCTCATTCACTCACTGGATCATGACGCCCCACTCATGGCCACCTGGACAATCAGGAGAGTCTGGGCGCTGGAGCTGTGACCTCACCCCCCAGGCGTGGCCTTTGCCCTCCCGCAACATGCAACTGGGGTCTGTGTGTCTAACAAAGAGATCCTTGAGGGAATGGGCTTTGTTGATCTCATCTTGGAAAGAACAGGACAAAGACAGAGCCTGACCACATTCCTCTCATGAATGGAGCACACACGTGCCTTAGGAGGGGTACTTCACCATCCATCCATCCACCCACCTGCCCAGGCAGCCAGTCCTCATCCACTTGTCTACCCACCCATCTATCGACCTAACATCTACTCAGCCAACATACGTCCCTTCTTCCTCCCTCCACCCATCCATCCACCCATCCAGCCATCCACCCATCCATCCACCCATGTATCCATGCATCCATCTATCCATCTATCCACCTAACCATCCACCCATCCATCCACCCACCCATTTATCCACCTAACCATCCACCCATCCATCCACCCAGCCAACACATGTCCCTTCTTCCTCCCTCTACCCATCCACCCATCTATCCATCCATTCATGAATCCATTCACCCAGCCAACATACCTCCCTCCACTTATCCGTCCACCCATCCATCCCTCCCTACATCATATGCACTTGAGTGTTGAGTACACACCAGGATTTGAAATGCATGTAGTTCACTGAGGGCAGGGACCACAGCTTGACTCTGGATGCTCACAGGGTTTTGAAGCCTGTGTCTATTTGTTCGGGTTCCCTTCCTAGAAGACCCTCCCCTGGTGCTGAGCTGAGCAAACTTGCTTGCAGTGCTCACCAGCAGACCTGCATCCCTTGCCCCACACCCCAATTCCCCCGTTTCTACCCTTCCCTTGGTCCTTGCTGACCTTCCCCCTATGCTGGGTCACAGAAGTCACAAGGATTCTGAAGAGCCACTGGGCTTCTCCTTTCCCGAGCTGCTTCACCAGCCTCCATGTCTGAGGGCAGGGCTGCCTGCCCCCAGGTGGCTCCCTCTTCTGGAAGCCCTGCCCTTGCTGTTCTGCAGGGAGCCACCCCTCCCTCCCGTGGTCCCCTGGTGGGCAGGGTGGCCTGATCTCACTGTTGGCCCCACTGGAAGGCACAGGACACTGCTCTTGCCAATGCATGGACCCCATTATCTCAGCCTGAGGGTCAGAGATGGACATGCCACTGAGGCTGTGAGGAAGGTAGTTGTTCCCAACAGTTTCCAGCAACTACGGGGGCGGGGCAGTCTTTCTCTTTACGCTAGGGGGACTGAACATCAGGAAGTCAGCACCTCCGGGGACCATGAGGGTAGGGGTCTGCCTGGGCATCCAACTCAGAGCAGCCATAGCCTCCTGGTGGTCTCATCCAGGCACCTGGGTCTAGCCGTTCCTGAATCCACATTTCCCTAGGTGTTGTAGGAACCCCCACGAGGCCACTTGGAGCTGTGTCTTAAGGTCTGTACCGGGGCGCCACCCAATGCCTGCCCCCTGCCAGCATCGCCATTTGGCCACTGCTCCTGGTTCTCTGTGGGTCAGTGGGTGTGGCAGCATGGCTGACCAGATGACTGGTGTCCGCTGCCCGGCTCAGCTCTGCCCCATAGCGCGGGTCTACCAGTAACCGCACGGAAGCAGAACCTGGCTCTGCTTTGCTCCAGGGTCCATGTCCTGTGCAGATCACACACGCTGGAAGTCCTGTCCCATCCCACGTCTCAGAAGAGCTGCCAGGGGCTGTTTCAGTGAGGCCCTTAGATGCCGAGGGAGGGAAGTGGGGCACCCGCCTTCGCCGTGCAAGAGGAAGAGCAGGGACGTGGATCTCTGTGGCTCCGAGGGGCTCGGGTTCCAGGAGTGCCGCTGCAGACGCGCGGCTGGGTGCCAGGGTGGCCAGAGGGCCCGGTGCCCTGGGTGGGAGTGTTGTGTCTGTCCAGCCGTCGGCGGTGCGCTTGGGGCCCAGCCTGGACGTTGGCGTGTGGCCACACTGACCCCACGTCCCTCTCGCCTGGCTCAGCCTGTCCTTCCTCGCTGGCTGCACCCCGGCAGGTCAGCTCGTCTGGGCCTTCCGCTCTGTGCAAGGTGGCCGCAGCCTCCTCACCGCCTCCCCACATCTCCTCTTGCCGGGCGGCCGGTGAACTCGTACAAACACCCGCCCCAGTGTGCCTGTTCCCGGCCCAGGGCGAGTGCAGGCCACCCACACCCCATGCTGCCTGCCCGCGGCTGCGCCTGCCCTGCTCAGCCAGCTGTGCCCTGGCCAGCGCCTGGGCCCTGCCGGGACCCGGCCGGTCGTTTACGGAGCTCTTGGTTCAGGTGTCGCCTTGTCACCTGGGCCTGCCGTGCTCCGGGCCCTTTCGGTTTGGATTCCATGGGGCTGCTCTTCCCAGGGCCTCTGTGTGGCCCCCTCACCACCCTCGTTCGGAGGGTGAAGCCTGCTCCACGTGGGGCCACTGATGACCGACGCTTCCGTCACTCGACAGCGCCTGAACTCCTCCGCCCTGCGGACACGAGCTCTCCGTGCAGCCCGAGGCCAGGAGAGAGCTCCGCAGGGCCTGAGCCGCCCTGGCACTGCCAGCCCCATGCTAGGCTGAAGGAGTCCCAGCTCCCGAGCAGGAGCAAGGGAGAAGCAGTGGGGAACGGGCTGGACTGGTCACCACCGCCCGGCCTCCATGGGCTCTGGCCCGGTGACCGCACCTTCACATGGCAGCAGGACCCCAGGGGGTCCCTGCTGGGAGCCAAGGTCACACGCGGGTTTTTGGCAGCAGCCCCATCCTGGGTGACTTGGGAACAAACCTGCATCTTGTCAGGCCAGCCAGCGGCCCAAGGGACTCCCTACTTGAACGTGGGTCCACTGGACCCGCACAGGCCCCGCCTTCTTACCCTTCCCGTGGCCCCTCTGCCAAAGGCGCCAGGGACACAGGAGGCTGGAGACTCCAGAGGCGTCCCGGCTACTCGCGCACGGAGCTTTCTCCCACCACATTGTTTGAGATGCCCCGACCCCTGCATGGAAAACCCGGCCCACTCTGTCACTGCCCACATCCGCACCCACACACAGGTGCACACTACACACCACACACACACAGCTGGAAACCAATGTCATGTCACTGATAAAAAGCAGCCCCCAAGACAGTAGGGGGCGTTTCTACCCCCTGCAGGACGTCGCTCGGGGCAGGGTGGTGTGATAGCTACAGACAGGAACCTGGGACTGGACTGCCTGGCTGAAATGCTCTCTGGAGCTTCTCTGCTGTGACTCTGGACAAGTTACTTGGACTCTCTGTGTCTTGTTTGCATCGACTGAGATGGGGTACTGGGAGGACCTGCTTCACTGGGCAGTGTGAATCAGTGAGCTCGACCCCAATAGGCGTGGAACAGTGCCGGGCTGGGGGAAGAGCCCAGCGGCCCTTGTCATCATGATGACCATGACCGCTAGGCTTGCCCTGACCATTGTTTCCTGGCTGAGGCTCAGTGCCTGAGGCAGTTCTTGCAGGGAAGCGAGGCCTTAAAGACACTGCCACTCTCCCCCAGACGCAGGCCCTCGCCCTGCAGGACAGGTGTCCATGTGCTCCCTGCGCCTCACATCGAAGGCCTCCCTGGACCTCCTGCTTGCTAAGCTCAGCCAGCGCTGGGCCTGGGCGCCCTCCTGCTATCCCTGCGTTCTTTGCAGAGGCTTCAGAAACATCCGTGAGTCTTGTGCTGGGGCAGGGAGGTGGGAAGGCTGGGAGCTCAGTGGTTTGCAGACACCAAGTCAGAACAGCACAGGCCCTGGACATGGCCTGCTGTGGGACCCAGGGAGACAGAGCATGGCTGAGCATGGCCTGGGGTCAGGGTCTCTGCTCCCCACCCTGCCCCATGGTCCAGCATCGATTCTGGGATGGGGCAGATTCTCCACGGAGCTGAGATTTCCCAGGTTCTTGGGCACAGAGCTCAGACCATGCTCAGACCATACACCCAGCAGGGTCACAGGCAGAAGCCCGACTCTGCCCTCAGCTCCCTGCTCTTTCAGAGCTGCCCAGCCTCAGCTGTGGGCCTGGCAAGCTGCCCCTCTGCCTGCCTGTGGCTTGCTTTCTAGAACCCACGGGTCCAGTTGGTGAATGGGATTTGACTTTAATGCTGCTTCCTGGAGTGACTGGAGGTTGGGGACTTGGGAGCCCCTGTGCAGTCACAGGGAACCCAGGGCCCCACAGGGTGCTTGCTGCAGGAGGAGGCTCCTGTCCTGCTGGCCACTGTTCAGGAAAGGAAAGCATCAGAGTGACTGGGCAGATCACAGGGACCCACCAGAGCCCCTGGGGACAAGGCTGCCCTGTGCTGTAGAGCAATTTTCCAAGAAAAACTCCCAAGGTACTCGAGAGTCATTGCTTCTGCTTGGAGTTCCCTCTGGGCTGCGTCCCCGCCTGCGTTTCTAGGACCTGCAGCCGAGCACACAGCTAGGAACACGTGCACAGCGCCCTGAATAGGAGCACGCGGGGCGCCTCCTGAGGCAGATTCTAGGGGCCCAGCCCAGGAGACCGATAGGAAGTGACCTCCTAACGCACCGCGAGTTCAACAAGTTAATCCTTTTGCTGTGAAATAGCTTCATGCCGCAGGGAGCTGGGACAAGCCCACAGGACACTCATGCTGTCCAGCCAGCTTCCTGCAGTGGTCACCTCTCACAGGACCAGTGCACGGGCTCACACAGGAAGTCCTCTTGGTGGGAACCAACACAGTTGGGGCCACCCATGGTGCCTGGGGAGCTAGTCTGCCTTCTGCTGCCACAAGAGAACAGAGACTGGATGGCATATGAACAGAGGTTCACAGAGCTCAGATCTGGAGCCTGGAAGTCCACTCAGCATGGTGCTGGCACTTGGCTGCCACACATGGTAGCAGATGGCATCGGGACAGGAGCATGTGTGAGGCAGAGATCACGTGGCAGGACAGAAGCCAGAGCGGGCAGGGCTGGGCGCCCTCCTCCACAAAGCTCCTCTGTGGAGCTCTGGGGTCCCAAGGGGCTACCTTGATTCTCTGAGGGTGGGGCTCCAATGGCCCAGTCACCTCCACTGGGCCACCATCCGAAGGTCCAGCACCTCAACACCACCACAACGGGGACCGAGTGCCACACAGGAGCCCTTGGGCGACGCGTCACGTTCACACCGCAGCACCTACAAAGATGGCGCCACGTCCAGGCCACGTCACAGGCGTTCTGTGGACACTGGGCTCTGTGCAGACAGTCCAGTCACAGCAGATGTGGGGAGGGTGGGCTGGACAGCTGGAGGGCCTGGGTGGCCAGGCTCCTGCTGGGTGCAGAGGCGCATGGTCCCCAGACCTGATGGGAGACACCGGAATCAGCTGTCCGCCCAAGCTCACAGCCACGTCCTCCTTGGAGCTGAGAGGGCAGCTCCCCCAGGCTGTGCAGAACCTGACGCCCAGGCCTCCTGTGGCCTCTTGCTGGCAGCTGACCACAAAAGCTATTGGGGTTTCATGAATCAGGACTTAGAGGGGAAGAGGAGGGATTGCCAACCTTCCGATTGTGCTTGACAGGCACAAGTCCTGAGGGACCCTGAGGGACCCTGCGTCCAGTCAAGGTGGCCAGGCTGAGCCCAGGCTGTGTGGAGATGGGATGCCCCCTGCCAACGACTCTGGGGGAATTCGGAGGCTGGCAGGAGCTCCAAATGTCTACCGACCAACTGATGACTGTTTAAAACCAGCTCGGCCAGACAGACAGAGCCTGGGTGAGGATGTCGGGTCCAGGTCAGGGCTGGGGTGCTGGGACCCTGGCGCCTCGGCCTGCTTGGACAGCACAGGTTCAGTGACCGCTGGGTGGATCGCCACCATCCTGCCAGGACTGGCTGGTTGGTAGGTGTACCTGTCCCTCCTCTGCCACAAACAGCAGTCTGTGTTCAAGGAGCCAAACACATCAGCACCCAGCAGACTGATGACCAAGACGTGGACGCGGAGACTGGAGGGGCGAGCAGGGCCAACCGAGGGCAGGCGCACAGATCCTCCTGATCGGTAAGACTCCCGGTGGCTTGATGGCCAGCCTCTGCAGGCTGCTGTCTAGCGGGTCTGACTGCATGCGCAGCACGGTGGATGGTGACAGTATTAAGGCTTTTTGTTTAATTCGGACAGAATAGATGCCTCGGGGTTGTCCTGTCCGCAGTCGCAGGGAGCAGAGCTCATGTCCAGGGGACAGATGGGCTGGAGACACAGGAGGCTGCAGCCTCTGCCCTGGAGGACTGCCCAGCTGCAGAAAGAGGCTCAGCAAGAGGAAGGTCACCAGGTCATCCCCCAGGGGACGGACTGGAAGACTGCGACCCATGATTGGGACATGACTCCTTAGGGCTGGGAGTCCAAGTCCCCTCTCGGCAACCCTTCCACCCTGTGACCTTGCAGCTGTCAGCTGACCCTTTGGAGCTCAATCTCCTCTTTGGAAAAATAGGAATCTTACAGGGTTATTTCCTGGGATCCAGGAAGTCAGCCACCTGGCTTGCACAGTGCACGTCTGCAGGAGTCAGAACCAGGTCCTGGCTGTCATCGACGGTGACAGGCCGCAGTCTGCGCCCACACTTACATGGACAGACACAGGGCGAGGGGTGGCTGGAAGGAGGGACCAGGAGGGGAGAGAAAGGGCTGGGGTGGGGAGCAGTGCGGGGGATGAGGGTTGAGGTGCAAGGAGACGCCATCCACAAGGACCCCCCCTGGCCTTCCCTGATGTGCTGGGGCTGGGGCCGGAGGGTCTGCTGAACACGGAGCCAGTGCAGAGAGGAAGCAAGCCCAACCCAGCCCCAGGAAACCCGTCGTTCTGAAACGCTGAGCAGCACAGCCTGGTGACACAGGCAGGCGGTTCTCCAGGAGCATCTCCGCAGGGTCCAGCTGGGACGCACAGCAGCGAGGTCTGCTCTGCCCTCTGTCCCTGGCACACAGCTCTTGGGTTTGTGCGGGGCAGGCTCACTGGGGTCCTGGTCCCTGGTCCTGCCTGGCAGCTCCCCACCAGAGCCGGGAAGGCAGGTGTCCCTGGCCAGTGCGACTGAGAGCCCCTGTAGCCCCTTGCTCCAGGAAGAAGCGAGGTTGTTATGAGTTGAATCCTTAAAAGGAAAGATGTGACTGGAGTTATTTTATGGCCCTGTTTTTGTTTTGTGGTTTCTTTTTAATGTAACACTAAAGGTTGAAATTGTTCCCTGGTGTCCTTTCAGTGCCTGAGCCACGCAGCAGTAAACTCAGAACAGGGCCGGCTTGGAGGAGGGGAGCTGAGAGAGCAGGAGGCAAGTGGACCGGCCCCTTCCCAGGAGGCCCTGCGGCAGGGCCCACAGCTCCCGAGAGCCCTGCCAGGCCCGGCTGACCGCAGAGCCCTGCCCTGCACCCCCGGGCAGCCCCGCCAGCCTCATGGCCCCATGCCCAGCCCCCGGCAGGGCCCTCGGCACCCCGGGGCCTGGAGGGGATTCTGTGGGGACTTGCCGGCTGCCTGTCCCCACGGCTGACCCCTCCCCAGGGGAAAGGGCCGCTCGTGGTTGTCCACGTGGCAATGAGGCAGCATAAGCTTCCCACTCACTGCCGGCGAGAAGCCTGTGCTGGCACAGGGGGGCTGCCGGGGAGCGCGGCCCAGGGAAGGAGGGAAGTGGGGTGAAGGAACGGAAGCCCTGGGCCGCAGCCTAGGCCACAGTGTCCAGGGGCATCCGGCTCCATCAGCCCTGGGGGAGTGGGGTGGCCCCACAGGCCGCACACTGGGCAGGTTTCTGGCCTCCGTCGGGGTGGGTGTGCTTCAGGACTGACCCCGAGGCCAGCATCCTCCTGCTGGGCCGCGCCTCAGGATGAACGGTGTTGCTGCCATGACAGGCGGCACCTCTAAGGACAGCCCTCTGGCATCCCTCCCGCCCCCGGGGTCCTCCTTTCCTGGACAAGGTGGCAGAGCAGGTCGGGCAGGGGCCCTGAGGCAGAGACAACTCCCTTCCCTGGCCCGCAGGCCCTTAGCTGCTGGCCCCCTACCACTCTGGGTGGTTCTCTGTGCCCTCCCGAGTCTCCCCCAGCCAGGCTGGGAAGCCGCCCAGGGGCACACCAGTAGGCTCTTAACGGATCAGGCCTTTCACCACTGGGATCCAACACTACCGATTCTGGCCTCTCACCCACCCCACGTAGTGCTCATTTCTCTATGCTCACGGGGCTGAGGTTGCTAAGGATGCTGCATCCTGCAGGAACACCGAGCTCCACACCACCCGCACGCGGTGTGTCCCCCTGCCCCTGTGGCAGCCCTGGACTCTGCCTCTCACCTGGGATCTTCCTCCTCAGAGCCTTCAGGAGGGTTTCATAAGTGGGCGAGGGGCTTAGAGGGCATTACCCAGCTGCCTTGGAGACGGTCTCGTGTCCACAACCCCTCAACTGCAGCCACGCACGCAGCATCCCAGGAACGTGCTCCCCAGGAAGTGCAGAGGGACGGCCTCGCTCTGCCCACGTGCACCGTGTGCTCATGTGCCAAAAGCACCTTTGCAGGACGTGGGATCAAGACCCGAGCCCTGGGGAAGATGGCAGTTAGGCTCTGTTTGTCTGCCCTGGGAGGAGGGCTGGCTGCTGGGCCCGGCAGGACAGCAGCTGTTCCGCTCAGGAGCAGGAACACTTCCAGACGCCAGGACACCATTCTCCAGAGAGTTGAGCCAGGAGGGTGACCAGCAGGAGCTAGCAGCTGTACTGTGTCCCTGCACAATGGCCCAGAACCCACGCTGGGCTGTCCTTCCTCAGCTGAGAACAGTGCAGTCAGACTCTCCCAGGGCCACCTGGCTGGTCTGCCAGCTATGTCCACATTCTTCTTAGAAGAATGGACCCGTCCTTGGACATTGCCTGCTGTTCCTGGGCCAGAGCAGGAACCTGGGAGGGGAGACCCTCTGAGTTCACTCCCATGCAGAGTGGGGAGCAGCCTGCCAGGAGCGGGGAGGAGTTGTGCTATGGTTCGGGAGAGGGCTGTGCAGCCCCTGAAGCGCCCCGTGGTCAAGGCTGGAGAAACCCAGAGCAGGCAGACCCACCTGCCGGGAAGGAGCTGCTCCGGCCACGATCCACCCCAACGAGCAGCCACCCCGAAGCACCAGCTCCAGCACCCAGCCCTGCTGCAGTGCTCACCGGAGCAGGTCAGAGGGCAGGCCCACCCCAGAGAGTGCTGCCCACCCCATGCCCCACTTGCGGGCCCCTCCCCTCGCCCCTCTGATCGGGGCTGCGTCCCCTCCCCCTGGACTGCCCACAACTCTGAGGACCACTCTTGACTCTCCCCACTTTCCTAACAGGGTGACTTCACAAGCTGTCTTCCTGGAGCAAAGGTACGTGAGCATGGCTGCTCTCCGTCAGCCGCCCCTGCTCCTGGCTCACCGTGCACGACGGTGCTCAGGCTCCTTCTAGGCGGCAGCCTGGTCTCTGACGGCAGGGGCCTGTGCCGGCCGCCACTGTGGGAACCAGCGCCTAGAACAGGGCACAGCCAGGAAGCAACGGGAGAATAAGCCACGAGATGGAACCTGCTCTCAGAGTGGACCGAGGGCAGGCCGATGGCTGACCTGAGGACAAAATGCTGTGCTTCCACCTGGCCAGCGAGCAGGGTCTCTCCTGCAGGGGGTCAAGGATGCCAGGGCACCCGTGAGAACAGCCGTTTCTGTAACTAGATCCCAGTGGCCACGTTGCTCCCCGGAGGCGGAGATCAGGGTGCGGACCTGCAGAGACGGGTGTGTTCACATTTGCTGCTTGTTAGAGAAGCAGCTCCTGCTTCCCAACAGAACTGGAGGCAAAGACACCGGCAGGGCAGGGCAAGCACAAGCCCACCCCCCAGGGCCAGCCTGCTCACACTCCGTGTGGGTTCCCACCTTTCCTGTGCTAGTGCACGCATGTACTTGTCTGCACACAGATGCACACGTGCAAGCACACTGTCTTGACATGGTTGCAAGCGTGGCATCCTTCTCAAGGACACAGACGGAACTTGAACATATGGAATAGATACGGAAGTCCCCCGCCTGCTCCTCCAGGGCAGTCAGCTCAGGTCGCTTGCTAGACAGACTGTCCAGTGGTGTCAGGTCCAGAGTCTCATCGGGGCCTGTCCCAGCGTATGCAGCCTGCTGAGCTGCGGCAGACAATGGGCTTGCCCTCTCTGGGACAGTATGTGGAGGGTCCCAGGCCAGTTTACCAGCCAGTCTGTGCAAAGTCCCTCTCGGGATCTTGCTCCATGCAGAACACAAGGCCTGCCTTCCCCTGAGCTGCGCCAGCGGTGCCATGCAGTTCACTTTGTAACATTTTAAAAATGCCACTAATGCAGAACAGCCTCAGAAGTAGATTGACACATTAAACAAACACCTGCGCAATAACTTACAGAAAGGCAAGGAGAACAGATGGAATGATCTTAACTGGACTAGCTTTAAAATCACACTGCTTCTCATACAATGTAAGTAGACAACTAATGGACAATTAAAACTCATTAAAAATTCTTGAAATTTCTTTGGCATGATGGGAAATGAAAACAGATTTTCCAATGAAAAATTAGTCGGTGAATTAATGGCCAAGTATTATCCTTGAGACTATAATTGGGTAAAATTAAATTCAGAATCTCACAAATTTGAATGGCTTTTCTCAAACACCCATGGTCGGGATTTGACAATCAATTATGTTCAAAGGACGACATGAAGTGTTTACCAAAAGCTTTATAAATGTCCACGCATTGTGACCTGACGATTCTATTTTAAGAATTTATCCTCGGGAAACAATAGACAAATGCAAAGCAGATTAAGAATGCTATCACCACAGTATTTATAATGTGGAAATATTAGAAATAACCCAAACATCTGTCACCGAGGACCGTGGTTTCCCCGTAATGCCGGGTCTGGACGTTTAGATGAAGACATGAACGGTGTGGACGGGTCATGTGGAGACCCGTGGTGAGGGCTAGGTTGCCAGGGAAGCGCTGCGCAACCCCGCAGGCCAACCGAGGGGGCGCGGGGCAGAGGAGGCACGCTGCCGAGTGTGGTTCTCAGCCCAGGGACCAGGGTGTTTTCTGCCTTTTCTACCACGGCTCTGTGCCCTTCTAGAAGGTCGAGAAGAGGTGATGAGGACTCAAACACCATCCCATCCGCCACCCTGCTCTTAGCGCTGCTGGGGGGCCGCATCCCAACCAGCACTCCCCCTGGTCGGCTCCTGCCCAGCGCCCGTCCCGAGGGACGCGGCCCTCCCCTGGAGTGTCCCCCTGTGCCTTCCCCAGGCACACACAGCTCTGGATGACCCGCCATCACCCTGTAGCAGCCAGGCGGGATGAGGAGGAGCAGCACCTTTTCACTGTGCCTAAGATTAAGGGACAGAATCCTGGGAATGCACCCAAATCCCGAGATCACCAGAGAATAAAAGAGCGGATATTTCACATTGGGGATTCCTTAATCGGGAGAAGAGGAGTGGGTGGGATTCCCTAGGGCAGGGCTGACCAGAGGGCCTCAGTCGATCTGCAAGGTGGGGCCACTTGCTGAGATCACAGGGCTCTCAAGTGGGGCGGCCGGGGTTCAGGCCCAGGTATGAGTCCAAACCCATGCCTGGGTCAGCGTCCGTGCTGGGAGGCGGCCAGCGAGGAGTTCACTGGCCCAGGGCCCTGTGGCACCAGGAGGCTAGTCATGGGGCAGGGAGGTAGAAAGTCAAGGAACACCTCCAGGCCACCTGTGCTCCTGGACTTGGGCAGCTGGGACGCGCCACTGAAGGGGCAGGTATCCCCCGAAGGTGGGACCCGTATGTGAAGTCACAGCTCCAGACCCTGTGGACTGGTGACCACTGCCTCTGCATGGGCCGGCTACGAGGCCTTCGGTGGCAGTTTAATGTTAGCCCTGGGTAGAAACAAATATGAGGGCATTTAAGAACATAATTACATAGAGGATCTATGTATGGATGTGTTGATTAAAACCCTGGCTCATGTCTGAGTGAAATAAATCTCACACCAGTGAGAGACGAAGCTAATTATTAGCACTTGGAAAAACTAACATAATACTACTTATTTCTGAATTAGAAGTACTAAAAACCTGTAATTACTATTATTACCTTTAGGTATGGAAATAAACCTTTTAAAACGGTGCGCACAGTCTCCATGCGACCCCACTCGAGGCTGGAATCCAGTCCGTGGATTAGGGGCGGCAGCCCGCCCACCTTCCTGCAGGCTGGGATTCCCCGCTTGGCCCAGGCCTCACTGCAGACGCTCGGGGGCTCTCAAAGGGGCCTTGCTCACAGCGATGCTTCTTGCCATGTTAAGATACCGGGTTTACATGTGTCAGACGGTTCCTGCGTGCTTCTGGCATGTGGTGATGTGACTCCTGAGTGTCCACACAGGGGGACATCTGTCCCAGATGGCAGCAGGTGCCTCTCGACCAGCACACACAGACAGCCGAGCACACGAAGTATGGTGAAGGTCAGGGACTCAGTGCTGAGCAGGACACAGACCTGTCCTCAGGTCCCTTACAGCCCGGGAGGACGTGAGCCATGCACAGTGGAGAAGGTTGGAACCGAGCGGGAGTGGGCATGGCTGGGAGCACAGGTGCCTGCTTAGACCCAGGTGAGCCTCTTGCAGGGCAGGGTGAGGCCTGAGGACAGGAGGGACCTGGCAGAAGTCTGGGGAAGAGGCGCTCCCGTCACTGAGCCTCGGTGCCTCAAGCGCTTGGCTCCATCTAGGGAGCCAGAGAAGGGCTCCCAAGGCCCACACGCAGCCCTGTGGGGACTATCCTGGTGTGGACGCGGAGATCGGTGGCAGCAGGGTTACAGAGGACCTCGCAGAAGAGTGAACACGACGGATGCACAGCCATCTGTGGGCTTGAAGCCAGGCAGACAGGATCGCTATAAAAGTACCAAGTGGCCGACAGCTGCTGAAGGGGAACAAATGGAGAGGAAGCAGAGGCAGCAGGGATGACGGGCCAGGCGACGGCTACCTCCTGGCCATCTGGGAAAGCCCTGCTGTGGGTGTGGCCTATGCTGACATGGGGGCCGCCGCAGGGCCAGGGGTGGCCACCCTGCCGTGAGCCTCATCCTGTGGGACCACAGACCACCAGGCCTTGCGGCCTGCACATCTCCACGAGCCTGCTGCTCAGCCACGCCCCTCTGTGCATGCAGGTGACAGTCTACCCAGGTCCTGCAGCCTTCTCCCAGGTACCAGGGCCCTGGAAAGACCTAATGAGCTCCAGGGACATCCCAAGAGAGGGAGCTTGCAGAAGCTGCTGGCCCCTCGTCCGCCTTGCTTGTGAACACACCACAGACACCTGCACTTCCTGCCAGTGGCCTGCAGTTTCCAGACATCCAGTCTCCTAAAGTCAGCCTGAGCCCTGGCTCAGCCGCACAGCAGGAGCCACGCCTGAGCTCCCCTGCAGGACACAGCACCTGTGTCCACTGTTGAGTCGACCAACAGCTTTGGTTCCTTGTGTCCACTGCAAGCAGAGAAGTTGACGGCACTTCCAAAGCAGAGATTTATGACAGTTTATGACTGTGACCTGGATGTACAGCTGACAGAATTTCAGTGACTACCGCAGAGTGGCGTGCAGCAGGAAGACTTTTAAAAAGGAGGTTCCAAAGAAAGCTCAGAGGAGTCAGAATAGAATGTTAGCCGCACTCCTGGCCTACAGGATGGGAGAGCTGAGCCCCGCCTGAGGCCCCTCCAGATGGGTCACCAATCAGTTCACTGTGTCCTGACTGAGCTCTCTTAAAAACAATGTGGCTCAGAGGTGGAGCAGCTGCCTGGCATACACAGGCCTCCAAGAAAGAAAAATCACCTATCTGAATCAATTATCTATTGCTTCTTATTCATTTACGTTCATTTGTATTTTTAAAATCTGTTAATGGTTCTTCTCAGCTGGCATATGGCTCTCACAGGAGTCAGGGTTCCTCGAGGCCAGAGACCGTGGGAAGGGAACGTGATCTGTGCTGAGAGCTACGGGCAGGTGGAGCTGTGTGGTCAGGGCCTCTGGTGGACAGAGCACTCCCTGTAATCAGGGGCTCTCGAGGACCAGTGCTTTGTCCTTCCCTTCTGCCTCCTTTAAGCAGAGCATCACCAGGAGGCCACTGCGCAAGCAGCTGTGAGGGCAAGTCTCTGCTTGGTCACTGTCCTCGCCGCCCTCTGCCAATGCATGACCAACCCACCAGACTGCACCCCCTCTGGCCCTAATGAAGAGTGCAGTGGCCTCAGCTGGGTGACCCTGAGGCTCTCCTGGTGGGGCCTGAGCAGGGGGCTCCAAAGGGGAAGTGGACACCCTGGTTTCTGCACAGCTGGAGTCCGTGGTTCCTCCCTGAGCGCTTTTCTCTCTCGGCCCAGGGCGAAACCTGTGTTTCCTTGAGGCTCTGAGCGTGGGGGAAGCTGCTCGTCGCCTTTGCTACTTAACCTTGCTGCTCTCAGCCCCTCTTCCTGGGCACAAAGTACTTCAGAACCCACAGAGGCATGCAGGGTGCTGTTGGTGAAAGAAGCCATCCAGCCCCTGGGGCCTTGCCAGCTTCACCTGTATGGCCACACCAGTGGACAGCCAGCGCCACCTCCGGAACCTGCACTGGTGACCTTCCACCTCTGCTCTTCTGGCACTCACTTGTCCGCGGTGGCTCCCCCTTGTCAAAGCCTCTTGCAATTCAGAGTGGGTTCTGCAATTCCTTTATTATAAAGAGCTGAGACCAGATCTACAGGGAGCAGGGGAGACCGGGCAGGACGACAGAGCTATTGAAAGCCTGGAGCAGGGTCCCCGGGACTGGCTTTGAACCCCTCCACTCCTCAGGAGCCCGGCGTGCTTCTGCATGTTCATCAGGGACGACCAGTACCTGCCTCCAGGGGCTGCTCTAGGATTAATTCTGTGCCTGAGACCGACTTGAGTCAGCCCTCTTCTCAGCTAGCCATGGTCCAGTTTTAGCAAAGAATCCTGCAAGGTGGTTTATCAAGAACCTCCCTTGCCCCACCACTTCCCTCGTTCCTGCCTTGGGTTGGAACTCCTGGTCATGCCCCTAGTGGGAATCCCACTGGGTCCCTGTACAAGGGTCCTGCACCCTGGCTATCTGGTCAGGGTCCCCTTAGCAACGTTCCACCTGCAGACTCCTCGCCCTTCTCTGGTAGCAAATCCCAGGGGCCTTCACGCATTCAGCAGAGAGCTCAGAGACCCCTTTGCCCAAGCCTCCAGGGACATCTTTGCTGAGGGTCACCACCCCCTTTCTCAGTGACAGCTGCAACGTAGTTGTGGCTTGATATCTTGAAGATGTTTCAAGCCCTGAACTGCACAAGAGGAGGAGTGAAAACTCACGGGAAAAGCTCGACCCACGTCAGAGCACACAGGGTTGGAGCCCGCGGTCAAGACCCGGCACGGCTGCCACTGGCACCAAGCAGAGCATGCAGCACTGCCTGCTGAAGCCACAAGGCCACCACTGCCAGCCACAGCTACAGGATGCAGCACGGCAGACTCCGAGCTGGCCAGGCCCCTGGCCTCGGGAGGAGATTGGTCTGATGTGCAGGCTGCAGTGCTAAGTGCTGGGTACCTCAACACGCACGCAACACAGGTGAGGTGGAGGTGGGGACAACACCCGGGTCCCACTAACTCAGGCCTCAACACAGCCTCTGCTGCCCCCAGAGGAGCGGCCAGAAAAATGGCTGGAGAAGAGACGTGTCCTTGAATTCCTAGAGGCTGAGAGTATGTGAGCTGACGTGGCAAAAGGGGCCTTGTGGGTAAGGACTCTGGGAGGGGCTGTGGTCCTGGCCACCCTGTGGGTAAGGACTCTGGGAGGGGCAGTGGTCCTGGTCACCCTGTGGGTAAGGACTCTGGGAGGGGCTGTGGTCCTGGCCACCCTGTGGGTCCCACGTGCCATCACAGGTCTGTGGGTAAGGACTCTGGGAGGGGCAGTGGTCCTGGCCACCCTGTGGGTCCCACGTGCCATCACAGGTCTGTGGGTAAGGACTCTGGGAGGGGCAGTGGTCCTGGCCACCCTGTGGGTAAGGACTCTGGGAGGGGCTGTGGTCCTGGCCACCCTGTGGGTAAGGACTCTGGGAGGGGCTGTGGTCCTGGCCACCCTGTGGGTAAGGACTCTGGGAGGGGCTGTGGTCCTGGTCACCCTGTGGGTAAGGACTCTGGGAGGGGCTGTGGTCCTGGCCACCCTGTGGGTCCCACGTGCCATCACAGGTCTGTGGGTAAGGACTCTGGGAGGGGCAGTGGTCCTGGCCACCCTGTGGGTAAGGACTCTGGGAGGGGCTGTGGTCCTGGCCACCCTGTGGGTAAGGACTCTGGGAGGGGCTGTGGTCCTGGCCACCCTGTGGGTAAGGACTCTGGGAGGGGCAGTGGTCCTGGTCACCCTGTGGGTAAGGACTCTGGGAGGGGCTGTGGTCCTGGTCACCCTGTGGGTCCCACATGCCATCGCAGGGGTCATGTGGAGGAGGCAGAGGTGGAGTCTGACTGTTGGCTTTCAGGGTAGATAGAGGCTGGGCCTCAGGTGGCCTCTAGATGCTGCAGAAGACCTGGAGCTTCCGGAAGGAGCAGCCCCCCATCACCTGGTGAATTCAGCCCCAAGTCCCCCTACCTCCAGCACTGGAGCTCACACCTCTCTGACCCTTGTTCATCTGGTCAGCTGTCACAGCAGCACAGGACACCATTAGGAAGGCCTTTGTGTGCATCCCTGGGCACTCCCAGGCTCACTGGTTTCTGTCCCTCCTCCACCCCACTGTGCCCAGCACTCCTGTGCCATCCAGCTCACTGCCTGCACCATCCAGGTGCTCACGGGCACTGGCCTCTCCGCCCTCTCCTTTGGTAGGAGCAGGAAGGAACAGATAACCCCTACCGTGAGGCTGCCTAGGGCCTCACGGTAGGGTGGCGCAGCGCCTCCACTGCCTTTGGAAATGCAGGCGGTGGCTCCCTGAGCAGCCTTGCAGCTGGCTGCCTTGGCTGAGGGTCACACATTTCCCCCAGCTTGGAGCTAGAACTTGCAGAACTGGGGAGTTCTTGGTAGAAACTGAACCAAGAATCACCAAAGATGGACAGACCCACTGCACCGCCTGAGCCCTGCTGCTCTTCAAACACGGATCCGGGTCTCGTGTTAACTGACCGTCCCTGAGTTGGCGGGTGATGGAAGGGGAACACACCTATGTGTTCCAGGCTCCTCCAAAAATTCTCTATCAGCAAATTCCTGCCGAGTCTCAAAACTCCCGGGCACCCTCACCACCCGTCCAGTGAGACCTGGACCTGAGCCTGCAGGTTTATTTCCACCTGATGGTGGAGGCCGTACTCCCACCATGTGATACTGGCTCATGCCCTTGTCCAGACACTCCCGAAATCTTAGAGTGTGGCAGCACGTGTGGGCCAGGCAGCATGGGCTGGGCAGCTCGCCTGCACCCAGTGGACCTCTGTCCCCCTGCACTGCTGTCACCCGAGCCGCCCCTGCATTTGTTCAGTGAAGGTTCACATTCACCCCTGGAGGCAGGTCCCCGCGCAGCCGGACGGGCCTGGGCCATGAGACACGTGTGCACACAGCACTGGGAACTCTCTGGAGCCTTCACACAGGAAGGTGGACCTGAGACACACCCAGGACAACATGGAAAAAGAGGAGTGAAGGATCGGGGTGACGCCGACCCAGTCACAGAGACCCTGCTGCTTTCTCTGGGGTTGATGTAAAGTCCACCACGGAACATCAGCCGCAGAGCCTCACGGGGAGCTGGGGCTGGACGCCCTTCACCTGTCGGCTCTCCCAGGTGAGGCTGCACTTAGAAGGAGAAGGCCATCACTCAGCCACGCGGAAGGCGGCACGGCCAGGCAGAGCCGGGCTCGGCTCTCCTAGGACGGCTCCGTGATGGCAAGCGCGGGCATTTTCAGTACAAGGCACGATCACATTTTCTGAGTGTGGAAAAGGACGTAAAGCACTTGGCCGGCTGACCCACGCCCACCAAGATGTCCACACGCGATCCTTGGGAGCACGCGTCTGTGGGAGCACGGACAGCCCGAGCAGGCGAGGCCGGAGGTCCTCTCGCCCTGGCACTGTGGCGACGGCCTGTCGCAGAGGACGCTCCGAGAGCCTGTGGAGGTCGGCGCCTGCCAGCCCAGGCCGAGTGCGAGAGCTTGTGGGGTGGCCATCTGTCCCTCCTCGGGTGCGCCCTGTCGGGGGCGTAGGCCAGCTGGGCCCCCCTGGCGCCAGTTCAGCGAACAAGGTCCTTATTCTCAAGTGGTCCTTCCTACAACCTCAGGATGCTTCATGCCGAAGACGGCAAAGCTAGCGTTTCGTAAGCTCTCAGCGATAGTTCAGGGAGATCGGGGCGTGACTGGCAGAGGTGGGTATCAGGAGAACAGGAAAGAGGAGGGGAAATCGGCAAGGGGCAGCGTCTGTACAGACACAGAGCTGAGGGGGAGGGCTGAGGCACGAGCCTGGGGGTGGCGCGACCCGTGGAGGGCCCAGGGCCACTCGCCACGGGCTGGGACCTTGTCAGCCTTGGGAGCCGGGGGTGACCACGGGACCCTGGAGGGCGGTCTGCGGCAGGCAGACTGGATGGTGACGTGAGCGCACACCCATGAAAAGCGGCAGAGCCGTCCCCGCGCCCACACTGGCTCTGGTGTGATCACGATGTAGCGGGGGTGGGGGCCCAGAGCCTTCTCTGTGCTGTCCTGGCAACTCGCTATGAACCCGTAATTACACACTTCAAAATTATTAAAGAGTTTGAATGATCAGAAGAAAAACAAGTGAAAACAGAAAGCAAAGCATGCCCAGAGGGATGGACCCCTGAACCACAGGTCCCCACAGACTGCTGCCCAGGCCTCTGGGGCTCAGCCGGGCGTTGGCGCTGGACCAGAGTCCAGCTGGTCCCTGCAGCAGGACAGAGTGCACAGCCTGAGTCCAGTTGCCGGAGGTGCAGGGCAGGCAGGGCCGGCGAGCTCACCAGGCTCCCCACCACCCAGCAAGCTTGCTGGGCTTCCCGCTGGGCCGGTCACACCCTAGAGGGGCAGGCTGCAGTCACAGCACTTCGAGGTGGCGGACGTCCCCTCCCACAGTCAGGGGTCTGGACAGACTCCCGCCCATGTTGGTGGTGAGTGATGCAACTGATACTCAGAGTGAAGACCCCCACTCCAACCCTTTATGAAAACACACTTCGCTCATTAGGGAGCCAGACCTTAGCTGGTCTGCCTCATAAAATTAACTTTCCTCTCTTATTTTTTAATGATTTGAGCCAAACTCTCCCACGTTTCTCATCTGTGCCTCCCGCCGCCATCTTGGTGTCTCCAGAGCCTGGAGGTTGAAGGAGTGGTAGGAGGGGGCATGCCTGAGCTCGGAGCGGGCGTGAGCCCAGCATGCCAGCGAGGGCAGGGGAGAGCTCTACGCTGGAGAGGAGAGGAGATGAGGACATGGCCCTCGAGTGAGCCAGGGCCACTCCCCTGCAGGAGGAAGCAGCACTAAGGGCCTGGGGCAGCGGCGAGCCTCTGACCCCCTGGTCTTTGCCCTCCAAGGACTTGGGGCTGCTGGCAGCCAGTGCATGCTTCCCGGGGCTCAGGAGGCTCTGCTTCTCCCTGGCAGGGCTCCTGGTGCCCCACCCCACCCAGGGCACCTTCCAGAGGCCCCTTCCTGGCAGCCGCAAGGCCTCTTTGATCCCAGAAGGCTCAGCTCTGGGGACACTGAGGGGAGGTGTGGGAGCTCGGAAGCTGGACGAGGCAGAGGGTCCCCAGGTGTGGGGTGGAGCCATCTGCGTGAAGGTTCCAGCTGCAGAATTCCAGAGCTATTCCCTCCAGGTGCTCCTCCTCAGGTGACATGCATGACAGCTCTGTCCTGTGCAGGTGGCCCCCAGCCTCCCCTCTTCCCTTATGGCCCAGGATTCTCAGGGGCCACCACCATGCTAGTGGTCCGAATGTGGGGCAGACAGCAAGCCCACAATAACAAGCACTGATGAGCATGGACAAGTGCCACGTGCCGCTGATGGGGACGTGAGGCCATGTGCCTGCTGTAGGGAACTGTCATCAGTTCCTTATGCAACTGGAACCACCCGAGGACCCCACACGGCCCACCTACAAGAGCCCGCACAGGAACTGAGGCGGGAGCGTGAAGAGCTATCTGTAGGCCAGAGTTCTCAGCACATGCTCGCGAGGGCTGCAGCAGCTTCCTGGGCCTTCCTGGGTCCCTCTGGTCACCACCGCCACTGGAACTGCTTGGGGCCACAGGCCAGGTGAGAGGGGCACCCTGTGTGCCACAGGTTGACCCCAGGCCCTGTGAAGCTCAGCCGAGGGCAGAAGCTAGAAGCCAGGGAGGCCCGGCTCAGGAAAGGCCAGCTGTGTGCCTCCCTCCCTTGGCTCTCTTGGGCCTGCACGTGGTCCTGAAAGGCCGCGTTCCTCTCAAGTCAGCCTGGAGAGGTGCTCTTGGCGGAAGGCCTTCAGGGCCTTGGAGGGGCCAGACAGGGGGACTGATTACCCAGAGGTCCTCCTTTATGATGTTCCTATCGCTTGATGGCTCAGGGGTCACACACCCTGGGCACTCTGGGTGGAGAGTCAGAAGGAGCAGGTGACTTCTTCCAGCTGAGAAGCTGGCTGAGCAGATGTCTGGTGGTGACAATGTGGGGTTCTACGAGGGCCAGCCCAGGGCCAGCTCTCGACTGGAGGCCGGCTCTCCTGCTCTTAGCGAGCTCCTCCTCCCTCAGTCCCACTGCCACAGGAGTGCTCGCCCCCAGGGTCCTACTCATGAAGCTGAGCAGAGGATGTGGCCTCAGAGCACCCCTTGGTGTGCCATGCCCACCACAGGGGGCCAACGTGACTTGCTAGTACTCCTGCCAGTCTTCAAACTCTGGTGCCTTGACACTGGGAGGTGGCACTGAGCAGACTCTGGGGGCTCTGACCCTGGGAGGTGGCACTGAGCAGACTCTGGGGACCTGACACTGGGAGGTGGCACTGAGCAGACTCTGGGGACTCTGACACTGGGAGGTGGCACTGAGCAGACTCTGGGGGCTCTGACACTGGGAGGTGGCACTGAGCAGACTCTGGGAACCTGACACTGGGAGGTGGCACTGAGCAGACTCTGGGGTCCTTGACACTGGGAGGTGGCACTGAGCAGACTCTGGGGGCTCTGACACTGGGAGGTGGCACTGAGCAGACTCTGGGGGCTCTGACACTGGGAGGTGGCACTGAGCAGACTCTGGGGGCTCTGACACTGAGAGGTGGCACTGAGCAGACTCTGGGGCTCTGACACTGGGAGGTGGCACTGAGCAGACTCTGGGGTCCTTGACACTGGGAGGTGGCACTGAGCAGACTCTGGGGACTCTGACACTGGGAGGTGGCACTGAGCAGACTCTGGGGACCTGACCCTGGGAGGTGGCACTGAGCAGACTCTGGGAACCTGACACTGGGAGGTGGCACTGAGCAGACTCTGGGGGCTCTGACACTGGGAGGTGGCACTGAGCAGACTCTGGGGGCTCTGACACTGGGAGGTGGCACTGAGCAGACTCTGGGGTCCTTGACACTGGGAGGTGGCACTGAGCAGACTCTGGGGTCCTTGACACTGAGAGGTGGCACTGAGCAGACTCTGGGGGCTCTGACACTGGGAGGTGGCACTGAGCAGACTCTGGGGACCTGACCCTGGGAGGTGGCACTGAGCAGACTCTGGGGCTCTGACACTGGGAGGCGGCACTGAGCAGACTCTGGGGCTCTGACACTGGGAGGTGGCACTGAGCAGACTCTGGGGTCCTTGACACTGGGAGGTGGCACTGAGCAGACTCTGGGGACTCTGACACTGGGAGGTGGCACTGAGCAGACTCTGGGGCTCTGACACTGGGAGGTGGCACTGAGCAGACTCTGGGGACTCTGACACTGGGAGGTGGCACTGAGCAGACTCTGGGGACTCTGACCCTGGGAGGTGGCACTGAGCAGACTCTGGGAACCTGACACTGGGAGGTGGCACTGAGCAGACTCTGGGGTCCTTGACACTGGGAGGTGGCACTGAGCAGACTCTGGGGTCCTTGACACTGGGAGGCGGCACTGAGCAGACTCTGGGGTCCTTGACACTGGGAGGTGGCACTGAGCAGACTCTGAGGGCTCTGACACTGGGAGGTGGCACTGAGCCGACTCTGGGGGCTCTGACACTGAGAGGTGGCACTGAGCAGACTCTGGGGACCTGACCCTGGGAGGTGGCACTGAGTAGACTCTGGGGGCTCTGACACTGGGAGGTGGCACTGAGGCTCTGGGGACCCCGACCTGGGCAGTAAGCAGATCCTGCAGTCCCTGACATAAGGAAGAGAGAGGGAAGTGACAGGACACAGAAGCCATGGACCTGGCACAGGGACAGCTGTGCTGGGGATGGCTCCTGCAGGGACGTGGTGACCCTGGCTCGTCTGTGGCTTCTCTGTTCTTCCCCGCAGCTCCAGGCCAACTTGGTTAATGCCGGCAAAGCAGTAGCTGCCTTAAGTGATCATTATTAACAGGTTTCCTGTAATTGGAAGATAAACCTTCCAAGTTCATTGCTGTCTCAAATTCATCTTTAACTTAAAAAGGAGTATCAATAATTAAAACCAACCGCACGCAGCACGGTGACATGTGTGCGGGCAGATAACAGCCCGCCATGCCTTTGATTATGGCTCGTGTTTGCCTTGGGGAATTTTAATCCTAGACCTTTGGAGTCCAAGCTCTTAATTATTTTTTTTATTTCGTTTCTGGTGTCAGTGAGCCATGTGCCACCTCCCTGAGCAGCTCTCCCCGTGGCAGCTCCCAGAGACCCAGTGGTTTCTGGGGTGGCCAGGCTGGTGTGGTGCAGGGGAGCTTCTCATTCTGCATGGCTGTCCTGCCCATGGCCGTTTCTCTCTGGCTCCACAAGACGGGCATGCTCCAGCCCCGGCTCCTGCAAATGAGGAGGCGGCCGCCTGGGGTCTGCGGCTGAGCCTGCTTAGGCTGATCTCCTGCCGCCTGCTGGGGATCAGAGGCGGCTCCCACAGAGAGAGCCTAGGCAGCTTGCGAGGCGCCCAGATAAGAGGCGCTCACGGGCGCACACTCATGAGGTCTTTATGAAGCCCTCACTGTATACAGTGCACTGCCAGATAAGGGGACGGAGAGACAAAAAAGCCCACAACATGTCCTGCCCTGCAGGCGATGCTGGTCCTGTGGTCCATTCCTACTAACCACCCACACGCGGAGCCGCATCTCAAGGCGGGCACTCAGAGACCCTCTCAGATGCCAAGGTGAGGCCTGCTCAGTCCCAGGGCTCTGGCTCTCAGCTGTGTGCAGTTCACCATAACTGTGCCTCAGTGCAGGGTCCCAGAGGTGGCATGCGCCTGGCAGCTGACCCTAATGAGCCCACTTGGTGGGGTACACACAAGCCGCCCATCCCAGATGCCTGGCCAGCAGCGATGAGGGCCCCAATGCCCCAGGAGGGCATTCTTCCACATCCAGAACAGTAACTGGGGTCCCTGTAGGGATGGACACCCTCGTTCACACTGTGTGCAGAGAACACGGATGAAACATGAATCTGGGAGGCGCCCACTACAAGCTCCACACAGGAATGGATGGAGGAGGGGCAGCGGGTGCCAGAGGCTGAAGGGCAGTCCCCAGTCATGGTGGCAGGGCAGGCCCAGCAGGGTGTGAGAGGGTGCCCAACTCTGCATTGGATGGGACCTGGGGGAGCAAAGCCTTGGCAGGGTGGGGCACCCCCTTCCCAGAGAGCGTGGACACGGGCATGTTTTTAGGCTACACAGTGGCCTGTGGTTGTGGGAAGGGGAAACAGCACATGCACACGGACCTGAAGAGCTCACAAGGGATGGGTCTGGGTCTGGGGAGAGCTGTGACCAAGGCAGGAAAAACCCACCCAGGACATGGGAGAATGGTTAGGGCCGTGAAAGCAAGTTGGAAATTTCTGGTGATGCCGCTCACTTGATGCTGCAGAGGAGGTGTGATGGGGACCCTCACAAGGCCATGGAGGAGCTGGTGGGGACAGGAAGCAGCTGGCCTGCAGGGAGGGGCAGGAGAAGCAGCTGTGGGCACCTCTGGGTGGATGTGGACCTCAAAGGGAGAGAGTGTGGAAAGGCCACATGAGCCCTCCGGGAGGTGACCAAAGTAGCTGAGCAGCACCTGCCCTCATGTGGGCCACAAGAAAGGTGGCTGCACAAGGCCACCTGGACACCCAGGAGAGCAGGCACCTGGGCCCTCGGGTCGGTGCCTCAGAGGCCCTTCTCGCCCCGCAGGGGCTGACAGGGTGATCCGCCTGCACCATCACTGAGGGGCCAGAGGTTGTCAAGGAGCCAGGAAGACAGGCGCCAACACTGCACACTTTTCCTGTCTCCCTTCTCTGGCCTGAACTTAGGTTTTCTGACTCTCAAGCGCAGGTTGAAAAATTCCAAGTTGTAACTCTCTGGTTTCTTGTAACTGTCCACAGAATGGGGCCACTGGGTGCCACACGCCTTTGTGCCTGGCAACTGAGCTGTCCACGGCCACAGAGCCCCCTCTGGTGGGCGGGCTCAGAAACTGCCCCAATCAGAGTGGACGTTCCAGCCAACGGAGACCTAGGGTGGAGCAGGTCCTGGAGAACGGACCACAAGTTCGGGCAGCAGCCTCTCGGCCCTCCTTCCCCACAGCGAGGGGCCCTCCGGTCTGTGCACGCCCTTCTTCAACGTTCAGGACTCCCTTCCCTTCCCACCAATGCCGGAACACCGTGCTTCTCCTGCCCTCGTGAATATCTACACGCGTGCACATGTGTGTGCTCTGGTCTCCTGAGCCCAATCAGACGTCAGTCAAACCTCCAAGCCAAGGACAGAGAACACAGTTCAGAAATGAGGCCTGGGAGCTGCGCCCACCACTGCGATGGCTTTGACGGGAGCCCAAGTCATCTCCAGGTGGCTTCCTCTGCTATGCCTGCTCCCCAGCCCAGCCTCCTCTGTCCAAGCCAAGGCACCAATTTTTGGTGGCCAGTGCACCTCCTGAGTGTGTCCGGATGCCCTGCACCCTGAGCACCCACTTCCCAAGGGCAGGGAGCACCTCACAGGGTGACAAGGGCAGCGCCATGCCAGTCAGCCTCGAGGGACTGGAAAACCTCGGCCCACCACTGGGCTGCAGGCACAGGGAGGCCAGACCCGTCTGAGCCTTGGCTTCCTATGGCTAAACAAGGACCACGTCGTGGTCCTTGCTGCTCTGAGCCAGCATGTTGGAGTGGGTGCAGACTGACACTCGAGTCTGAAATCCAGAGACGGAGTGTCTGAGCAGCACCTCCAGACAGAGCCAGCCTATCCGTACCACACCGCACGCGCCCTGGAAGACCATGCCGAACCGGGCCCCGCAACTCCTCTCTAAACGGTGCTGTTTTCACAGCTTTTGGCTCTGTTTTCTCTGATCTGCTGCTACTTGCCTCTCAGTATAGGAGGGTGATCATTATTTCTGACCCTAACACTGCCTGTGTTTTTCGAGCTTCTTACTCCTACAAGAGCCTTTTGGAACAAGCCACACAGACAGCTCAAAGCTGTGGATGCCACACGTCCAAATCCTTAGTAAAGCTGCCAAGTTGGTTCAGCAAAGGTCAGAGATTCCTGGTGTCACGGAGGAAGAGAACAACCTCATTAGGCATTTGATCGTTGAGTGTATACGCTTAGTAAACACAGGAGGCCACAGACTTGTCCAAGCTGCCCCTCCCTCGTGCCATTGGGGGGACGGAGCAGGACCAAGCCTGGGCTTGGTGGCCCTGGACACCTGGGCACCCTCAGATGAGTCCTGACAGGGCCCCAGCTGCCCTTGAGGGAGACCTGGGCCCTGGGCCTGCCTGGTGAGTCTTGACTTTGGGACCCTTCCACAGCCCGTGTCAAAAGGCGACTTGAGAAGCCCAGGGAGGCCCCAGCCCATGACTCAGAAATGCAAGTATCCCACCCGGGTCTGAGCTCACAACCTGTCTCAGTTACAGTCAACTGGTTCAGAGACTGACGGTTAGTTGTTCAGCTTGGCTAGCTGGTCTTAGCCTCACTGCTGCGGGTATGCAGGTGGCGAGGCTAGGTTGGGCAGGGCCAGGAGGGCTCTGCAGACTGTGTGGTGCCCCTTAAGGCTGTCTGGCCAGCAGGTCCACTTTCCCAGCTGACTTTGTCCACCTCTCTTCCTCCCCAAACGCGTCCCAGCTTCCTCTGTTCCTCAGCAGAGGACCCCTGCTTCCCTGGGCTAGTGCGTCTAAGTGCTTCTTTCCTCTCAAAGTTGATGTGGTCTCTTTTCCTCTTCACCCTATCATCTTAGTGAAAATATTGATTCTCCTGCTGACAGGTTTGGTGGAGGCTCCACTTCACTGTCCATCCACTTGGCCTTGGCTTCCATCTAAAGAAAACAGTCCTTTCAGAATCATCTTCTTGGGGAGTCAGAAGAGGGAGACAGCCAGGTTCCTGGTGTGGCCCAGCCTGCCTCCTGGGTGCATCTGTGAGACCAGAAAGGAGTTTGAAGACCAAAAAGCTCCAAGTTCCCACCTGCCTTAATCTGGATTTTGACCAGTGGACTTTGGGTCCACAGTCACTGATACGGCATCGGGGAGCCACTGTCTAATTGGGACTTGCCTCAGTATGCCACTAAGCTATGTTAAGATCTTTCCAACTCCTGAGGGACGGCGCCACAGTGTGGGTGGCCACTGGTTCTCTGCTTAGCAGGATGGTCTTGTGCATGTTTACTGGATGCTCAGGGCATCTAGATTTTTTTCTGCCAAGAGCCTCCTGAGCTGAGCGATGATCCCCTCATTGTACAGATGAGAAACCGAAGCCTCAGCAAGAGTGAGATTCTTGCCCCAAGACTGACCGAGCAAGCGAATGGAGGAGCTGACTTGAGTACCAGCCATCTGGTCCTCGCTGCTCGCGCTGAGGACTGTGTCGATTCTAAGGTAATTTTTTCATATTGCAAAAATACTTCACACTCCATAACACGTGATGGTCTTTACTGTGGATGGCTGGTCCCCAAAGTGACATGGTGGCATGACAGAACCTCCCCAAAGATGGGCTGTGACGCACTAGAGCAGAGGACCTGACCGCAGGATCGGCCCTCCAGCAGCCCGCCGGGGTCTGGGTGCACACGTGACTACGGCACTGTGCTTCCAGGTGTCAACTGGCTCTGACATGGCTTCCATCTTAGTGGGCTTCTAAAAGCTCTGATGAGGGTGTGAGCTGCATAAAAGGGACCCAAGAAGGGAACAACCCTCCAGGCTTCACCCAGAAGAGCAACCGGGGACTCAGTAGCTATCTGCCGGCGATGGTCTGTCCTGGACGCTCGAGGACCAAGCAGGTGCTGGTGGCTGACACGGTCCCACCACAACTCAGGCTTGGCTCCGTGGGGAGTACTCACCTCTGCCTGGAGCTGCAGCTGTGTGGGGTGGACCTGCCAGAACTCTTCTGGAACTCCAGGTTGCCGCGGGGGTACTCCCAGGCAGCCACGCTGGGTCCCGCTGCTTCTCCACGTGGACCCTGAGCTGGGGCTGCGAGCAGGCCCCACACTCCCTCTCACTCCATCCTCGCGAGGACGCCCTCTTTCTGGAGGAGGGGCCTGGGTCTGGAAGGATGCCATTCCTGCAGCCCCAGCTGGCAAGGGCAGGCAGGATTTGAGGCTGGTCCTGCTCCACCCCAGCTCACCCCAGACCTGCTCCTCTGCCTTCATTTCTGCCCCAAGGCTTGGTGCCCGCCATCTGCATGCACATGGTCTCGAAGGTAGGCAAACTGTCTTTAACCGAGAGGCTGGGTCACTCCCTGGCCCCACCACACCCAGGCTCCTCCCATCACCCCGGGCTGGAGCGGTGATTTTTAGTCTCCAGGACTGACAACGGCACTGGCCCGCACAACTGCCCCCAGCGCTCAGTTCTTCATGGCTGCAGCAACTCCTCTACCCAGGAGCAGAGGATGTCCGGATTTTCCACAGGGCAGTTCTGCCCTCAGGGGGACAGGTGGCAAGTCTGGAGACATTATGGTCGTCACAACTGGGTATGGGGGTGTCTCTGGCAGCTCCTGGATAGAGCTCAGGGTTACTGCTCAATATCCCATAACGCACAGGTTGGTCCCAGAACTGAGGTGCCCCGGTTCCAACTGCCGGGATCAGGAAGCAGTGGTCTGTTGTCCCTGCTGTGAGCTTTTCTGATGTAGAGTTCTCGGCTGGCCTTCTGCAGCAAGGCCGAGGCATCTGTAGAGTCAGGCTCCTGGCCACAGGCAGCCGTGGGTCCCTTCCACCTCCTTACCAGATGCTCGGGCACTGGCCACCAAAGCCTGGCCTTGATGGGTACAGGCTGCTTCCTCAGGGTCTAGTGTCAGCCTGTGACACACTAGCTGTCCAAGGAAGGTCTCACGCCGGCGCTTGGTTAGTGCCCAAGAGATGGTGGCCCTTCCTCTTCTCAGCAAGCTCCCTGCCCTGGAGGGTGGGTGGCAGTGCTCTCTCCTTCCTGAGGGCAGTGGTGGCCACGGCACAAAGGCCCTATGACCACAGAGGTTCCCCTCTGTGAACACAGCACCAGAGAGCAGATGGCCGTCAGCCACAGGACAGATGTGGCAGTAGGCTTTGAAGTTACAGGCTCCGAGCATCACAATCAAGCTTTATTTTCCTTACATCTCCTGACGCTCTGGACCAGTGCAGGCCCTGGAGGACTCGTCCAAAATGGGGCAGGACCCAATGATGCAGCAAAGTGTCCATCGTCGCAAACTAACTAACTGCCGCTGAAAACCTCCAGAGACAGGTGGCAGGCAGAGCTTTGACGGGAGCATTTTCTAATAACTATAGTTTATATACTTCATCTATTTTTGTTTTTAAATTAAACACCGGAGAGATCCAAGATGGCGGACTAGAGGGAGGCTATGTTCCTTGTTGCTCCATAACTCCGGTTTCAAGCAGAGGATATCTGTTTCTTGGTAATGCAGTTTTTGCTGCTTATCGATCCCCTGCTGTTTACCCCATTTGTCTGCTGTGATCACCTGCAATCTGCCAGCATATTGACGCGTTTTTTGAGTGCAGATTGCTCACTGTCAGGCACCTATCATCCGCCATTTGCCTGCATCTCACCTGTCCATCGCCTGCCTTACACCTATCCATCACCCAACGCACGAGGTTCACTTCCTGATCGTCTGACAACAGTCAGCAAACTGATCACCAACCGCCAGTGGAGCACCAGCTGCCTGCTGTTGCCTGGAAGTTCTCTGTCATAGTACCTGCAGGTTTGATTACACGTGGCTGCCGCCATTTTGAGACAACAGCCAGGCCCCGTAGGACCCCTGGCCGGACTGACTGAGCCCCGTCTCCAGGATCCCTCAGCCTGACTGATCACTCCCTGCTTCTGGGGCCCTTACATCAACTGACTGCTCCCTGCTGCCAGGACCCCCAGACCAACTGACTGTGCCCTATCACCGGGACCCCAGACTGACTGATTGCAATTGGCCTCCAGGATCCCACAACCACACCCAACCTCCAGGACCCCTGCCTGACCAACAGCATCCTGCCTCCAGGACCTCAGGCCACTCCCTGAGCTGCAGTTCCCCATTTGCCAACACATTTCGAAGCCAGAGTGACCATCTTGGATAATCCTGGAAGCCGTAGCTCTGATCTTTAGGTGGGGCAAAACCCATCCTGAGACGCATGCTGGAGGCTTGAAGCTCATCCTTATATCAGATAAAGTGGACTTCAAGCCAAAGTTAGTCAGAAGGGATAAAGAAGGACATTTCATACTGCTTAAGGGGACCATAAATCAGGAAGACATAACGATAGTAAACACTTATGCCCCAAACAATGATGCATCCCTGAACATCAAATAAATCCTTCTCAATTTCAGGAATCACATAGACCACAACACAATGATTCTGGGTGACTTTAATGCACCGCTGTCACCACTAGATAGACCTTCCAAACAAAAACCAACCAAAGAAACCATAGAACTCAATAACACAGTCAATAACCTAGACTTAATAGACATATATAGAATATTCCATCCATCAACGAGCAGATTCACTTTCTTCTCAGCAGCACATGGAACCTTCTCGAAAATAGACCATATGTTATGCCACAAAACAGCCCTTAGGAAATGCAAAATAATAGAGATACTGCCTTGTGTTCTATCAGATCATAATGGACTGAGAATAGAAATCAATGACAAAATAAAAAACGGAAATTACTCCAACACCTGGAGACTAAATAATATGCTATTGAATGAAACATGGATAACAAAAAACATCAGGGAGGAGATAAAAAAATTCTTAGAGGTCAATGAGAATGATGATACAACATATCAAAATCTCTGGGACACTATGAAAGTGGTACTAAGAAGAAAATTCATTGCATGGAGCGCATTCCAGAAAAGAATGAAAAGTCAACAACTAAATGACCTAACATTACAGCTCAAAGCCCTAGAAAAAGAAGAACAGAAGAACAGCAAAAGTAGTAGAAGACAGGAAATAATCAAAATCAGAGCTGAAATCAATGAAATTGAAACAAAAGAAACAATTCAAAAAATTGACAAAACAAGAAGTTGGTTCTTTGAGAAAGTAAACAAAATAGACAAACCCTTAGCCATACTAACAAAGAGAAGGAGAGAGAAAGCTCAAATTACTAAAATTTGTGATGAAAAAGGAAATATCACGACAGACACCACTGAGATACACAACATAATGAGAAGCTACTTTGAAAATCTGTATTCCAACAAAATAGAAACTACCGAAGACATTGACAAATTTCTAGAGACATATGCTCCTCCCAAACTGAACCAGGAGGACATACACAATTTAAACAGATCAATATCAAGCAATGGAATAGAAGAAGCCATTAAAAATCTACCATCCAAGAAAAGCCCAGGACCAGACGGATTCTCAGTCAAGTTCTACAAGACCTTCAAAAAAGAACTCATTCCAATACTTCTCAAAGTATTCCAGGAAATAGAAAAGGAGGGTATCCTACCGAACTCATTCTATGAAGCTAATATCACCCTCATACCCAAACCAGGCAAAGACACATCAAGGAAAGAAAATTTTAGACCAATATCCTTGATGAATATAGATGCAAAGATCCTTAACAAAATATTGGCAAACCGTATCCAAAAACATATTAAAAAAATTGTGCACCACGATCAAGTGGGGTTCATCCCTGGAATGCAAGGATGGTTTAACATCCATAAATCAATAAACATAATCCATCATGTCAATAGACTTAAGGATAAGAATCATATGGTTATTTTAATTGATGCAGAAAAAGCATTTGACAAAATATAACACTCCTTCATGCTCAAAACACTAGAAAAAATAGGGATAGTAGGAACATACCTGAACACTGTAAAGGCTATTTATGCTAAACCCATGGCCAACATCATTCTTAATGGAGAAAAACTGAAATCATTCCCTTTAAAAATGGGAACAAGACAGGGATGTCCTCTTTCACCACTTCTATTCAACATTGTCCTCGAAACTCTAGCTGGAGCAATTAGACAGACTAAAGAAATTAAAGGGATATAAATAGGAAAAGAGGAACTTAAGCTGTCACTATTTGCTGATGACATGATTCTATATTTAGAGGATCCAAAAACCTCCTCCAGAAAACTTCTAGACCTCATCAATGAATTCAGCAAAATAGCAGGCTATAAAATCAACACGCATAAATCTAAAGCAATTTTATATGCAAGTGACGAAACAGCAGAAAGGGAAATGAGGAAAACAACTCCATTTGCAATAGCCTCAAAAAAAAAAAATACTTGGGAATCAATCTAACCAAAGAGATAAAAGATCTCTAAAATGAAAACTATAAAACATTGAAGAAAGAAATTGAGGAAGACCTTAGAAGATGGAAAGATCTCCCATGTTCTTGGATAGGCAGAATTAATATTGTCAAAATGGCCATACTACCAAAAGTGCTATACAGATTCAATGCAATTCCAATTAAAATCCCAATGATGTACCTTACAGAAATAGAGCAAGCAATCATGAAATTCATCTGGAAGAATAAGAAACCCAGAATAACTAGAGCAATTCTTAGCAGGAAGAATGAAGCAGGGGGTATCGCAATACCAGAACTTCAACTATACTACAAAGCAACAGTAACAAAAAAGGCATGGTATTGGCACCAAAATAGATAGGTAGATGAATGGTACAGAATAGAGGACACGGACACAAACCCAAATAAATACAATTTCCTAATACTAGACAAAGGTGCCAAAAATATGCAATGGAGAAAAGATAGCCTCTTCAACAAATGGTGATGGGAAAACTGGAAATCCATATGCAACAGAATGAAACTAAACCCCTATCTCTCACCCTGCACAAAAATCAACTCACAATGGATCAAGGACCTTGCATCAGACCGGAGACCTTGCATCTTATAGAAGAAAAAGTAGGTCCACATCTTCAACTTGTTGGCTTAGGATCAGACTTCCTTAACAGGACTCCCATAGCACAAGAAATAAAAGCAAGAATGAATAACTGGGATAGATTCAAACTAAATAGCTTTCTCTCAGCAAAGGAAACTATTAGCAATGTGAAGAGAGAGCCTACAGAGTGGGAGAATATCTTTGCCACTCATACTTCAGATAGAGCACTAATTTCCAGAATCTATAAAGAACTCAAAAAACTCTACACCAAGAATACAAATAACCCAATCAACAAATGGGCTAAGGATATGAACAGATGCTTCACAGAAGAAGATCTACAAGCAATCAACAAACATATGAAAAAATGTTCACCATCTTTAGTAATAGGAGAAATGCAAATCAAAACTACACTAAGATTCCATCTCACCCCAATTAGAATGGCGCTTATCAAGAACACAAGGAACAATAGGTGTTAGAGAGGATGTGGGGAAAAAGGTACACTCATACATTGCTGGTGGGGCTGCAAATTAGTGCAGCCACTCTGGAAAGCAGTGTGGAGATTCCTTAGAAAATTTGGAATGGACCCACCATTTGACCCAGCTATCCCACTCCTCGGCCTATACCCAAAGGACTTTAAATCAGCATACTACAGAGATACAGCCACATCAATGTTTGTAGCTGCTCAATTCACAATAGCTAGACTGTGGAACCAACCTAGATGTCCTTCAATTGATGAATGGATAAAGAAACTGTGGTATATATATATATATATATATACAATGGAATATTACTCAGCTATAAAGAATAATAAAATTATGGCATTTGCAGGCAAATGGATGAAATTGGAGAATATAATGCTAAGTGAGACAAGCCAATCTCAAAAATCCAAAGGACGAATGATCTCACTGATAAGAGGATGATGACACATAATGGGGGGTGGGAGGGGGGCAAGAATGGAGGAAGGAGGGACTGTATAGTGGGAAAAGAGGGATGGGAGGGGTGGGGGGAAGGAAAAATAACAGAATGAATCAAACATCATTACCCTATGTAAATGTATGATTACGCAAATGGTATGCTGTTACTCCATGTGCAAACAGAAACAACATGTATCCCATTTGTTTATGATAAAAATAAATAAAAAAAAAAAATTAAACACCTATGTGTATTAGGGATCTTCAGAGAGAAGCACACACACTTAATTCTAAAGAGGGTTTTCATCTGTGGCAAATTAAGAAAAATACAAAAATTAACAAATGTAAATAATAAGAGCAATCTCAATTAAATATTATAACTGTCTTATATCCCAACAACTGCATTTTACTTCCAAAAAGGACCCTGAGCCGGAAACCCCCCACCAGCGCCACGCCCAGCTGCTTGGTGCTGCTCGCTGGAGCTGCAGCTGACCTTTCTTCGGCAGCTCGGCTCTTGCTTGCTGTACTTCTGCCAACCCCTGCGAGCCAGTGACGCTCTCCCAGGGAAGGACGAGCTGACGGAGGCCCGCTGGACAGATGCAGCGTCAACGACTCTGTTACTCTGACTGACAGCATGGTGTTTTAGGCAAATTAACCTGTCCAAAACATTCTTTATTACTGCGCTCAGGCACAGATGGAAATATGAACTTGACAATTCCGGGTACTGGCTTTGCAATTAACTGAAATGTTTCAATAGACTAATGAACTTCCACGAGGCACGTTCTCTTTGGCAGAGGCGGCAGGCTGTGTTGGAGACAGTTACAGACGTCAAGCAGCTGCCGACGGCGGCGCTCTGTGGAGCCTTGGGCAGGGCCGTGCGGGGCGACAGGGCAGTGCTGCAGGGGGGGCTCTGGGGAGCCCGGTGCCCTGCTCCGTAGCTGTGGCCCCTGCGACTTTCTTCCACTTTCAAACTTGCCTTCCATGCACCTGTCCACCAGTCCATCCACCCATCCGTCCGCCTTTCTCTGAGAGCCCCAGACCCCTCACTGTGAACCTGAGTTAATTTTTAGTTAACTGAAGACTCAGTCCCTTCCATGAGCATGTCCCGAATCCTGGAAGTGCCACACAGCACTCACCCACGGGTCTCTATCCAGCATTTATTGAATGCCGGCTCCATGCCAGGCATTGCGCCCACCAGGCACCTGTCCCAGGCACCGTGCTGGACACTGGACCTGCCCTCGCTTGGTCTGGGTGACTGACCTGTGTTCCGAGGTGTGAGAGCACAGGCTGGGGTGGACTCCCAGCAGTGGACCCAAGGGGAAGGAGCCACCTCTGAACCACGGGTGAGCCTCCCGTGTCCCTCTCGCCATTTACTCGCTCATCTACGAACGGTGTCCCACTGAGCTCCGCCACCTGCCTGGCGCTTGCATGTGCTGGGGATGCGTCCGCGGACGGTGCCGTGTCCTGCCCTCTTGGGCTCGCCTTCTGAAGGGAACAGAGCACAATGCCGTGACCGTTACCTCGGAGAGACGACAGCTGCACAGCACAGAAAGTGTCCGGGGGGCCGGAAATAGCTTCTGAGGAGGGACGCGAGACCCAGGAGCTGGACAGGCACGAGACCAGGTTCCCCTGAGCCTGCGTCCTGCACTGCTGGCCCCTGACCCCACGGCCACATCACCGGGCCCTGCTTCTCTGCCTCCTGCCCCCTCGGTCCTCAGGTGTCAGCGGGCAGCGCCGGCGCTCCTCCCTTCTCCACCTCCCTCTTCCACGCCCTCGGGCCTGGAGCCTCAGGAGGGTCTTCCCACGCTGGGCTCCAGCAGTGGCACGCACAGTGTGAAACGGCTGTGCCTCCCATTCCCAGAGGACACACGCCCTCTCTGTCAGGGCCATCGGCTGGGCTGTCCTCCCAGTGGCTAGTTCTGCTGTGGACGCTTATCTCTTCCTGGGCCGTGCCCCTCTCCCCAGAATTTTGAAATCGTGGATTCACTGAGGAGACTACTGGGCAGCAGGACACAGTCACAGTCTTGAAACCTCGTCTGGAGCTGGGAGGCTGGAAGGAAGTGGCCGTGTGGGTGTTCTGTCCTGAAACTCACATTTCTGGTCCAGGGGAGAGGCGTCAGTGTGCAGTTCTTCTAAGTCACTTGGGGCTTCTATCCATCCCTGAGTCACAGGGGCAGGTCAGAGGCACATTCGAGTCCCTCTTTGTATCTTGTTGAAACGCATCGGCTTGGGGTCTGATCCACTCGACTGCCCCTACCTGCCAGGCTGCAGGGCACGGCCTTCCCGTGGGACCTTGCAGCCTGGTTGGGGGCTTTCTCCCAAGCTCGAGTCTCTCCCACGTGGTCAGAGAAGGCTCCCTGGCTTCGTGGCCTCTCCCAGCCTGCTTTCCTAGCTTTAGATACAGTTTTGTGCCCTTATGGGCCTTGGATTCCTGACCCTATGGTGGGGTGCCGTGCTTCCTGGTGCTCCAACCGTAGGTGGTCACAGAGGCTAACAGGCTGCTACCACCGAGGCCTCACCCTGGGATCTGCCACTGTGGCTGGGAAAGGTGCCCAGCTTGACTGACCATCCCCAGCTACGACTGTCCTCATGGTCCCCTAAAACCAAAGTGCATGATTCAGCTGTGCTCAGTTTTGCATGCACAGATCTTGTAGAAATCCTTAATTCTGCTAACTCTCGAATCCCTACATTAGGGACTCCTCCCCGCCGCTGGGACACGGAGCTGGCCTGGGTCTATGCTCCCCCTCAGGATGCTACAAAGAGATGAGCGGAAATGCCAAGCTGAGAATCATGGTGTCAACAGGCAGCGTATTTAGCAGGACACTCTGCAGCCACCCACCTGCCATTGACTTAAGTTTCTTCAGGAACTATGAAAGCAGGAAGCTCAAAAGTCTGTGAATGTGCCACACTAGAGCTCTTGGAGGCTTAGCTGATGATAAATGTCTTTCATCATGGAAAGTGGCTCACTTATAAAAATCACAAAATAGGTCAGTAAGTTCTGCAGGCAGAGGCTGAGGAGCGCCCGCAGTCCCCTCTGGAGGAAGGCCGTCCCCCATCCTGAGCTCCCTGCAGGCAGAGTCCCTGTCCTCACAATGAGCTTGGACACAGTGAGGGGAAGGGCGGCTGGGGCTGTGGGTCTGAGCAGGCGGCTCCTTGGACCTCAGGATGTCAGTGAGAACGGGTCCCCCACTGAGTTCTGAGGAATGTAGTCAGCTGCGGTCACCCCTTTCCATCGGGTTTCGCCCACCCCTGGGGTGCCTCTCTGATGCCAATCACTTCTCTTATTCTCCAACACCCAAACCAGGAATCCCACAGTTGGTTCAGCTCTGACACCCCTCAGACAAGTCCCCAGGCTTGGGCCACCTGTACCTCTGACTGACCTGCTGCAAAGCAAGCTTCCTAGGTCCTCTCCTCGGAGTCCTTCACAGGGCGCAGGTGGGGAGCCCTGTAGGCCGCCAGGCCCTCTCGGGGACCCACCCTCCAGCCTCGAGGCTATTCAGGAGCTTCAGGGTCTCCTGGTTCAAGTGTTCGTACAGAGTTGGGTCTCCAGCCCGTCCTCCTGCCTCTGCGAGGGCAGTGCAGGGGGTGAGGAGCCTCTCTGTCACTCGGCCTTCCTACCTGAGTCCCACATTAGCACCAACTCAGGTGTGGTAGGCCGGCTCCCTACGAATGACCGGAGATGCTCTAACGCTCAGGAGGGGCTAAGGGTCGAGTGGCCCTGAGCCAGGGACTGGGGATAGGCACCAAGTCTGACTGTGTGGCTGCCCTGCATCCCTGGCAGCTGGCCTAGCTCTCCCGCCTGACACCTGTCCCCTCTGCAGGTGACACAGCGGCATCAGAGGCTGCTCATCTCAGCACTCGGGGTCCTCAACACGCATGCCTCCATGCCGCACGTGTGGAAAAGCAAGCACCAGGAATCACCGTGGGGGACAAACAGGCTTGTCCCCAAGGCCCCCTATCTGAGCCTTGGGGTGCCAGAGCTGCAAAGAACAGAAAGGCTGTGGGGCCAAGTGCCCTGGTGACCACATGCAGGTACTCAGGGCTCCAGGATGACGTTCCAGAGGCGGAGGATGGAGGGACGAGGGAGCCGGCTGCGGGCTGCCACACGGCACCCTCCTTCCTCCCACCTTAGAGTGACTTGTCCCCCGGGGTTAGCCATCCAGCTTACTAGAGGGTTCTCTTTTGCAGCCTTTTTCCTAGAGTTTTAGTCCACATTCCAGAGTCACAGAGAGATGGATGGTATATAAGTAAGTGACCGTTACTGACAGGACAGGAGAAGATGAGGAGACGCCAACACGGAGCCACCGTGCTTCTTGGAATGGAGGTGACGGTACCGCGCCTGTCCTTGAGGTCACTCCCCTGGCTGATACTGGCACACAAAGCCAGCCAGCTCTGTAATGAGGGGACCACGTCTGCTCTACTTCCCATGGGCCGCTGGGGCACCAGATCATCTGGCTTGCTGCGCCTGGAGGGCGGCTGTCCCTCCAGCGGCTCAGAAGGTATTTGCTTTCTGCAGCACTTAGGTGAGACCTGCGGGGGTGTGAAGTGACCCCTGAGAGGGAGCAGAGAGGGAAACCTGCTTTCCCAGGAAGCACCCTGAGGCGAGAGGTGAAGAGCAACAGGCACCCACCTCTGGAGGGACAGCAGGAACCTCTCACTCACCTGGGTCCCCAGGGGGTCGTCGGGGTCACCTGGGTCACGGTTGTTTTTTTTAAGCACTGGTTCTCTGTGTGGAAATTAGCAGAGAAGGTGGCCAGGGCCCAGGAGGCCGCGAGGATGGCAGAGAGTGCAGGATCTGACGTGCTGTCCCTGCCTCCCACCAAGGCCACGGCAGCCCCTCGTGGCTTGCAGAGCTGAGCGTGAGGCGTGGAGCCAGCTTTCCGAGCCTCGGTGGCAGGAGGGAGCTTTAAACAAGCCCCAGGGTCTGAGCTGTGATGGTGGAATGAAGGATTTTTCATTTGGCGAAGTCAGTAACTGACAAAGCCAACCCACGACTACTGGATCAGAGACCTCCTACCTGCTAAGACCAACTAAGTGAATGACGTCCAGGAAATCTTTGCCAATTACAGAAAAAAAAAAAAAAAAAGAGACAGAAAAAGGTAAGCATGGTGGATTCACAGACGGGCTACTGGGAAGGAAACAGGCTGAGAAGTTGCATCCTGTGAGACGCTGAGGGGCCAGCTTGCCCAAAACGCCAGGCCAGCCCAGCCCTGGCGTCCTCCTGCCACCAGGACGGAGATCTGGGGTCTGCAGGGTCTGCAGGACCCTGCCAGGTGTTCCAGGGCTCGCCTCCACCCTCGTGCCAGCCGCTGCCTCTCTCTAGCCTGGCTCACAGGGTTCCTTCCAGGTGGCCCCACAGGACTCTTCTTCAGGCCTACGAGTGTCAGCGCTCATGAAAACAAAGATCCAACGAGAAAGAAAAACGAAAACAAAAACCCCAAACCCTGCAGACTTGTGCTGCTCGGACCTGAAACCACACGGGCCAGCCTGCTGCAGAATCACAGCAAAGGCACCAGGCAGACCCGGGAGAGTCCCCAGGGGATCCCGGGGCAAGGAGGAGGCGAGTCCTCCCCACAGCTCACTCTGGCCTCCCGGCCACAGGGCGCGTGTGTTCAGCAAGGAGCATGGTGGCTTCGTCTGCTCGGCTTTCCAAAGATGAAAGCTAGAATGCCAAGCCTGCCCCGTGAGACCTGGCTGGACTGATGGTCAGCCACGTTAGCCTGCCCTGAACCTTGACCCTTGGAGGGCTGTGGAGGGGCGAAGGCAGCCAGGGAGAGTGGCCAGGGAGGAGGTCGGGGCAGGGCCAGACCCAAGGGGCAGGGGAGGGTCTTCCAATGAGGTCAGCTTCCTGGTTGGTGAAAGTGCTGACGGACGTAAGCGTAGACCAATCCGCCAGACACTTCTGCACTCATGCTCCTAAGCAGGGGACCCAACAGAAAAACCGAAACAGACACGCAGACATGGGACTGAGGGGAACAACAGAGAGCAGAGACCGGACCGGAGGAGGTAAGGAAAGGTGGAAGTGCTAGACACACGAAAAGGTCCAGCCTAAACTCCCCCACCTGACTCCCCGCTCTGGGGCCCCTTTCTTCAGAGGCCGTCTGTCGCTTTTGCCATAAACCCGCTGCTTGCTTGCTGTCTGTGTCCTGTTCTTTGGTTCTTTGCTGAGCAGAGATAACGAACCCAGCACCCTAGATAATAACAAGACTGGCCTGTGATTCTGCAAATGATGGAGGAGTCTGGGAAGGAGCTCAGCTGGGTGCAGCGCTTGTGGCCTCTGCAGGCTGCATCTTGCTGCTGGTGCCACGAGAAAACACTGCAGCCACCACCTAGAGGAGGCGGCCAGTTGTGTGCTCTGACCCAGGAGGTCCCGCCTGGTCAATCGCATGACAGCTATGTTGGCAAAAGCCTCAGAGACCCTCCATTGGGCCGCCTGCAGCCTGCAACCTCTGGCACTCGGCACGGATATTTACTGCAGGTGGGTGGGTGGCATGGAGCTCCTGCAGAACAAGGTACCGTGTGAGCAGCAGTGACCTGAGTTCTCGGCTGCATGGAACATCCCTAGAGTGCAGAGCAAAGCAGAGAGGACACAGGACCAGAACAACAAGGTCCAGGTCCAGGCTGCGGCCCCAGGGCCCCAGGGAGTCCAGCTACATCCACCTCACGGGAGGCCCTGGCTCCAAGCTGAACACTCCATGCAGGTCCTGATGACTGGGCTCCAGCTGCAGGGCCCGGCTGCTGCAGGTGGGTGGGTGGCCATCGTGTGCAGCACAGAGGCAGCGTGTTGTCCAGGGAAGGGTGCTTTTTGGTTGTGCCACCCACGGGCTCTTTTCCTTTATTCTAATGACAGCTGCAGCTTCCCCCTGACCAGGGCCATTTGGTAAATGTATCGTTAACCCTTTCTGGACAAGACTGAGATGCCTCCCTGCCAACCTGGGGGGCTTAAAAATAGCTCTGCCCTCGGCCAAGTTATGCACGCCGGTGGCAGGGCTCATCCAGCTCTGTGACAAGCTGCAGGTTCCCAGGCTAGACCCACACAGCTCCACATTGTCCTACAGCCCTCAGGCTGTACTGGGGAGGAGGTGGGAGGCCAAGGGAAGACTCAAGCAGGGGACAGGCTCTGCTTAGACTGGTGGGCCTGAAACCAGATGGGGGAAGACTTCTGGGTCTGGGTGCGGGGGGAGGAGGAGGAGGAGGAAGAGGAAGAGGAAGAGGAAGAGGACGAAGAAGTGGAGGAGGAGGAGGGGGAGGAGGAGGAGGAGGGGGAGGAGGAGGAGGGGGAGGAGGAGGAGGGGGAAGAGGGGGAGGAAGAGGAAGGACCCAGGTGGAGACCCCAGGTGGGTTGGCAGAGGCAGTGTGGAGGGTGGGCCTCAGCTGCAGCAGGCCTGGGGCAGAACCAAGCAGCCTTGGCTCTTGAAAGTGGCTGGCCAAGTGCACCAGACCCCACTGTTCCTCCACTGCTGTTCCTGATGAGACCCCCGAGACCGCCCTTGCATCGCCTGGGTGAATATGTGGCCAGGAGGTGGGAGAGCCTCTGAGACGCCGCTCACTGGGAGATGCCTGGTGGCTCTGGGGCCCAGGTTCCACGAGGCCCATCGCTCTTCCCTCTCAGGCTCCCCGGAGGCTGCGCATCCCAGGATCTCGAAGGCAGTCACGTGCTCTTCCTATCCTCGCCCAGCCCTGTCTGTTTCCTGGCTGCCAACCAAGCCGGAGGATTACCTCCCCGCTTTTTGCACTAACATGTCGGGTTTTACATCTGTTTTAAAAAGTTAAAAGAAAAATAATTTATGAGAAAATCATAAATAATGGGTGTGGGGCACAAATGTGTTTTCAGAATAGCACTCTCTTTTCTTAAGTGGAATAAAAAAGCTTTTTCAATTTAAAAAAAAATCTCTTTGCATTCCAGAAGGTCATGGTATTATTTAGTGCTTTTACGAAAGGGAAAAAAGAAGCAGACAAATGCTGAAAATGAAAATGTCCGTCAGTGCCGTGCGGCTGGGAGGAAATCCCACCGACACGTGTGCGTATTAAAATCTACCTGGCCCTGCATCAGGGCTGTTTGGTTTTCCGTTGAGTTTGTATATTCAGTTTGGCATCTGGGTTTTGGGTCCATGTGGAGAAGGCAGATTAAAAGTGACGGTGTTAGAACAAGATTGTAAAGGTTAACAGACCAGGAAATGGACAAATTACTGTCGCCACGCGGACAGGCCAGCAGCTCTGTCCCCTCTGTCTCGCCTCCAGCTGCTTGTCAGACCTTTGGTCCCATTTCAAACAGGCCAGTCAGAAAAATAATTTCTGGACATTTGGGCCTCCCCAGGGCATCGCAGCAGGTACCCTGAAGTCAATTTGGAGGTGACAGCATTCAAGCACTGTCCCCTCCCTTCTCCCCTGCCTGGGCCCTTGTGTCCTGGGGCCAAATCACACCAAGTCATCAGCATCACCAACTTGACCTCGACCCGAGTTTCCGCTCTTCCTCCGCAGCTTTGGCCACTACTGGGGTCGATGTCCCCTCTCTGCACAGGGTCCAGATTCTATGTGTTACAAAGACACCATTCCTGTGCAAACCTGCCTCTGTGTGCGGAACCCAGCAGACGAGAGCATCTGAGGGCGTGCGGCTCACTGCCCGGGACTCGGAGGAGCTCCCGAGGAGCAGGAGGACGGGAGAGGGAGGGAGAGCGGGTGACAGTCAGAGATGAGCGGGAGGGGCAGGGGAGAGAAGGGGCTGGGAGAGGCCAGCGCAGATTGAGAATCGCAAGCACCAGCCACTCCCAGGCACAGAACTCGGTGCCTTTCACCCTGGGGTCCTCAGGCCAAGCACCCCAAAGGCGGCCATCAAAAACCAAATATCTGTGTGGCAAAGCCTCACCATCTACCCGTGCCAATGTGGCAGGAGCCATTATTTCTAATAACAGCAACTCAAGCCCGTTGCTGGCCTCAAAGGTGACCTCTTCTGCTCATTCGGAACTGCATTTCGTGGAGAAGAGAAACCCACCCCTGGAGAGCCCCAGCCAACCCTGCACACACCACTGTCCCCTGCACAGATCACTCTGAAAACTCACATGAACCCCAGCAAGCGGGGACCTGGCTCTGGTCACGAGGGTGGTGATGGTGGCAGCAGGACCTGTCCTTCCACTTCCCCAAATTATGAGGACCCCCAGCTTATTTTGGTTCCTCTGGTGACGCCCACTGCAGCATCCCCAGAGCTCCATACTTAGGCCATTAGCACAGCTGCTGGGTTGGAGAGTGGACCCTTTGTCAGCTGCTTCATTCAAGAACAATAAAGGAAGGATAGGTCCACAGGTGTGGGACACCTGGGGCTGGGAACACAGGACACCTCCTGCCCGGCCAGGGCCTCGTGCTTCCTGCATGACCTGCGACCTGTGGAGCGGGGTCCTGCGGGCTTGAGCGCCCAAGATGCCCCAACAGCCAGTCTCCTGGCTCTCGGCTGCCTGGGAACGTGCCCCAGGGAGAGCCAGAGACCTCTTTCACCACTCTTCCTGTGCTCTTCATGCAGTTATTTCATCTGCTTCCTGGTATCAAGAGCTCATTGGGCTCATTAGGAGTAAGGTCAGCGCTGTGGTCAAGTCTGCACTGCACACTCTGCAGAGGTTCCCGGCCTCTGGCTATTGAGGTGGTCACTGTCTCAGCCTTCTTCCTCCAGGACTGGAAAGCATCGGACGCTTGGCTTTGGACACAACAGGTAGTGGGGAAGTGCAACCTCGGCACGTTGGACTGGAGGTAATTCCACCAAAGCGACACACAGGCTCGACTGTGGGGCTGGCCGCTTGGAGGGGCTGCCTTTCTAAAGACAAGTACCTCTGTGTATGCGTGGCTGTGTGTGTGTCTGCATATGTGCACGTGGGTGTGTTCAGAGGCTCTGCACGAGCGTTCTCTGGGCTCACGGTGTGCCTGTGCGTCATGAGTGTTCTCTGGGCTCACGGTGTGCCTGTGCGTCTCCTACATGACAAGAGACTCTCCTCAGTCACAAAGGGCTCAGAGCTGGCCTCGCTGCTGTGCCGAGAGGCCTGGGCACATCCCTTACCCCGTCACGGCGCTCCCCCAGGAAGGCCTCACGGCGCTCCAGGTGTGTGCCACACTCGTCTGCCCTGGTGGAGGCAGGATTGGGAGGGCTGTGGAGACAGTCCCTTCAGGGAGGCTGGGCCAGGCTGTCTGCTTGGTCCTCCTGGGCTTCCCTCGCCCCAGCATGGCCTCCACTGCCCCACTGCCTGACCGTGCTTCCCCTCCTGGACTTCCTTGCCTGGAACTGTGTGGTGGCCCTGAGGGCCCGTGACTCTGTGGAGGGAAAGGGGTGGCGTGGAGGCCCCTGGCACTCTCCACCCAGCAGCTGGCGTGCCCCCTGCACTTGCCCTACTGTGCTATCTCAGGGGGCAGCCCGTGCTCTTGTGACCTGGCAGATCTGGGGCACAGCAGGCACTCACATATTTTTGGAACAGAGGAATGCATGAACTCAGCATCAGAAAAGGACGCAGAGAGTGGGTGGCAGCCCCTGGGCCTGCCTCTGCAGCCAGAGTGATCCTCCCGCCAGGTTCCTCGTGGCCGTGAGGACACCGCACGCAGGACAGAAGCGGGCTGCACTTCGTTCCGTCTCCTCCGTTTTACTGTTTCCCTTTGACTGCTTCCTGTCCACCTGGGCAAGACCTGTGCACCCGCCCCTGTCTGTCCAATGTGCGCAACAGAGCGGCCTCTGAGGCCCTCGGGTGTCCTTTTGAGGACGTGGGCATCCTATCTGGGATTTCTCCAGAAGGGTAGGACCTTCTGTCCACTCTCACTGGGGGATGAAGTGCCCCTTGCGTTGGGCAGCAAGCCCGCCAGTGAAAGGCAGCGAGAGCGAAGCCCGAGCTCCTGCCGCTTCCTGCGTGTCGGGGGCCACCCCTCCTGGCCCAGAGACAGGGACAGGTCGGGCTCTCACCATCTTCCTCAGAGAGCTCCTGCCCACGTGCACCTGTGGAGCAGAGGCTGGCATTGGCATGTCCCCACCTCCCGGGGGTGGTTGGCCTTGCTGCTCCCGCTGGCTCTGGGCAGCATGCTGGGGGTTCTCCAGGGGGCACACGCCTGACCTTCCCACCCTCTGCCGGATGTCCCCTGGCTGATGTTCAAGGCCACATTTTCTACAGGGTTCCCAGCTCAGCCCCATACTGCTGTTCCAGTGTTGGAGAATGGTGCCCCCTAGGCACCATGGCATCGGCGGGCACCTGCACCACAGCTGAGCAGGCAAGCAGAGGCTCGCTCACAAAGGGGAGCGGAGGGCAGAGACGGGGCACCAAACTGGGTGCATGCCCACTGCTACCAGAGAGGCTAAAAAGAGGTGCCATCTCGGTCTGCCCTCCTGTGCCCACCCTGCATTGTGAGGGACAGGTGGGCACACAGCGCTGCAGAGGGAGGCAGGCAGGGCCCGGGAATGCCTCCAAGAGGCACAGCAGGAGCAGAGCAGGTGGTTCCCCAGCCTGGCCTGGCAGCACACGCCTGCCGCCTGGGCACTCAGGGACTCGGAGAGCTGCTGGGCAGACACCAGGGGAGACCCAGGTGAGGAGCACTGGGCGATGGGGCACCAGGGAGGGAAGCAGAGACGCTGCTGAGGAGTGACCATCTCGCCAGGTGTGGAAGACTGAGTAGGAGCTGGCCAGAGAAGCAGGGTAAAGGGGACTTCAGGAGGTGGTGACAGTGACAATAACCAAAGCAGCTGTGGTTGCCGGGCACTTTCCAGGCACAGGTGCCTCCTTACTGGAGGCCCCTGGCCACAAGCACAAGCCTTTGCTCAGCACAGATGAGAGTCCACAGCAGACAAGCTGCAGGAGCCACTGGGAGCACCCTGCTCTGGGAAACCCATGAGCCTGCAGTTTGGAAAGCCTGGAATCCAGCTGCAGTGACCCGGTCACATCTCTGTCCGCTGCACTTGTCCTCAAATTGAAAGCACAACCTTTTGGTTTTACTCTAAGAGCTGCAGGGCCAGGCCCTTCCCACTGCACCAGCCTGCAATCCCAAGTCCTGCCCAGGTCATAGGAGCCAGATGGTTCTGAGAAACAGCTCTGGACAGTCAGGTGGTCTGTTCAAATAGAGACTCTCACATCCTAACAGACCCTCACGTCCTCGCCCTCATTGTCACCACCCTGTCAATTCGACTCGGGAATCGCGGCATCTCCAGCAGGCGGACGGGCTCGTGCCTGGCATCCCTCCCTCCCTCCCCTTCCAGGCTGCTGAGAGACGCTCCTGGGCTGGTGGGAAGGCGGCAGGGCCGAGGCAGCGTGGTCAGCAGGGGGGAGGGGAGCGGCGTGTGCAGGAGGGGCGAGGGGAGCCGCGCGCCAGACGCGGACTTGCACCTCCTGCAGGGGCCACCTCTGGGGTGTTCCCACATCTACTGGGGCCTGCCCTGCTGGGAGGGCTCACGTCCTGCTGCCCCTGCTCTCCACGGGGAGCGGGCGGGAGGTGTTCACAGCTGCTTTTCTTCACCTGCGGGAGCAGCGCAGGGGCTGATGGGCTCCAGGGTGATGGATAACCCACTGGTGAGCAAGGGTGGGGCCTGAGGCAGGTCTGCTGCCCAGACTCTTGCCCTGGGGCTCACCCCTCAGCAGCCCTCCATGGCCAGCAGAGCCTGCCCAAAGGGAAAGCCCCCCCAGCCCAGCCCAGCCTGGCTGCCCCTGGCCCAGCCTCCTGACAGCCACCAGGGCCATCTCTGCGGCAAGTCACTCACATCCTGCCCCCTGCCCTCACCAGGATTCTAAGGCTCACCACCAGCTCAGCACCCTCGGCTCTACATGAAGTCCAAGTCCTGCCCTCCGGAGACTGGAACTGCCAGGCTGGAGCCTGGCGTGGGTCATGGCACTGGCTCTGAGGGTCTCCTGCCCAGCTGGAAGGCAGCAAAGCCAGTGCAGTTACTGCTGTGAGCAGGAGAGGGCCAGGGTGACCAGCAGGGGCTGAGAAGCTGGCCCTCCTGTGGCCACCTCTTGGGGGACACATGGGTGAAAGCCCCAGCCTGGAGGGCAGGTGGGACATAAGTGACCAGAAGGCTTTGCAGGGGTGTGGCTGAGGAGGTCAGTGCAAGCTGTGGGTTAAAACAGAGAGGGACGCTGAAGGTGCAGAGGCCATCCACTGTGGCCCTCAGAGGGAGCCCGGGGTCGCTCAGTGGGCTTAGAGACTCCTCTAAGATAACCCTGATCAAGGGCAGTGCACGCCTGGCAGAGGCTTCCAGAACTATGGGCACTGACCACAGTCTGGCAGATACCTGCAGGAGCCTGCAGCTGCCCAGAATGTCCTGCCACGGAGGACCCATCTCGGGCTGTACCCTGAGCTCTCGGGCTGCTGCCTGGTACTGCGGATCTCTGGGACAAGCAGAGAGGAGACAGGCACACGGAGAGGCCGTCCACCTCTCTAGCAGGGTTCTCAGGTGACCCAGTCTCAGGACGCAGGCCCTGTTCTACAGAAAAGCGAGAGCCCAGAGGGCGGGGAGGCTGGCTCCGGGTCTGCAGGCCCCTCCTCGGTGCCTCCCAGCTTCACTGTGGTGCAGGCAGGGCTCTGGCCTCTCTGTCCCTCTGAAGGGCCACAGGTGGAGCAGACGCGGGGGTGTCGGGGCTGTCGACAGGAGGCCACGTCACCATGGAAGGAAGGGGTGCCTGTCCTCTGCCAGGGTCCAAAGGGAGTGTTTTGGGGACACACACACTCTGGAGGGACCCCTGGGGTGACAGTGGCAGCAGGAGGGAGGATAAGTCCAGGGGGTGGCCCAGCACTGGGAGGGACTGGTGATGGGACGGGCAGGGAGAGGCTGAGTCCTCCCACTTGGAGCGACCCTGAGTGGAGCCTGTGGCCCTGAGCTGGCCCTGCTCAAGCTGTCCAGGCAGCAGCAGCTGACCGTCAGGGGTCATTTGGGTCAACTCAGTACACGGAGAGTGGGATGGGATGCCTGGCCCCCAGACACAGCCTGGATGACCTCAAGGGAGGGGACCAAGTGGCCTTCATCTACTGCCCATGCCCAGCATGTGCTGACCTCAGAGGAGAGCCAGAGCAGGGAGGACACAGGGGCATGGGGCTAACCAGGTGACAACGGGGAGCCCTGAGGCCTTTCAGAAGCAGAACATCTAACTGCAAAATGAGTGTCTAAGGAAAAACCTTGGAGAAAATAGAAAACTAAAAAACAAAATCTGCTGATCTACCTGTTGATCCAGGATCAGAGCCGAGATTGCCCTTCTGTGGCTCCTGCCTGGATTCTCAGGTCCCGCCAGAGTGGGCCCCACCTTAACCCCAGCCATCTGGGCAACTCTGTGCATCTCCCCGAACAAGGGTTGGCTTCCCTGTTACCCCACTACTGCGCACAGTCTCCCCACAACAGCCAGAGTAACCAAACCTTCCAGCCCACAAAGCCACACACCCAACAAACCCTCCAGCCCACAAAGCCACACAACCAACAAAACCCTCCAGCCCACAAAGCCCTGCAGCCCACAAAGTCACCCACCCAACAAACTCTCCAACCAACCAAACCTTCCAGCCCACAAAGCCCTGCAGCCCACAAAGCCCCGCAGCCCACAAAGCCAACCACAACCCTGATGGAAAATCCTCTAGTGCTTCCCGCTGCTCTTGAAATAAAATTGGAACCCTCAAGTCCCACTTGACGCTGGACGCTCACGCTGGCTTCCTCTGTCCGTGGAGCCCACCCTGCCCTTCCCCTCCTGTGCCACCTGTCCCAGCTGGGGCGCGGTGGCTCTTTCTGCAGCGTGTGACCGAGGCAGCCTCCCAGCCGCCCCACTCTGCCGTCCGGCGCTGAGTCCGCGGGCACTCACTGTTGCTAACCATGTGGCTGCTGCTCGCTCTCTGTGCCCTAGTGGCCTGGGGGCTCCAGGGGCTGGGCATCTTGTCTTTCGACCAGCACGGTGGACAAGGGTGGCTCTGAGTCTGCTGGCTCCCGCGGGGCCTGCACGGTGTCTGAGCCTCGCCCGTTGAACTGTGTGTGGGGAGAAGAATGGCACCTGAGAAATCTCTCACCTGGAAACTCTGCAGAGTCCACACGTGGAAAAGAGTGAAATCAGGTGGGTAAAAAGGCCAGCTCCACAGCGTCCCGCACAAACAGCTGGAAACCCAGACCAAGAGAAAAGGCTCCCTTTGAGTCTGACCCCGTCTTAAACCCAAGTCGAGCCCTTGGGTTGTGACATCACTCAAACCTCAGCAGAGGAGGCTGTGGGTTTCTATGGAATTTTGGGGGGACTGCGGCACTGGGGATTGAACCCAGGGGTGCTCCGTGAGCCACCCCAGCCCTTTATTTTTTACTTTGAGACAGGCCCTTGCTAAGTTGCTGAGGCTGGCCTGGAACTTGCCACCCCTCAGCCTCCGGCCTGGCACTGGGAGACAGGCATGGCCACTGCCCCTGGCAATCTGTTCTTTTTAAGGGAAATGCTCGAGTTTACCTGCAGGTCGCCATGCAAGCACAGCTAGCTCTAGGAAGCCTGTGTGGCAGAAGCCAATCAGACCTCAGAGATCAAGCTCTTCCTTTATATTACTCATGCATTTAAAGTTGTGAAGAAAAATTCTAAGCAAATAAATCATGTTTTACAAATTACTAATACCCACGGAACAGATTAGATAAGCAATGAGCCACGTTTAAGCCTCTGATGTTTAGGTACATGCGTATCTCTGATCTATCGTCAAACGGCTCTAAATAAAACAATTATAGATGTTTGCATGTATTTATCTTCTCGTGGGTTTTTACGAGCCCAGTGCCAAAAGTGTGCTTGGAGCTTCACAAAAGATGAAGCAGGACGAGGTCTCAGCCCGCGGGCTTACAATCAAAGTAAGACAGATAAAACAATCCAGACACGCGGAACACATCAGTCGAAGAGGCTGTTAAAATTTATGAGGTGCAAGGTTTTCTGGGCTTTTCCAGGGAAAGGCAGAACCAAAAAGGAGGGCAACTGACGGCAAGCCACGGTGGAGCGCCAGTTCTTGGGGACAGCTGGACAAAGGTACAGGTGCCAGGAGTGGGGGGTGGGGCAGGCTGAGGGGCGGGTGGGGTGCAGGAGGCCAGGTGCAGGAGAGCCAGAAGGCCGCAGATCCTTGGCCTCAGATGGGCGGCTGCTTCCCTGGGGAGACTGCCACTGCTCAGGTCCACGGTCCCGTGTTCGCAGGTGGCGACTCCACTTAGAATCCGGGGTCTTTGTTCTCATGGGGAAGGGCCCAGAGACGCTCCTCACACTGCTAGCCACGAGCTGGAGGCAGCAGTGGAAGTGTCCCATCCCCTACTCTGCAAGTGGGTGGTCACCAACGCTGCTGACTGCTGGCCCAGGCCAAGCTCTCCAGGGGCACCACAGCCCTGCTTCCCAGCGCTCCCCGGCCCTGCTTCCTCGGTTTAACCACCTGGGACGCCCACTCACAAATCTGGAGTCTCAGGTTTGCAGATCCAGCTCCACCTCTCTCCTTACTTGGATTTGAGAAAACCCACAACACGACAGGGGAGACTTCCAGAAGGCTGTGCCTGCTGAGCACTGGACTCCTCTTGTTGGGCCTTCTCTCCAAGCATCGCCAAGGTGGGTGAGAAACGGGAAGCGAGGTCTTTATTTCTGCTCTGGGGCATCACTGTTTCCAAAGTGCCACGGAAGACAAATCTGAGTGCGTTCATGTATTTCTGGCTGCTCGGGAGGAAGGCACAGGAGCAGGGAACACTGGTGGACGGGGAATGGACCTAACGCAGGTCCTGGCGGGCGGGGAAAGCCAGCAGCCCGTGAGGGAGGCACCAGACTAGAACAGTCAGACACCATGGAACTGGCCTGCACACTGCCATGCCCTGTCCTGGACACAGGAACAAGGTAAGTGGGTGAGGCCATGGCCCTGCCGGTCACAGGCTGGCTGGAATGGACGGGAATCAGTGGAATCACTTCTCCCCTGGCTCTACCCAGAACCCACCTCCGGAAGCAAGAAGGCTGGTGAGTGGCTCAAACGAGACCTCCACAAGAAGACCACAGCCTGTACTGTGGGCTTCAGACTCGGCCTTGCCTTGGTCAGACCAGTTGTGAAACACGTGAAAGGTCCGCAGAGGAGCCGTGACCCCCTGCCCCACACAGCACAGCAGTCCTCCCGGGGCCTCTACAGATGAGGAGGCCAGCCTCTCTGACTCTCAGCTTCTCTTCGGCATTCAGACCTGGAGTGACAAGCTGCACCGCCATCTCCAGCTCTTGCTGACACCCTCACCCCCTGCCTCCCGAGTGCCACCATTCAGGAGCACCTGCTTTGCCATGCTTTTGTCACCAGGCTTGGAGCACCTTAGATGCTCAGGTGTTAGGTGAGTGAATGGATTAACCACTGAACCTTACTAAGTTGTTCTGAGCTCCTATCTAATGGCTGTGTGTGTGTTGTAACCCAAGAAGCTGGTGGGATTTCCCAGGGCAGGCAGGATGGAGCTCAGGAGTGTGACCTGCGGTTCTAGGGGGCTGGGGTTCAGATCCCAGCTTGGCCACTCACTGGCTGGGCCCCCTGGTGAAGTCGCTCCAACTCCCTGTCTTAGGTTCCTCATCTGCAGAAGGAAGGTGCTTCACAAGGCTACTACTGTGAGCATCAAGTGACTTAATGAGCATGAAAGGCTTAGTCTATGTGAGGACCCATTGGTGTTACAGGTAGTTGTCATCATCACTATCATTACCATCACCATCATTACCATCATCACCGTCATCATCAGCACCACCATACCATCAATCACCATCATCACCATTATCACCACCACCATCACCACCATCACCACCATCATCACCACATCACCATTACCAGCATCATCAGCATCATCATCACCACCACCATCATCACCATAACCACCACCATCACCACCATCATCAGCATCATCATCACCACTATTACCATCATCACCATAACCACCACCATCAACACCATCACCACCATCATCACCATCATCACCACCATCTCTAATGCTCCACCATGTGCCAGGAATCTCCCACAGTAGATCCTCAGTAAAATTCTATTGAACTAAGCTTAACCAAATATTTAAAAAGATAGTGGGAAGAACAGTGGAATGAATCAGTCATTATCATCTCTGTGCATACATGATTCCACGACCAGGGTAATCCGACATCATGTACAACCAGAAGAGTGAGAAGTCATACTCCATTTATGTAGGACGTCGAAATTCATTCTATTTTCATGTATGGCTAATTAGAAAAAATAGTGATTAAAACAAAAGATAAAACTTCCCATGGCCGTGAGGATCAAGTACTAAGAGGAAAACGGCAGGTAAGCGGCACGCATTCTGCAAACAGACATCTGCATGTCAGCGGATACTGGCTGCACCCAGACAAGATGGAATGGAAGTAATTTTGCTGGTGGGTTCTCAGTCGAGGAGGGGTGGCTGGGCGGGGAAGGCTGAGGCTAGGAGACCTTCCGCAAGGTCAAGGGGAGAGGCTGGAGAAGACCGGCCACCCACCACATGCACCTCTGCCCCGCATGGCACTCCTCCCTCCAGCTGGTGCCTTTGGCAGTTGTACTGGAGCGTTTCAGAGCAGAGCCATGGCTGGGTTCCAGCTCTGCCACTTACTATGCTGGCCACCCTGAGCCAAGATTCCTCCATGCCGGGGCCCCGTTTCCTTATCTGTGGTGTGCAGGCGGGAAGTGGAGGGGAGCCCAGGCCTGGAGAGCTCTCAGTGGTGGTGGCCTGAAGGTCGAGGCCCCTCCACATACGCGGGCTCCGCACGAGCATGCGTCTCCCAGGGACCTGCAGAAAGAGGACCCGTGCTGCTTCCTCAGGGGTCTGCCCTGCGGCCGGGTCCTGCTTCTGCACCGGGGGTTACTTCCCCCGTACTCATTCCCGAGTTCCCCTCTGACCCAGGCGACCACGCCCCCTGCACACACTCTCAAGAGCATCTGTTGGGCTCACCTACATTTCACTATTGTTCTAGCAAAAATCTACCTGTGCATTTATGCAGCTGAAGTGCCCCCGGCACCCACTACAGCCAGGCAGTGGCCAGACCATGAGCTACTAGCTGGAGGCAAAACAGTAGGGGGGGAGAAGCTGTCCCTGCCCCTGAGACAGGTGTGCCCCAGAATGGGTCCCCAGCCCTGTGACCCAGAGCCCATCTGGCCTCCCCACCACCTGTCTTCCTCAGAGCCCTGCCCCTCCTGAACCCCTGCGGGTGGAGCACAGGCAGCTCCCTGGAGCCACTCAGGTCTGTCTACTGAGGCCTGGGGCTTACACCTGCTGATGGCCACTTACGCCTGTCCAGCGACCCGTGTGGCTGATGCCAGAGGTGGGGGCCAGGGAGGCAGACCCCACGTATGGGGCCAACTCAGTGAGCTCAGAAGTTCAGTGAGTGACTTTCAGATGGCAACAAATGTCACCAGCAGCCTAACGGGGTTGGCCCCGGAGCCCCTGGCGGCATCTGCACCCCACGCAGGAGACGAGCCCCAGGAGCTGAGCCTGGCTGCCCTCTGCTTCTGGGTTCACTTGCTTGTGAGCCTAAGGACGAGTCCTGGTGCAGGGACCCGGGGCTCCCTTCAGGGGCCTGTGCCCTGGGCCAGAACTGATTCCTGGGCAGTCAGGAGCCTAGAGCTGGCCATGCACCCAGCACAGCTGGTGGGTGGGGTGGGGTGAGCCCAGGCTGGGTGCTGCCCACTGCTGGTGGCCCATTGCACCTGGGGACCTTTCACAGGCCGGGCTCTGAAGACAGTCTTCTATGACAGGAATGTGGCTGCAGCCAGCAGCCCTGCAGAGGGACAGTTCCTCCCCCAGGGCCGACCTCAGACGTCCAGGAGTGTCCTTCAGTGGGTGGCC